>NW_018128008.1:1721251-1790811 GCF_001952655.1 Monopterus albus
CCAAGACAACCAGGCACAGGGACAGTTTCTTCCCCTGGGCTGTCACTTTGATGAACACTTGACCCACGACAATATGACAGTATGACTGGACAATAACCATCAGTGCAACACCTGTAAATATACCTTGTACAGATTATACAGATTCGTACAGGTCTCTATTTTTAAGTATTCTGTTTTTATTCCTACTCATCCCATTTCACAATGAGCATTCCTTTGTCTGTCTACATTGTTTACTGCCTGTTTATACTGCTTATTTTGCATTGTTTGCACTGTTTATTGCTTGTTAATACTGTTTATTTTGTTATATTACACAGCCTTATGCTGGTTTACTGTTTACTTGCCCCTTACATGGGGATATTTACATACACATTGAGAGCCGATGTACCAGAGTCAAATTCCTCATGTGTCTGACACACCTGGCCAATAAAGCAGATTCTGATTCTGTAATTGAGGTCTCTTTTGTCTTGTTTTAGTGGTTTTGTATATCTTTATAGTTGTTTTGCATCTATCTTTTCTCATTCTATGCCTTTTTGTAGCTGTTTTATCATCATTTGATTGACTTTCCAAGAGAAAGGTTAACAGTCCCTTAACAATTGTCTGGTCTATAGAGGCACCCTGACCCCTGTTCCCCTGGGTCTGTGCCTGGTAGAGCTGTTCAGTAATTCATCCATGTTTAAGACATATTTTTTACCAAAATAAATTTCTGAAGTTCACTAACCTTACTTACAATGCAACTGTACAAAAACTTTAATGCGTTTACTAAACCACTTACTGCAGTGTGTGGAGTAGGGCTGGATAACCCTTCAAATGTTTCCATACTAGTATGTTACAGCATTTAACTTTAATTACAGAAGCCAGTTTTGTAAATCAGAATTCTCAAATATTAAACTTTGTCAGAACTAGAGTGTGGATACCTGAACCAAGCCTGACAGGACCCATCAGTACCCGAGGGTAAATGGCTGGAGCACTCAAATGGTTTTGTCATTTAATAATAAGGGGGAAAGCATTATACAAGTTAAACCGGGTCAGGTTCGGACAGAAAAATACGGTCCAATCCATGCTCTAGTCAGAAGACAAAACGCCTCAAACTTTGCCCAAATAAATGAAAGAAAAAAAGAATAAGTAAATTAGAAAGCATTTGAGATCAGGATGTGGAGCCACTTTGATTCTCACTAAAGAAGTATTAAAGCTTGATACCCGGGCTTAGTGTCGAAACAGAAATGCCTGTTTGCTTGGAGGCACTCCAGCAGCACTGGAGACTTACATTTGTAACTATCTGACAAGGTGCCTTGGCAATATCAGGGACCATTAGGGTGTTTGCTCTACTCCCTTTTTAATCTTTATGCAGATTCTGAGATAAAGGACAATAACAACTGACTTTGTTCAGGTGTATTAATGAATGTAAGGCAGTATTGTCATCTCTCTTCCCTGTCTGCAAGGCAAGTTGATTCTGCACTTGAAAACCTGTGTGTGCTTTAGATTTTATCTATGGCATGGTAGCCATGGAAACTAGATGACATAAATAGGCTAGCTGTGGCACAGAGACATGTTGCTGTTTTTAACAATGGACAGAATTTGGGTCATAATATCTTGCATGTTGGTCTATAAATTGCACCCTGTGCCAGATAAGATTCCATTAATCTGCCTGAATCCCTGGTTGGTCTTCAAAAGGGCCATGGGCATTTATTTCAAATCTTGATAAGGGCTCCTCTGCAGAGTCAGAGATGTTATAAGATTAAGGAGCTTCACACTGTAGCACCAAATTCTTTGTTTACTCCACTCCAAGCATTATGTAATTACACACTACGCTTTAGCTACAGTAACAGTGTAAGTATGGTAATTGGCATCATGATTTAATTTGTTATTTGGAACAGCACTCAACTCCATCATTCTCCATTCATACTGTAATTTCACTGTGGGTGTATTTCAAAGGGCACTGATGAGGGTAAGGAGAGGGGGAGCGTGAGCAGCTGCTTATTCTCTGATGCAAACACTTTGACAAATTTATTTTTCAAATTTTTATAGACCTGATGCATCAGTAGTGTACTTAAGTTTGAAAGGTTTTGTTTGTCACAGAATAGAGGTTGACTCAACTCCCTTGTGTCTTGATACTGACAGAGGGTGGGGGAGGTCTAAGTTCTCTGTAAAACCTGCTGGAAAACAGCAAGTACAACTCAGCAGGTACAACTGCAAGTTTTAAGCAGAAGTGAAATTTCTATAGCCATTTCTAGTTCTGGCAGTAAACTCAGTGACTTGCTAGCAGGGTGGTTGGTGGTTGTACCTCCTGAGGTATAACCACCAAACACCCTGCTTAAAACCTGTAGTGTTAAATTTTAAATGTTGATACTGTGAAATGTATTTATATGGGAGAGAACGCTGAGGCTGGAGCACTGAAAGAAGCTGAAGCGGAAGATAAAACTTAAAGAATGACTTAAGACCAGGCTGAAAACCAGCACTTTACTGAAAGTTTGTTTCTCTCTTTTGCGCCAGTAACCAAGTTGCTACTTAAGCACAGGAGTGACAATTGAAGCAACAGTGTCTGAAAAGAACTGAACAGCCAGTTGACATACAATCACCTAAAGTGGCTGAAGTGATAGTGGTGAAAACAGTTGTAATGTGAACTGAAGTGAATCTGGAGAGTCAGCTGAGGTAGAAGCACTCAAATAGGAAAAAGTGCTATAAAGTCAAAAGCACTGAAACAAGTTCTATATAGTCCTATATAACAGACTGAAACACAGCTTCTCCCTCAGAGCTGTGAAATCAATCACCCCCTAACCCCAAGTCACACACACAACCTCTCCCCTATGGACAGACACAGACAGAACACAGGACACACACCCATGCTCACACCTCTTCCTAAAGACTGAGATTTGCACTGAGCTGCACTTTATAATGTTACTACACTCTTTTTCTACCAACCTGCTGCTGACCTGATTAGGTCCCATACATCCTTCTTTATTTGTTCATACTTTTATATTGACTTATACAATTTTGTGTTATGTAAATAATGTGTCTTTTAAGCCAAGAGCTGTCAGAAAATTTTTTTATTGTGCTATGCATAATGACAATAAAGATTCTTGGCTTGACTTGATATTTAGTTTTTATTTATTTGAATCCCTATTAGCTTTCACAAGCAACTCTTCAGCAATGAGTGTCTCAGTGAAATCAAAGTATAATATACACTGATCAGCCATTACATTAGGACCATCTGCCTAATACTGTGTACACAGAAGTCATTGCGGCAGTTGTTTGACACTCAAACAACAACTGCGGTGAGCCTCACACTTGTCACTGTGAGGCTCACTGTGCATCTTCTGTGAATCTGATTGCTTCCTTAGTTCTACTGTCAGGAAGAGCACAGATGTGTCAACCATTCAGTGAAAAACTTATGTAAAAAGAGTGAAAACAGAAAGGTTAGAGAGAACAGTTTAGACCAACTCAACAGCCTCCCCACTCCAGGTGTGATATCACCACCATAGCCGCTGAATGTGTCTTTACATTGAGACCAATGTGCTCATTTCTCATTTTCACCCATTTTAACAAAGGTTCAAACTAAATTTAACCTTTTGAAAAGTACAAATGTCAATTTTCCAGTAGCCACTGGGGGCGGCTCAGGAGGTAGAGTGGGTTGTCTCCTAACTGGAAGATTAGCGGTTCAATTCCTGACTTGTCCAGTCCACAAGTCGAAGTGTCCTTGTGCACAACACCTAACCCCCAGTTGCTCCTGGTGATGACACTGGTGTGTGAATGTGCTTGGGACTGCAAATGGGTGAATGGCCAAATAGTGTGAAAGCACTTTGAGTGTGCTGCAGCGCACAGAAGAGCGCTATACAAGTATAAGACCATCAACCTCATCATCAGTGAGCTTTGGACGTCCACGTCACTGTCTGTCCTTCCTTAAACCATTGTTGGTAGGTACTAACCACTGCAGGCTGGGAACACCCACCAAGACCTAGTCTGGGAGATGCTCTGACCCAGTCCTCAGCATCATAGTTTTGCCCTTGTTGAAGTCACCCAGTTCCTCGCCACCTGTTAACTTTGAGGACTGAATGTTCACTTGCTGCTTAATGTACCCCACACACTGCCAGGGGCCATTTTGATGAGAAAATCACTCCTCCTGTCAGTGGTCATAATGTTATGGCTGATTGGTGTAAGTATAATAACAATATAATCAACAGTACTGTCACATACATGTTCATAAAAGTCAGGTACTCTGACCAGTGCATCACACACCCAGAGCAAACTTAAAAAATGCTGAAAACAAGCATCAAACTGTGGTATTTCAAAAACATGTGCAAGGCAAAAATCTCAAACTGTGGTGCCTCAGATAAAGTCTGAATAATCTTTGTGGCTTCAAGTGTGCTGAAATAGATGCAAGTGCAAAGGTTTAAAGCTTTTCTGAATATTTTGTTCACAGACATCAATTATACAAGCAGTGGAGGAAGCAAAAGCCTGTACAAGAATAAAGGCAGAATACTGCTGCTGGTTTTCTGAAAAGCAGAAGAAATTTGTATCTTGTACTAACAAAACACTGCATAGCATAATAACATGGAAAATATCTGATTATAACTTGAAAAATTATATTGTAAAATGAAAAAAATGTGTCGTTATAGTGAAAAAAGGGACGTTTTTTAATCAGTATGCTGCTGTAAGGAATAATGCTAATGATAAAGAAGGAAGTAACAGTTTGAGAGTGTGCATTGCTGGAGTCAGTGACATAATTGTGGGACAGCATCACCAAATAGATTGTATTGTGTATTTACTTCCGGTGTTCTGTGTAACATCTGCCTTTTATTTGTTGTATGTTGAACAGCTGGTTGCCGCAGAGTATGCGCTGATGCCTCGTGCCGGAAAGCACTGCATGAGTAAGCAGTGATGCATCGCTGAGTTAAACCCGAGTTCACACAGGCCCTCAGGTTCAGGATTGAATGAGTGGGAAGTGAAGATTGTACAGCATCAGCACATTCCTCACAGCTATGTAGCCACATTTTGTCAGTTACAACACAAGCTTGGACATTTTATATAGAGGGTGTGTCATATACATTTTTTATAAGGTGGAAAAGCCTCTGAAATGATACTGATGCTAAACCGTTGTTATCTTTCTCCGCTAAGACCCATACTAATGACTGTACTGCTGTATTTAAAGCTCCTTACACCACAGTAACTTTTCAACCAGAAGTGGAACAGACTGTGGGAGGCACCCTGTGGAGTTTAAACTTACAAGGCAGCTTCTTGCCATATAAACAAAATGTTTGCATCAGCCCACACAGTTTTCCACAAGCAAAGGTATAGGAAAAACACAAACAGTCAAATGTCAATGGGTTTTACTTATGGGCTGGATTGATTTGAGGTTTTCAGACCTGTAATTTGTGCTTTTATTTTGCAGCATATAATGGAAACTAATAATAACAGGACTCTGTCACATTGCAAGCTCTAATAACCTTACACTCCACAGTGTGTGTTTGTGTTTGTGTGTGTTTGGGGGGGCTGTTCACAGTTCATCACAGTACACATAATATCCAGAATGGCATTGTACAGGGACACATAAATTCATTGCAAATATTAATGTCATGTTTTCATATAGAGGTGAGAGGGAGTGTTCTCTTTTTAAGAGGAAGGTGCATCAGCAGTGCCAAAACGAGTGGCGAGCTCCTGGGCGGAGCTTATCAGTGGCAGGCCCATCAGTCATATATACTGTAGTTTACAGTGGGCCAGCTGGCTGGAGGCTCAATGCAGTCTTCTGCAGCTACAGGTGATAGTCTGTGCTGCAGGATGCTGTATACACACATTTAAACCTGATTTATCCTTCTCTGAAGATACATGTAAATGTTTATGCAGACGAGACTGTCCTCAGCACATTATAACAACAGTAACGTTTTATAGTTCACTACCCTCACTAAGTACAAATGAGAATATAAAGATATTGAATGCTTGTGTATACTTGGTTGCTTGTGCGCTTGACAGTTTTGGGGAAGGTTAAGGAGGTCCACGCCATTCTCGGGCAGTGGCAGACCCCAAAACCCTGTTACAAATAATTGCAGACTGAATGGTTTTAATGGCTTGAGGAGTGTGTGTGTTTATGTAAGGCTGAGCTCGAGAGTGCTGGCAAGCAAGTTTGGAGTTGGACAGTGCAACAGCCTGTTATTATGGCCCGTGTGACTGACAGCATGTGGGTGAGAAGGTAATTGAAGTATGCCTGTGGTGACAAGAGCCTTCAGGGATGCGGATGTTCAGCAGACTGAGAGAAGTCAGCCTAGATATGATGACTCATCTCTCACACCCCATTCATTCCTGTTTGTTTACTCCTCTCATCTGCAGTCTCAGCCTGAACAGTGTCAGACAGGGAATTGTCCCCCCAGTGATTGGCCTGTCTTAAAGGATTTCACCTGTTTAGACTCCAGGACAAGCGGCTTAGTTAGATCCAGGTCCTCTTCCCACACAAACAGCCTACAGAGCTGGCATACTGCAAAACACTTCAAACACACAGCAAAATATTTCCATTTGGTGGAATAATTCAGCTGTAAATAACATTAACATTACAGTGTGGAATGCAGTGTGGATTAAATTTAAACAAACATGAAAAGGGAAATCTAGTGATAAATGACATGGAAAAGATATCAACAGCAGTGTGTCCATCCAGAAACAGTGTCCCTGCTTGTGGGTTAATCCACAGATATCACTGTAGAACATAATTCAAATAAAAAAAAATTTAAACTAGCAAAGAAATTCATTATCTGAAGTGGAAGCAGAAATCTCAGAAACAGATATCACAAAACCCAAACAATGCTTTGTTCAGTTAATAAAGGCTTAATATATCTTGGATTGCTGTGCATTAAAAGAATTTGGTGTTGTTGGTATTCATGGAGAGATTTAATGTTTTCTTACATACTTACTAGAGGAACTAGGCAAGTGGCCGAAGCATTAAAGAAAGAGTTTATGACTCTGCTGACAGACAGTATATATTTACATCAACACCAAAACAAATCCACAATTCCCTTCAGAATTCATGAACACCTATTACAATACAAGTGACTGGAGCACAAAATGTGGCTAACCAGTTCAGTTATTCTCACACAACAATTCATTTACAAACTAGCTAGCTGCTAGCTGAATGTCTGTGGAACAGTATTTAGCTGATCTAAATTTAACAAAAATAACTTGACATGACATAATGGAATCTCATTTTAATCCAAAATTGCCTGAACCAAAAGTTAGAGCTGAATTATTTGGTAATGTTATGGCTAGCATATTAATTTACAACAACCACTCAGCAGACACAAAGCTACACCAGCATTCACTTAGTCGTGTTTCTGGCCAATATTCACTCTCCTTGTGTCATGATCTGCAGACTCTTCTTGTTATTGAACTTTTATTTTGAAATTATTTCCTGTCTCATACTCCCTCATCTGCCCCAACATTATTCTGGCCATTCATTAACTCTGATCACTTACACCTGTTGCTCATTGTCTCTGCCCTGCCAGCCGTTTATATTCACTTCCCCTCCCTCTCTGTTTGTTCTCTTAAATTGTGTTTTGTTGTTTCCTCCCTGGATCAGTCTTTTGATCTCTTTGTCAGTCTTGTGCATTTAGCCTGTATGCTCCATAGTTAGATCTGCTTATGTTGGCCCTGGTCAACCCAAGCAGATCTAACCCAATATATTTCTGTATAATAGTATGTATCTCTACCACCTCTTGAGGGAAAAGCTGTATACTGTATTTTAACTGTTAAATGCTGCACTATATTCACCAGATGGTCATTAACTTGATCTGCTGTTTGAGCTTTGTCAGGCAGTGTACAGTGACCTTGTCAAAGCTTTTTCACTGAAAACAGCTGCCTACTGCTGCTGGAAATGAGGCTGATGATACTGGAGTCGGCGGGCCATAAAACCAAAACAATGAGCAGAAAGATACTATAAAGCTGGGTAGGGCTGAGGAAAAAGATAGAGTAGTAGTAGAGGAGACCAGAGCCGTCCCTGGTAGGCTAGTGGTTAAGGCGCAGGCCCGAGTTCAAGTCTGGGTTGCGTCAGGAAGGGCATCCGGCGTAAAACACGTGCCAAATGTCAACATGCGAGTCGTCAGTGTGACCATTCACTGTGGCGACCCATAAACAGGAAAAGCCAAAAGTGACTTTCTGGTAGTAGTAGGGGAGACAGGGGATGGTTGTAACACGTTTTACTATAGCATCTGTAACTCACTGAATTTTCAAGCTACGGTTCTCAAACTTTAAAAAGTGAGGTGGTCATTTTGCTGTTTAACAAAAATAGAAATTCACAGTATGGATTTGAAATCCTGCTGTCATTTTTTGTTACTTATGATGCAGAATATTGTTGTATTTGCATATGTTTAACCTGGATTCAACAGGAGTGTGAGCACACAGATAATGAAAAGCTTCAGGCTGAAAATCTGATCAGCGTCCTCCTTGAAAACACAACCTCCACCTTAACTAGTATACAGCATTAGCTCAGATTCATTCTCCTCAAACTCAGCAACAAGTGAGAGGTGCTGGAATGGGCGTGATCGTTAGAGTAACACAGAGGAAGTGTCATGACATACTGCAATGTACGCCTGACTGGATGTTACTAGCTACACAGTGCTGAATAAGAAAATCACTGTAAAGAATACTGCTAACAATTGAGTAAATCAGCCAAAACAAATACAGTTCATAATCAGAATCAGCTTTACTGGCCAGGTGTGATGGACACATGAGTGCTCTGAACTAAATGAAGTGTCTTAAACAAACTCAGATTTGATGGAAAGGCTCTGGTGTTTGAGGGAGTTCTGAAATAATCTGTCACTTGTCGCTGCCTTCAAATACAACTCACAGAACTGTTCTGTTTCGCCTTTGTCATCATTGAAGCTATCATAAACACACAGCTACAGTCATGGAATGGTCACAGTTTCATTAGGTTTAGGAGCAAACACTACTTAGGTACAGTATATGGGAAAAAAAATGTGGTCTGGTTTAAAATAACCTTTGTTGTCATGGTTACAAGAATACACACACACACACAGAGTTAAGGTTGTGGAACAGTCATAGAAACTGAGCAGCAGTTTCCTGTGGGAAAAACAAAGCCCTTCTCATCTCAGTAGTATTACTATCACATGGTAAGAAGCTAACGGCATCTTGATAGCAGGGAAATAGCCTGCAGATAAAGTGAGTATAAAGTGAAGATAAAGTATTCTTTCAATGATCAGCTAAAGTCCATGCACAAGCTAGATGACCATCTCCAAAACACTACAAACCACATCGCAAACATACTGTATCTTTTTCACTTTGCCCAAAGTTTTGTCTGATTAAATTCTGAACAGTGAAGTCACAAGACTCTCCAGTGTCCAGCCGGTATGAGAGAGGGGCTGGGAGTGGAATTTCAGTGTTTTGTGAATGTATTCAAAACATCTGGCAGTTCATTTGGGTATAGGGCTATATATGTGTATAGCTGTATTATTATCATTTCAGACTTCACAGTGCTTAACAGTGGCAAAATATTTTCCCCACCATTTCACCCAAAAAAAATAGATACCTTCCATTTAATTAAAATTAAAATCTTCATACTTCTCCCTAGTGGTATATACTGTAGCTAGTTAGTTTCAATTGGAGATCTCTGTCTAGAAGTGAATGTAATTTACTGGACAATGGCTCACCCTCCTTACAAATCCCAATTAAACCCTTGGAGTCTGTCATTGTAACTGTGGAGACTAGAGCCAACTAGCCAGAACATGTGTGACCTCAGCGTTCTGACTGAACTTGCACTATGCTTAATTTGAGTTTAAATTAAATGGCAAGAAAGAGGATTTCTGCCCATTTAAACACTCCATTTCACAGCCCAAATGCATGTCCTGCACACTCATACATACATGACACACTGTCACCTGTAGAGATTCAGACTTTTATCTGTTACCTCTGGTATGTAGACAGGCGATCCTACACTTCTTCTGTCCTTTGACCTCTGTGTCGCCTCTGTCAAAGCAGTAGTCATTTCATTATTACAAGTGTATGTTGTGCAGCCAAACACGGTTTCAAATTCTAGTCAGGTTTGTAAAGTTTCCACAGATACCAGATATGTCAGACTGAATTTTGTTAAAATGTATCTAAATGATGCATAACTCATGTACAATATTTCCATTTGAGTGACTAATGTGGCAAAACATTCCAGATTCAAAGCTTCACAGTAAACAGCAAATAAATAAATAACAATCAAGCTTTTTATTGTATATATGAATTGACTATCCTAAAAAAAATTAAGGATATTAGAATAATTATTGAAGCTGTCATCTTTAATAACTGAATGAACTGGTCACGTTTTCATGCCACATTAATTTCTAATCAGAACACAGAAAACAAAGTCAAGACATTGCTTCCGCAATAGTTCATAATTTCATTAATTAACTAAATAGTAATTCAATCACAAAAATACAAAAATCAGTTTTAAAGATAATGTGTTCACAGAATATGATGTATGTAAGTCTGACTTTACACGACAGTGTATTCAGAGGCAAAATGAGTATGACTGCTGCATCAGTTTTTATTCATTTATTTGTGCTATTTCAAACTAAAAGTTTGTTTTTACAGTACAGTATTCAAGACAACCAATACTTTAGTTTTGCCTCTTATAAATTTATTTATATAGCACATTTTAATACACAAAGGCAATTTGTGTGTTTAACACAATGCACACAAATAGATAAAACATTAAAACATACATTAGATGTCAGGTTCGGAGTGTGAAGCTGCTGATAATATCAAGGGTGAACTCAATTATATTGCCAGATGGGGATCAGTGAATAAGTAACTGTCTCTTTAATAAGAGCATGGAACAAAAAACGATACAGAAAAAAACGTAAAACACGATGCCCACACTGAGGTTGAATACACAGTCCAGGGTCAGAGCCAGCAAACGTACACAGCCAAGGAATTCACAAAACGAGAGGTCAGAGAGGGAAGACCGATAATCCATTGACAGAAGGCAGTCCGAAGCAAGAGGGCAAGGCAAAACACAATGGTCAAAATACACAATCCAGGGTCAGAACAGGAAATGCCAAAACACAATAAAGCTGGAAAATCTGCACGGTAGTGAGAGAACAATCTGGCAGCTTACTGGTGGGAGAAGGCTGCTTATGATGGGGTGAAAACAGGTGCAAACAATCAGGAGTAGGTGAAAACAATGAGTGCCGATTAAAGTAAAAAGTGCGAAACTGTGGTGAAACAAAAACAAGAAGTAATGTCAAAATAAAAGCACAAGAACGGAAACAGGCGGGACAGAATCATGACATTAGAATGCAAATTAAATTAAAACATTAAAAGCAACAATTACATGACAGCACAAAGTAGCAACAGGCAAGTGTAGATACCTAGTACTTTTAAGATAGTTTGGAAACTTTGTACTCCTTTTCTTCCTCAGCAAAGACGTGTATATAGCTTTTATTTAATGTCAGTTGGTCCAGTTGGACCATGTTGACATGTTGGATATGATTCTTTTAGGATGTCTTTGGATATCCAATAGGCTACAAGTTCAGTTTTTTGACATCTTCTACATCTGTGGACTTACACATTAGAGGGGATATTTACTAAGACTCTCACAAATTACAGTTAGGCATGAAAAATATTGTGGCTCTGAAATTTTTTATTTAGCGGCATATGTAGCAGCACTGATGATGTAAATTAGTACAGCTGCAGCTGTGTTAATTTGGATGTGCTTCAGCTGGTAATGACATGATTACTGTGTAAAGGTGGACTGAGAGGGGCGGTAGAAAAGGGAGCATTTACTACAACGGAACTTTAATATGGTTGAAGAAATCAACAAGCATATTTCAGAGATGCAGTCAAGTAGTCTCCTGCCAGCCAGATTAAGCAGTAGCCTAAATGAAGCATGGTCTGATCAGTAAAGCAAAGTCCCTCATGTTCTCCCCAACAAGCGATATGATTTACAAACACCCTCTCCTTCATCAAATGTATTTTTAACTCTAACCAGGTCTCAGATGACAAACAGCTGCCACACTGACAGCAGGGACACAAATCTTACACCTGCTTTCTCCTAACATTAAATTTCAGCCATAGTTTCCTCTATCGCAGCAGTGGTAAATCTGGTGCTGAGGGTATTTGTATAAATTTCCATTCTCCCCTTGCAGATTTTTGTGTCCCTGAATGGAAACACCTTAAAATACATATTGCATACATGTTCACAAATTCCTGTGGTGCAGCCCTCCTTCTGTTTCTCCTCCACAAAACATCTCCCTAGGTTGGATATTTGGACATCTGGTCTAGACGTATTTTGGACATCTGACAACATACAAGACAAGGGAGAATGTCAGATCAGAATGTTCCTCTAGAGCCATGTTTTGACATCCATGAACATGTGTTACAGATTTAGATGTGTATACAAGATGTTCATAAAAGTATGCATCTGTACATCTAGACAAGACATGATTGGTAAATATCTGGACATCTATTCAGGATGTATTTTGAAGGTCATCAGACATTCAACAAGAACTCAAAACACTGATACCTGAGTGGGACCTGTTTTGGATATCCTCAGTTCAAAATTTGTTAAATGTCTGCACATAATTTTCTTCCTGTGGCTCAGCAGGTAAAGCAGTTGTCTCCCAATTAGAAGGTTGGTGGTTTGATTTTTTGGTCTCCCTAGTCCACATGTCAAAGTGTCCTTGGGTGGGACACTGAAGTCAGGCCGTGACTGACTACCGCCATCAGTAAGAAATTTACTGGACGTCAGTGGATATCCAAGCTAAGTTGTCACATTGCAGTCAGGACAATGTCTGCAGTGTGACATTAATTTGCTAAATTACTTTTCCATGCACATTTAGCTAACTTGCTAGCTATTTTGCAAATGTATGCTGTTGCTGTGACATTAGTCTGTAAAAGTATAGAAAGGCGCTATACAAGTATAAGACCATTTACCTCAGTTAGACATCCTTGGTACATCTCGGTGTTTAGTGGGCAGTCTTCCAAGAGTAACCTCTAAGTGATTTACACCAGAGGATTGTCTTTGTTATCAATATACTTTGCAACCCTTTACCATAATCTTCCCAAGACTAACCTCTGAGAACTTAAACATCAGAGGTGGACATAATTTCTTCTGGAAATCTGAAACATCAGTGTCTATAAAGTCAGCTAAACAGCACAATTAAGTCAACTGGTCAGTGAGTAATGGAAAAAAGATAAAAGCAGATAAAATGCTAAACTGAGTAGAATTAAGATACTGTAGATTAAATAAAAGCAGTGGAAAAAGGAACAGTCTTTCTTTTTAAAAGTGGCTCCAGTTGGGGCAGATCTGTGTTCTAATGAGCGCTGGTTCCAGCTTTGGCCAGGCTAAAAGGACTTTCATCTTGTTTAGCTTGAACCCTGGGCACCACTAGCTGACCAATCCCTGCAGATCTGAGACCCCTACCAGGCTTGTACTCAGCAAACATACAGTATCTCTGATATGTTTTGGGCCCCAGACCATTGTGAGACTTAATAAGCAGGGACTTAAAATGAATTCTGTATTTGACTGGAAGCCAGTGCAAAGATCTAAGGACTGGAGTAATGTGTTTTCTCTCTTCTTGGTGTTTGTCAGTATTCTAGCAGGAGCATTTTGAATGAGTTGCAGTTTTCTGATGGTCTTCTTGGGGAGAATGGAAACATGGAGCTTTTCTAAATCCTGCTTAGAAAGAAAGTTTCTCATTTTAGCTGTTTGCGAGATGCCAAAATGATAATTGAGTTGCAGCTTTGATGTGGCCATTAAAATTTTGATCCTCATTAGTGATTACACCAAGATGTCGTGACTCAGTATAATGGCTTTTGATATACAGTAAGTAAATACTGCAGTGTTGGAAAGCATATAGTAATAAACTACTATTTACTGCACACTGCATGACATAAACAGGCATGTCAAAATATAACATTTTGACAGTGAACAAAAATCATGACTGTAGTAATAGAGCTGTGAGTAGCAATCATGTTGGCACGATGATACCAGGGAAATATGGAGAAATGTTTGCAAACTCAGGATTCACTGATCTAGTGAGCTGTATGTCTAATGCTTAACATTCAAACAGCATACCTGAATGTACTGTATGGTGTGTGTGTGTGTGTGTGTGTGTGTGTGTGTGCGTGCATGTGCTTAGTGACAGTAATAATACTTGTGGATTGCTTGTGTGTGTTCTTTGATCTGTGACAGTGTCTGTGTTTGTATGTTTTCTCTGAGGAATGAGGTACAGTCCTGAAGTTAACATGAGCTCGACAGTTTGGTCGTGGCAGCCTCTGTTATGAATGGTGGTTTGATTAGTCCCTGAGGCACTGTCAGGCATGTTGTAATTGATATAATCAAAGGCATTTGGCTTTGGGTCACATGCCTGCTTGCTGATTGACAACAGCACTGCATTTATGTCTTTGTGTCTCTGCCTAGGCATGCCGCTCTCCTTAGCCAGTGAATTCCTGGAAGTTCTTTTTGGCTGGCCGTCCTATCTGGGTGACCACAATCCCTGATGAATCATTTGGAAATGAGTCATCCTAGCTTTCAAAGTGGTGACTCTTTGACCGATGTGTCTCTCATTCTGAGTAGGGCTTTTTTCATGCTTTTGGACTTGCTTTGAACACTTTCCCTATGAGTCATTGCTTTGAGCAGATGCGGGATTATACATGTGCCTGTTTTGCTCACAGCGCAAATTTTCTGAACTGCTCTGGATGTAAACTATGAACTGTGCTGTTGTTAGATTTATGTTACCCATTATGCTGCAAGCTGTGTGTGTGTGAACGTGTGCAGTGTGGGTGTATCAAACTCTATGCAGACTAATATTCAGTACATATTAAAGAAAAATAAAATTAAACCCCACCCTGAACCACCAACACCAGGTGAGCTCCATCACCCAGGGAGCTCTGGGGCAGCTCAGCAGGGTGAGGGCGTCCAGGGCAGCAGCGTCCTTGTGTCATGGTTAAGTTAAACCATCCCTTTGTTTTACTGTTCATCATGGTTTATGTTAATAGTTGATTGTTGGGACTGAAACAGCTCGAGGTCGGCCCCTGACATTGAAGGGAGAAACCTCTGTGGTGTCTTCCCCTCCTAAACAGCTCCCAGACCTTGAGGAGGGTTTGTCTAAGAGGGTGTCCAGTAGTGCTATATGCAGTTAAGGGAAAGGAAACAGTGACCTGGCCCTCCCCCGTGCTGTGTCCCCCCCCAGAGAAACCCCAAAGTGACCCCAAATTGCATGCCCCAGCACTTGGTTTGTTAACAGTGGCGAAAGATGAATGGGTAAATAAGACAGTTTGATATAAAATGGATGATTGTAATAATAAAATAACTATAAAAGAAAAAATAATCCTAAAGCAATTTCAATCATATAAATACAATATATACTTCTGCATACACATATTTATATGTACCCAGATATACTGTATATGTATACGCATATCCATAAAATTAAAATAAATGAAATTAATAAATCGATAAATGATTAGAAAGAGAGAGGAAAAGGAAAAAAGAAAGAAAAAGGGGGGAGTAGGTTATATTCTCTGTTAATCTGGTTTGATACAGTAGGTGTGACAAAATCAAAACAGTAGTATGGACAATGAGGACTAATAACAACAGTAACAATAATGAAATAAAAGCAGCTTGTTATATTTCTACGTGTTTGTGGGAATGTGCGTGGCCTCGGCCCCAGGTATCTGGTTTAAGTTAAAAGTGGTTAGAAACGGATTCCAAGTGTTAGTAGAAGTTGATATGTTATTCTTATGGGTGGATGATATTTTCTCTAGTGTGATATATTCTATGAGAAGGTTGGTGCAGTGGTTGATGTGTAATGAGGTTTTAGATTTCCAGTTTAGAAAGATTGTTTCCTTGGCGACAGAGAAATCAGAAGTTGGTTTTTAAATTTAATTGGTAGGTGGTTGACTTCTGTGATATTACCGAGCAAGGAGAGTGATGAAGATGGAAGGATTCTACAGCTCAAGAAGGAGTAAACGGGTTGATAGGTCCAAGTAGTAATCATCGGCGCAACCCAGAGTGCATTGTGAGCAGGTATCTGTATCAATGAAACCCATTTTAAACATTTTGTCTTGTGTGATGTGAGTCCTGTGAATAGTTGTATATTGTATAAGCTGTAAATTTATAAACGTAGGCAACAGAGAAGATATTATTACAGATCTCGGTCCAGAAGTCGAGGTTGGGGGGAAGCACCAAATCCTTTTCCCATTTAGTCATTGGTATTGTTATTGTTCTATCTGTATTTGACATTAGTTTTTAAAGTTTAGATATTAACTTCTTTGAGTTTGTAAATTTCATTATCTCCTCAGCTAGCGTGGAACGTTGTAGGAGGTTGTTGATTATATTGATCTTTGATGTTTAATCATGGATTTGAACTGTTGGAACTGGAGAAATTCTCCTCTCCTAAATCCGTACTTCTGGACTAATATATTGAATGGTATGAGCTGGTTGTTTTCAAATAGATGATAAGGTGAGTGATTGCTTTGTGTTGCCATGTTGGAAAGTGGATGGGGTTGTTATGTAGTTGAAAATCTGGGTTGTACCAAATTGTAGTGTATCTGCATGGTGTTAATGATGATTTATGTTTTCTATTTGCTTTCCATCAGGCTGTCAGAGTTGCAGAAATTGTGATATTTTTCCAATAGTTCATTTTCTTAATTGCGTATGTAAGAAGGCAAGGTCTGCGACCAAAGTATTTTTGCATTGATTTTGTTCTAGTTCTATCCATGAGCTATTATAACTGTCCTTCTGAATCAATTTAACTAAATACTGTAGTTGATTTGCTAAAATATAATGCTGAAAATTTGGTTCTTCTAGCCACCTTGTGATTTCTTCTTCTGAAGTGTTGACAGGGTTTGGGTTTTTTGTTATTCCAGTAAAATTGTGAAGCTAGAGAATCAAGTGATTTGAACCATTTATCTGTGGGTGTTGTCAGAAGCATTGAAAACAGATTAATTGTGGTAAAGTTTTCATTTTGGCTGTAGCAATTTGGCCAATGAGTGGGAATGGGAGGTTGGACCAGCATTTGAAATCATCTTTTATCATCTTTTAACTTCTGTAGTATCTCTGAGAAATAGCTGAAATAGAAATAAAAAAGGCTTGAAATAAAATGTTAATATCCTGTGGATTATGTATTGATGTATTGATGTAATGATTGCCTTTTCTCTTTTTATGTTGTAGCTGATTTGCCAAATATTTACCATTTTGCTACTGTATTGAAACAGTTTGTATTTGAATTGTTGGATTAGGAATTGTGGTTTTTGTGTGTGCGGTAATACTTTTGAGCTGAGTTTTGAGGTGGTTCAATTCATTCTGTATTCATTCAGTAGAGTTATTTGAATATGATTCTCAGTTGTTTTATCTTTAGTTACAAATTGTTTTCCAATTATTTTTCCTCTAATTACTGCTTTTCCTGTTTTGCATAGTGGAGAGGGTGAGATTCCTGGAGAGTCGTTCATCTCCAGAAAGAATTCCCACTCTTTTTTTAAATAACTGTCAAAGTCTGCATCTTGAAGCAATGATGTGTTAAAGTACCACCTTTTAAGGTTTAAGGGTTTGATAGGGATTTGAGTATTTAATCTGAGCGAAATGGGAGCGTGGTCACTGATTATGATTGAATGAATTATGGTTTGTGTTATATGCTGGGTTAGTGAAATATTTATGAGAAAAAAGTTGATTCATAATAAAGACTGGTAGAGGGAGGATTATTCATTCTCTAACTCACTTTTGTTGCATTGAGGTTGTTCTTTGGTGCGTGTATATTTATTGTAATGCTGTACTGTGTATGTAGCCAGTGTTGGGAAGGTTACGTTTGAAATGTAATAGGTTACAGATCACTAGCTACCCTGTTAAAATGTAATAAATAAATCACCTTATTACTTTCACCTGTCCCTCATTATCTCTTGTTGCCTCCTCCCTTTCCTCAATCTAATGCCGGTTCATTACTACATGTTAGTCAACCAGATTCTACGCACTCGTTATCGCTATGTACTCACCGCTACACGTCTGTTAAGGAAGTTTCTCCTGAACTCTTGGCTCTACTGTACGTCTTTTGAGTTTGTCACCTATAGCTCGAATCTCCTGGTTAAGCTGTGCAAGAAGCCCCGTGAGTACGGCTGTTCTGTAATTTTTCTCCCTTGAGTACTTGTGCTTATCTGCCTGTCTTGTCGGTGGTGGGCTTCTGGCTACACACCACGCACATTTGGTCTTCTTGTCCATGACGCCGACAAGCCGCCTCCCCTGCAGAACTCTCCTGTCATCTGGTCGCCTGTCCTCCTCGGTCAGCAATCCACGCTATCAGCATTCTCCTCTGCCACACAGTCAGGCAGTGTTCAAGGGTTTCCTTACTCTCCTGCGACCCAGACAAGGTGCCTACCATCATCCTGCCATCTCACCTGCACATCCCGGTCCTACTGATACCTGTCATCGCCTGTCATTTCCCCTGCACGTCCTGGTCCTTTGGTCCTCCTGTTACCTGCTGCTCCTGTTACAATCACCTTCAAGCCCCACCAGTTCCTGGCCTGTCCCCAGTTCTTCACTGCTCTACCCTTCTCAGTTTATTAGTACAATAAACTCCTTTCTGGTTTCACTCCTTTTTGAGTTTGAGTGTGCATTTTTTGGGTCCTACCTCACGTGCTCACCCCAACCTAACATATTACTTGTCTAAAAATGTTTGACTGTGCAATAAAGCTGAAGTATCCTAACATAAATTTAAACCAGGCAGTGTAATCCTCACAGCAGTACTTGGCACTTATTACTGTCAATTTTTTATTAAAGACTCCTCAACATAACTTCATTTATGTAGTATTTTGCTGCTGAAACAGGTAGCCTAATGAATGGACACCAGGCAAGGAAAACAGACAGGTCTTTGATAGCCATCCTGCCCTTGATGGTATTTGTCCCAGTGGCTTTGCTGACCTGCATTGTCTGGAAATATGCCAAAAGATGCTCAGCAAGGTGAAACGATTCAAAGCAGCAGCCTAACCCCTTTGTAACCACCAACATTTGGATTAGTAACTGTGTAACTGGTTACATTTTGTAATATAATTCAGTAATTACACCCCTAAATTGTATAACTTATCATTTTTAAGTAGGCATAATATCAAATACCGTGATCAACTTAAATAATGCAGTTTTTGTAAAATGGTACAATTTTGACTAATTTAACATTGCAGTTATATTGCAGAGGTGTGTACTCAGTCTTGTTGTATACTGTATGTGCATATACATGTGATGACAGTGCAGTGTTTATAAAAGTGCAATATCATGTACTTGTAAATTACAAGCAATGGACAACTCAAAGGGGTATTCATCTTACAAAATGACTTGCTTTGAAAAGTGCATTGGTGTCATGTTTCACATTGCATGCATAGAAAGAAATGTATAAATTAGTATGAACAGTATTACAAGGTGCATTACATTGCAGGAAATGTGACTAGATTTGGTTTGTAACTGGTATCTTTATAATAAAGCTATTAGAAACTGTATATTTAGTGACCATTCAATCTGTCTTTTGTCAAATACAGTTGTTAATCACATTGGGCATGATCTAACAGCAGGACTAGCACACTCTTGTACCTGCACTATTGGTTAAAAACTAACCCTTATGAGTGAAATAGATGTGCTTATCAGTAATGCATTAATGATAGGGCATGTTTTCCTCTGACATCTAACAGCCAAACAACATTCTACATGTTGCACAATCACCAGTGTTGCCTTGTCTTTAAGATGAAAGTGTCAGAGTTTCCACAGACTGGGCCTCCCACTGCACTTCCAAAGACTAGTAGGAACAACAGGCATTTCACATGCTGCTTTTATTAAGTCTAATTAGACTTCCTGACATTAGAGCAGTGTTTGTCCACAGTGTGAGCTCTGGGCGGGAAGGCTAGGCCAATGCCATTGCTCAGTAGATTCTTTCACCCCTGTAACTGCTACCCATTCACGCCCCATACCTTCCCCCTTTCCTGCCACCCAACCTCAGTCAGCCGCCTTTCTAGAAAAGGCCTTGAGGAGAGGTTATCGAGTGCAGGAATGTCGCTGCTCACGGTGTGTCTATACATGTGTGTGTGCAGTGAGTCTGTACCATGTAATTGGTGCTCTGGGAGCATGAGCAAGATGTTGACTGAAACAGAGGGCTTGAGGTTTATTTGCTAGCCTGTTTAGGCACAGGGCCACTGGTTGCTAGAGGCCCCCAGCCCACCTCTGGAGCTCCACCACTTTAAGTTTCAGAGTTAAAGATCCTCAGATGTCCTCAGGGCTTCTACATAGATAAATATGAATACCTTCACTAATCTGAGGAATTAGCTGCTTGATTAGCAAAGTGTGTCTCTGGACTCCAGAAATGATCTACTCAATGCTGTACTGTACTTTTTATTTGACATTTAGCTCCTTATTTCAGAGCACCTCTGATTTTCTTCTGTCACATTTGACTTTTAAATTATGAGTAATGCATAATAATTTCACATTTTGTGCAGAGTGCAATGACATCTTTGCCTGCCATTTGAATTCCTAGAAGTGAACTGACTTTGCTCATTTGGATTAAGCTAGTGGTTCCCCTGTTTGCTATACACCATGTTTACAGAGCCTGTCAAGAAGCCATGTGTTTAAAGTTCAACTGAAATGTAAAGTCCTCTCACTTTCTGTGTGAAAAAAAATTTATATTATAGTGACAGTGCAGCTGTTTTTCAGATTTTTCAACATTTCAAAAAGAGCATAAAACCCTTTGTGGATATATTTATGAAAAACAGCTGTGACTGATAACTTGGTGTTTTGCTGTCACCTTTTGTGGTGCACTACTGACTGGAAAGTATTTACTCTCTAACCTATTAACACTAATTAAGAGGTGGTTTTTCCATTTTTCTGCATGTCCACAGACAGCTAGCTATCAATGGCCAAGCTGTGTGAATCTTTACAACACTACTATAGTAGCCAGAGCAAAGGTGTTGTGCATATGAGTGTAATTCTGTCGCAGGTTCAGTATGTTAATGCAAATTTGACCAAATAAGTACATAAATCTAAACTAACACTATGTATATTATTCACATAAGAGCAAAAATAATATCAAAATGTTTTAATGAGGATACTTTGTTTCTTTGTTTTTTTTTTTTGTTTTCATTCTGTTCAGGTTGTGTGTGTTTAAAGTTTTTTGAAGATTGATGTTTTTATTAATTTTTGCATTTCAAATGTTGTCTTTGCATATACAGGAATATGCAAGATTCTGTTTCTTTTTTCCCATTTTTTCTTGCATTTTGCATTGAACAAATGCCTGTTGGTGGGGTTGTTTTGATGTCAGCAGTAGCATCATCTTAAATCACCACTGTAACGTGTGCAGCAGCAGCAAGAATTGCTCTTTGAATGCCACTCAAGGAATATCCAGTGAAAAGTATAAGCTGCTCTGAAGAAGAGGCTGCCTGCTCTACTATGATAATTCATAATCATATGCAAACTCCCTGGGGGTAGGTTTTACATTAGAAATTAAAATATGTCCAATGAGTGTTCACTTGTCCAAATAGGATGCACACTCCTTCCAGAACAAAACCTTACCTCCCTCACATGGCTGGTGTTTCAGCCAAGCAGCATTCCCCAGCTTACCTCCCTCCACTTGCTTAGCATTAAGCATTAGCATTTTTGTTTGTATAGAATTCACCACTGGTATCCAGTTTTTTTGGCTTGGCCTTCATAGCCAAAAAATACATCACTTTGCCTGGTTGAATTACCAAGAATGATGTATCCTTCTGAAATTGGTTGAATTATCAACCAGGCATAGTGGCCTCCATATTGTATCATGGGAAACAATCACCTCGTTTGGTTTTCTACTTCTTTAGCTAATTGCAGTGAACTTGCATGGTGATTTTTTTTTCAACCCTTCTCATCAGAAGACACTCCTGTCAAGGTGTTAACGTCCATGGACGGCCTGGACGTCTCTGTGAGATGGCTGAGGTTCCATCTTTGTTAAACTTTTGTATCACTTTTGCTACAGTATTCTGACTAATAAGTAAAGCTTTGCTGATCTTCTTGTAGCCTTCATCTTTCTTGTGTAAAGAAATTATTTTCCTTCTCTTGTGACATTTCTCTTCCATGTGGTGCCCATGCTGAGAGCATGAAATGGGAGGTGGTTTTCTTTGTTAAATAACGCCCTTTTAAAATCTACTGTCTGCTGGACACCTTGTTACATCTGCTCAGTCATGGAGGAGAGCGAGTAAAGAGAGGCGGACCCAGGTAACTGACTTCGGTGCAAGCAGTGCTAAATTTATTTACAGTGCAGTGAGAAAAAAGTCCATATGATAACAGGCAAGTGTAGAATGATGAGTAACCGGGTGTTAATCAGCAGCAGAGAAACCAGTTTGTGGTGAGATGGATGGGAGATGGCCGGGCTGCGGACGCTGGGGTCACTCCTGAGCTGAGTGGAAGATCATACTGGTAGGAGCTAGGAGAACTAAGGGTGAGAGACAAATGGTAAAAATATAAGAAAACAACGAATCGAACGGGCCTGAGAACGAGAATAAACTAACAAGGGAGTGATAGGTGAACGGGGTATAAGTAGGGTGAGAACTAATGAAGTGCAGCTGGTGATAATCAGGGGATGTGGAGCAGGTGTGCTAGGTGGTGTGGTCAGGGGCCAAAAAAGAGAGAGTGAGAAAGGCAGGTGCAGCCGGGCAAACCTGACACACCTGCTTAATTAGACTCACCTGTAGTTGAATTATTGTTCATAAGGATCTTGTCTAAAATTTAGCTTGGCTCCTAAGACTTTCATTGGGGTGTATTCATTTTTGCAACATGGTCTTGAATGAATTTGTTAAGGAAAATACTTTTTTGTGTGTGCACAAAGATTGCAAATCTTGGTTGCAATCACTAGCCCACATTTGTAGGAGTATTTTGTAGTATAGTGTCCCATAGAAAATGTTGATTCTGAAAGGAAAGCAAAGGTTTTCTGACAAATCTGTTAGGGCATACTCATTTGTGCTGAGCACTGTATTTGCTTTAATCATCTAAAACAATAATCTATAAGACAATATGCACTGTTAGACTGTTACCCAATTTCACTGTAGTCTGTGTAATGACAGTGAAGCTCTGTCTTTCCATCTACAATATCTATTTTAATACTGTAGGAATTCAGAGGTGATGTGCAAATTGAATAGAGGTTGTGAAGTGGGGAAGTTAATGGGGGGTTTTATTTGGTAGGTGATAAAAGGTCATTGTGGCTCTGTAGGTTGATTTCTGCAGTTCAAAACAAGAATGATGTATCCTTCTCAGATTGGTTCAGTTTAATAGTTTTTAGAGTTTTAGAATATGTTCTGTTCTTCTTTCCTGTTGATAATCTCACCACTGTTCAGACCTCTCTTGCAATCCCTTGGTTAAGAATAACTTTGTTTCCAGGAAACAGCTTAAGTTTACTTTAATGTTTAATTGTTACTGTAAATTATCCAAAAGCATTTTCGAAGAAATTAGCAAATATTTTACAGACAATAGGCTGTGATCATTTGCAAAATTTAAATTCAGTTTTAAAAGGATAAAGGTTAAACATAGCCTATAAAACATTAAAAGAAATCATTTTGTTTTAAAGTGACACTTTTCTTAAAATAAAACACCAATGTTTGATTCAACAAACAAGCTGCTCCCAATTGAAGTTTAAAATGTTTGTTTTGATACTGCAGTCCACTTTCCGATTTCAACAAACTTTAAAAAAAAAAAAAAAAAAGCTACATACATGAGAGGGTCAGAACATTAGGAACACCTCTGAATATAATGTAGTCCACCATAACTATGACCTCAATAATAAACATATAATTGAATATATTTATATATGTATAAATATATATATATATATATACAAACATACATATATTAGAGAAATATTTTTATTTCTTTTGGGCGTAATTAAAATGCCACCTTACAATTCGATGCTGTTTTAGTTCAAAATCTAGTATTTTTCTCATTTGTATTATTAGCTTGCGAAAAATGCCTTGTGTCATCTTTCACAGTCACATTCCCGCTATGTGCGGGGGGTGGGGCTAGGCGGTCGGAGCAACGAGCTAGGGGGAGGGGGGTAAGATAGCAGCCAGTAGTGCGATTCTCGAAGCTGCGCTGCGCACGTTCATGGGAGTACGCGCGCGCTTCCCGCCGGTACCAACGCAAAGCCACACCGCGGTAACGATGTTGTGAATGAGGGGATAGAGTGACGTAAGCGGCCGAATGTCAACAATGTAGCGACTGAGGGTAGGCGTTCCATTCGAGTGTAACAAACAGCGGAGACGGAGCGGCACGCCGCGCTGGATCACCACACACGCTCACGTACACACGCGCGCGCACACGCACACAACAGACCGTAGAATCGTAGACGTTGTGTGTTTTTGTTTTTTTTTAATAAGTGAGGAATAACTGAGTTGTAGCGACCGGAGAAGAAGTGACCTATCTGAAAGGAGGTTTTGAGGAAGCGACAAAGCGAGTCATCATGTGAAAGAACTTAAGTAGGAAACGGACAAAAGGGCTGGAATACGTGCAGAATAGAAAGTAAAAGGTGAGCTGACATGTATGTTTCTTGGTGGCTTTTCTTCATCCCTGACTAGTATCTTGCTGTGTTATCTTTGTGAATTCCCGGTTTGTCAGTCTCAGTCTATTGTGGATGCTCTTATAGCCGAGTTGCAAACTTGCATAAAGGGCGCAGCGGTGAGCTACAGCCAGGGGAGTCCTCACTGTGATATATGGAAAAATTCACATATAGCTAAACAGAAAAACCGCATGCATGAATCTTGAAAGCTTGGCGGTGGTGAGAATATTGAAGGGTGTAGTAATGTGTTCGGGTGTGAACGCGGGTTCAAGAGTGAAACACAACTCCGTACCACATCCTGTTATGCTTTGAGTCAATACGCAGTGTGCGCTCCCTTTTTTCTGGTTCGCTGTTTTTGCAAAGTAGAGGCGTTGGTGATCCCAGAAGAAGGGTCAGGCATGCCGCTGCTTCTAGGAGGAAAAATGCTCCTATCAACAAGGAGCTGTCAGTAATAGTGTCATTGAACACCTCACTCACTCACTACATGTAGCCTACATTCATCAGACTAATTTGGGTTGTATAATCACAACAGCAATCTAACATTTATTATTGTTGTTATTGGTGCTAGTAGTATGCAGTGCAATTAGCTCCCATTCCTTAGTCTTAAATTATCAGTCATTTTACCTCCACATTCATTCACACAGGAAAAATCAGATTTGCCGTGTGAGGACGAGTCTCATTTTCTCCGACAGCCAATGGAATCGTCTCAATCTGTCCATGCTATCATCTAGGAGCCAGTATTTTCACTGTCATTAGTCTAACCTTTTATGTAGAAAAGATCGGGAGCACGCGTGACTCCCGTCACCAAAATAAAAGAACACATTCGAGATTTTTAAATCGATCACAAATAGTGACGGGATTTCAAAAAAAGCTGCAGCCTTACACGCGGTTGCATTGTCATGTACAGAGATGCTGCAGTAGTGCTTTAAGTTAGTCCCTGTCTTTCAAATTATGCTGGAGTCAGTGATGTATTGGTTAATTGTGCTGTGATGTAAGTTTGTGATAAGATCAGTATGAAAAAATGGAAAAGGGATATTTTTAAAATCTCCTTACGTTTAAACCCATTTAACAAATCTGGAACGTTGTGCATGTGTGCATGTCTAGAACTACTACGATCATAAAGAGACATTAAATGTGGCTCGTATGGGGTTTGGAGAGGTTACAGAATAAATCGGTTGACAAGCTTCACGTCAGCTTCCAGCGTCCACGTTTGCTTTGCGCTCTTTGTCATGGAATAAAACTGAGCATGTGTGCACATTGTCCTGACATTTCTCAGCAGAATAACAAGGCGAAATAACTGTTTTTATTTCGGGATACTATTGTTGATCGCCACGTGTTTGACTCGAATGAAATCATAAGGGAATGAAGTGATGCTGCCATTACTGCGGTGATACAGCATTTTATGGAGCAGCGACATCCACGGGCATCGCAGCCTCTTTGTTCGTGCTGATGCAACGCGATGATGACACCATGGGGATCGCAGCATCACCCTTCATCCTCATCCAGTTCTGTCATGGCAGATCGCCTCTCTGCAGTTTTTCTGGAACTGAAAAAAACAGAATATCATGCATCAGTGACATGCGTGATGCAGAGAGAAGGTGCGGGTGCCGCAGTCATTTCTACTCACGTCAGTTTAAAGAGAGCAAGGATTAAAACGCATTGTCGTTTATTGACATGGCTCTGGTTTCACAACATGTGCATGGCGGCAACACTCATGCGCAGTTTTACACGCGGAGCCTTTTGTTCTGTACAGTAGCTCCCCTGCCTTTCTTTTCACATGCACGGCGGTCTCGTGCTTATTGTGCGGGGAAAGGAGAGTGGTGGGGGAAGTGCGGGGTATCCAAAAACTGTAAACCCCACAGTGACTCGCCAGGACTAAATTCCGTTTCATCCAGTCTGCCAACGCTTTACTTCTCCTGCTTATATCACATCATCTTAAATGGATCCATGTGCATTTCTTTGCATCAAAATAATTTTTCCATCAATATTAGTAAGGAGAGGGATTAAATGGAAGATGGGTTTGTGACCTTGATGGCCAGTATTCTACAGTGCATCATGGTTATTGTTATAATGAGTATTCAATTTTCACATGTGCAGTCATAAATTGAACACTGTTTTTCATGTTTGTGTAAAATACAGTCAGTTTAATCAGTGACTGAAAGATGTTTTTAACAAACATAAACACCTTTCAAAACTTTAAGTTCCAGTCAAGAGTCTTTCCCTGAACAAATAGCTGTGTACAGTGTCTGTAGTCTGTTTATTACTGTGTGAAATAAGATATATGAATATATGCAAATAAAGAATTCAGCACCATATGCTGTTTGGCTTGCTGGCTAAGGTAGATTTTGATCAAATCTAAACATATTTTGATAAAGACTCAGCTGATACCTACATCCACAGAGCTGTATAGAAGAAGTCAGAGTAAAAGTACTGTCACACATTAGAAATCAATACCACAGTCATGATAACCTTTTTACAGCATGGATATATGTTATGTCCAATGCATGCAAAATGATAAAAAATAATGTAATCAACTACTACAATGAACTGTTTTCCACTACTGAAAAAAACACTTCATAAAACCAAAAACTGCAACAATTCTTTTTCACTTTTGATTATAGTTCCTTCTGAATGATGAATTTGGACAAAGAAATTTTAGTGTAGATATCATAATTATTTTAATAATATGATTCCTGTGAATATTAGTAAACAATCATATTCAATTGTTATTGCTTCATAATTTTGAATTCCCCTCTCTTGTGCCATTTCCATTCTTGTAAAAGCTGTAACTTTAAAGTCACATGACTGTGGGATACCACAAACCTAATTATACATTAGCTTTAGTCAAGCATATTGGTTAAAACACAGATTTTGCAACAGGCCACATTTTGTGCATGGTTTTCATTATGGTAAAAATAATATAAACAGACTGATTACACCTGGTATGTTAAATAGAGACACTGTACTGGATATAAACAATGCTGTGTCATAAAATGAAATGACCAACAACTGACCTCTTATATTTTCTATCAGTGTTTTTCATATTTGATTTATTTTGTAATTTATTTAATATTATATTTCCTCAAAATAATAGTGGTGAAGCAAGCTTGGCTTTAAAAAAAAAACTTTATTGCCTTAAACATAGCCCCATTTCAGACTATACTAAACCTAATCAGGGTCAGCCTGTAAACTACTCACCATGGTAGGTTCTTTTTACACTTTGGCTCCCCCAACACAGATAAAAAATAGTTCATGACCTCAGCATCCAAAATGGCACCTACAATTGTACTTGGGTTGTTCACTTTGCTAAAAACCTTTCTGGTTAAAGCTTCATGAAATTGTAACAATTAAAAGTTTGCACAAAACATTTTCTTGCAGTATTTTGTCCCACCTTGACATTCTGTCACAACAGGAAGTTCATCACAATAAATTAAACAAGATCTCAATGAAGTCCTTTAAAATAGATGAGTAATGTTGGACAAACTGACCTTTATTATATAAGACAAGCTCAGTGTCTCTCCTGTTGAGCTTAGCTTGGGAACACCTTTCAGTCTGAGTGAGTCACTATTGGGGATCTTTATATAATGAGCCCCTCAGGCTTCCCAGGAAGAGCTGGAATCTTACACAGCAACAAGATGGATTTCTCCTGAAGGAAATCCCAGCACTCACCAAGATGTTGAAATTGCATTATTTTGTTATTTTTATAAAACAGAATAACAAAAAGCTAAAGATCCTCATCTCTCACAGTTGTTTTTTTTTTTTTATCCCGGCATCATTAAACGATTGTTTGCATCACTGAGGACATTTGAGTAACTTTCACCGGTTCAGCTCAACATCCCAAGTCAGTGTCTTGGCTAGCAAAAAGAAAAAACATGTTCCCATAACTCTTCCACGTCAGCACAAAGGCATGTGTGACTGGGCTGCTGCCAGGGTGAGGCGTAGATGGGACAGCACTGCTGGGAGAAATCTAAGAACCTGCACTTTACACCAAGGACTATTGTTTCCTCCGATCTCTCTCTCTCTCTCTCTGTCTCGATGTTGATGCTCATTCTTCTCCTGCCGTTCATAGCAGTGATGTGCACTGGTGTTGACGCTCGCCGTGTGAAATCAGATTGCATTATCCCACCAGACCCATCAGTCGGCGGTTGCGGAGTCAGGGCCTGTAGTCAGTGGCTGTCTGTCTGTTTGCTGCTCAACACAGACACTTGCCAAGAAGCTGAAACACCACAGGCAGATTGTTTTGTTTTTGTTTTGCATTTTTTGTGTTGGAATTATCAAGATATGTAAACCATCATCAAACCTATTTAATGATCTCATAGTCTTGACCTACTGCCTCAAGCAGAGAGCTTCACCTTTTAGGAACCCATGTGGTGGTCATCCATACATTTACAACTGTGCAAAATATATTGAGCTAACAAAATGATTCACATCTGGTGCCAATACCACTGGAATTAAAACAATGCAACAGTGCATTTTAGAAAAATGAGGTGTGTGTGTGTGTAAACTGGCGTTTAGTGAATGAAGAGAAACGTTTAGCTCAGTGTAATGATCTATTTGTATTGGATTAGTGCACCACTACTACTGTTGGCAAGGGACTGGAGAGAACTGCTGAGGTCTGTTTAAACATTTCCTCTCAGTGTAGAGGTGCTGCTGCTACAATTGGTTTCCTTATTCAGTGAGCAGGAGGTGAAAACAGCTGAACCTCCTGCTGCCATTTTGACAGTTCCACAGTCAGAAGGAGCTTTAAAGACAATCAACAGTTTGCCCTTTACGATGAACTAATTAGTTTGATTTTTAGAACATTAGGATTTAATTTAAGTGCTTGCTCAAGGAGGATTTGTTGGGTTTTCATCTATAATAATAAGGTCTAGACCTTACTTTGTAAAGTGTCCTGAGATGACTTTTGTTGTGATTTGGTGCTATACAAATAAATTTGCATTGAACTGAACTGAATTTAAGTTATTGTTTGTTAAATATGGAACATCTCTCTGGAAGACAGAGTGAAAACATTCAAAACTATTGGATTCATTAATTAATACGATTAATCAAATAGGTGGGATTAGTCCCATAATTTTAAGCAAAAGGTGTGTAAAACTATGTAATGTGTGTAAAGGTTCTGACTCTCAGTTTAATATCAGAAGTTACAATTCTGATGATTGCATTGTTCAAAACTAATCAGTGGATTTATGCTTGAAATCTGAAATTCTACTGGCATGATTCTAATTTCTACAATTTTCACAGTTCAGAATTTTGAAATTAAACAAGGAATTTTCATTCCTTTTAAGCTCAGTTTTATTGTCATTTCTACACATATCCATGTCATACATACATGGAAATGAAATGTTTCTCATGGACCACATTAATTCATTTCAAATTTCACTTCTTTGGATTCTGGCAATAAAATGAACAATTGAAACAAAATGTGACAGGAGAATTGAAAACTTTTTCTCATATTATAAAATATGAGTATAAGTTTCAGAATTTCAGAAACTTGTAGCAGCACCAATCTTCCCTCAGATTTTGAAAATGAACTTGAATACATCTTGAGAAAAATAAAAAACAATGATCTAAGTATCATAATTGTAATATCTAATTTTCTGAATTGACTTTACTTAAGATTAAAATTTTCATTTCTCTTTACCTTTTCTGACTTTATTTTGAGTTTTATTTTAATTCTTGCAATTCTTTGTCAGACTTTGAGCTCAAACTTAATTTTCAGAATTCTGAGAAGCGACTTAAATTAAAATCACTTTCTTCAGTATTTCATATTTAATATTTGAATTGTGAGAAAGACAAATGTGGCTTCATTTAATGTCACATTTAGTTCTCAGAAATCTGAAAATTGATTTAAATCTTGGATTTTATTTTTAACTTTGCTTTTTGATAAATTTTTGACATTATTTATTCTACATTCCCCAGAATGTGAATGACAGGCGTGATGCAATTTTCTTCCTATACTGAGAAAATGACAGCCAAAGAGCCACATCAAGTGCTTCTGACTTTATCTCAGTCCTGAAATGTCCAGAATTTAAAGGTGCTCATTTCCTTTAAGAGCCTAGAGGGTTTAAGAGGGTCTAGTGAGACACCAAACAGACACCATAAGCTGCTTCTGTCCACTTTTTGCCCCTCTCATCATGTCTTGTTTACTAGCAATGGTGCAAACTTCAGATGCCTAGTTGTGACAAACTATAAAAAATGCAGCCTCCAGTCGAAAGCTAGTGTTAGCTAACTGGGTACTGTAAATTAGCCAGTTCAGTAGAACACTCTGTTTACTGATAATGTGACATAAACCACTAACATTACACATTATCAAATGTTATCAAGTTACTCCCAAATTAAATCATATTAATCCAATCCAAAGTAAAATCACAATCATGTTAGGTTGTTAATGCTACCAAAAGAAACATGTTAGCTTTAGATGCTAACACATCAAAAAGGAAGAACGTCACACCTGAATCAATTCTGAGTCCTTTGGCTGGTCTTAACTCTACCCATGTCAAAAAGCCAAACAGATGTTAACCCTGGTTTTTGCTTTTTCTTTGTCCCACTCTCTCTGTGTAAAAGAACACCACCTCTTCTGTCTGGCAGCCTGTTGTCAGTTGAACAGTTTGTTCATGAAACTGGGACACCTATCTTGACAAAAATAGCAATGAGACTTTAGCATGTGTAACAGTTGTTTCTGAGCATGCTCCTGTGCACACATCTAGTGCTGTGTGAAACACACCTCCATATTTATCCAATTTTAAACAAGTCCTCTGATCAAGAGTTTGCACATGGTTTTTCAATTCCACCTTCTTTGTGGTCTTTGTTTTATATTTCCCAGAATGTGAATGATATGCACTACAATTTTACTCCCCCTTAGCCCAATGGAAAAATGATGGCCAAAGAGCCACGTCAAGTGCTTGTGTAGTCACTTAACAGTAACAGAACATGTAGCATATAGCTAGGCCAGCTCCTCCATATATTCATGTTGTATCTTCTTTAGTTCTTTAGTTTTATTTGTGCAGCTACCGATTCACAAATGAAGTGGATGCTCTCACTGACCACTGGCCCCTTCGGTCTACCCACATTAAACTTAATCACATATACTGTACAGTCTTTGTCTTTACTGTCGGTGTGAGCCATTTCATTGGAATATTCTTTGTGATGCATGATTCTTGTGTTTGGTTTTTCTTAGAGTCGTCTGCAACAGTTAAGTTATAATGTCATTTCTATATCACATTTCAAGGTCAAGAAGAAGCTTAAAACTCAATATCATGGAAGAGAAGTCCTTGAAATGCTCAAAAAATGAACATTTAAACATCTACAAATCTGTCACAACTAGTGCTGGATATCAAACTTCAATCCCTTTATGGCATCATTTCAATTACTTCAATACCATCCAGTATCAAAAATTGTTGAGTATCGAAAAATGCTTTTCTGCATTTTTATTTATTGATATTAATGTTTAACAGAACTTAAGGTTGTGCTAAATAGGTTTACTTTTATATTACAAAACTACTTTGTGTGCACAAAAATGGCAAGGAATTAAAAAAAAGATCTGTAACAAAATGTGTAATCTATGTTGTTGTTGTTGTTTTGTTAAAATTGATTTTATAAAATTGGTATTATTTAAAAATCAGTATCAAAGTCAAGGTATTGGTATCTGTACCTGTATCAAAAACTTTGAAATACCCAGCTCTAGTCACAAATGAGCAAACTCAGTCTGCATGATGAAGATCATGTGATATGAGTGAAAGCTCCAAAATAGCTACAAAATGGACCAAGAGGTGAGACTGCTTTGTGTACTTCTGTGTCTGAAGTCATAACATAACGCTAAATTAAAAGCTGTACGTTAGCTTGTATTTAATAACAGAAATCACATGACACAAGCTGACTGCATAACAGCATAAACTATCAGTACTGTAAATACACAGTAAAGTAGTAAACTAAGAGAATGTTTTAAAATGTTTAAATATCCTTTATAACATTGTATACAAATATTAAAAACATTCAAATTAATAGTATATTTTAAATAACCTAAATAATAATATAAATGAGATACAATATATTTCAGATTCATTTCAAACAAGTATTTCATTAGAAAATAGATAAAGTGATAAGAAATCTCTAACAAAAATACAGGAAAGGCATCAACATCTATTAACTTGTACTTTGGTTAAACATTCTACCAAATGTAATTAAAACTTTTCAACATACAAACATATAACCACTACTGGAAATTTACTGTGTGTGCTTTTTCTACTTTAAGTTTTTTTCTGAGCACATATTAGTCAAGGGGTCAAGGGGGCAGACCTGCAAGGAATGTCAACAGCCAGACTCAAGCCACTGACATCACACACACACTGTTCATCTGTACATGGCCCATCATGTCCAATCAGCACCCAGTGCTACCTTACTTTTAGCCAAATTCCTCTACATATCGGTTAATCCATCTGTATTTTAGGACAGATATTGGTTGTTGCCCACAAACGTTTGTGATTCTAAGTATAAAGATGTCTGTGTAAATGAGGCTAGAATAATAGGTGTTCGTTTCGACATGGCTCTCACCCCTCCTGCACCGGCAAAAGAATACTGTTCTATGGTTCTTCCTGTCAAGTCTGAGGTCATATCCTTATATGTGACACCCTTTTGTTTTGCTCACTGACATTGCAATGCGCAGTGCAGCACTGAAAAGCCTGCCAGTGTTCTTTCGCCATCTTGCTGAATTATTAAACTTGTTGTACTGTGTGCACATGATAGTCATGTACATACTGTGCTGCTGAGGATTGAGAGTTGTGGCAGTAAAGCAGCTGAGTATTTGTGGTTTCTGTTGACTCTCATAACCCAGATAAACACAGCACCAAGGAATGGGTATCAAAGTGTGATGAATAGATATCAAACTACATGTAAAGCCCTTTGTGAGCTTAGGTCAATGGAATGTTGTCATCTAAATGGAGTGACACTGATATGCCACTGTCCCATCTCACTTTCCCTCCAAGAACAGATACTGATAGCCTGACTAATACATCGGTAGAAAAAAAAAATCCTGCTGATATTGCATTAGAACAGGTATATTAGTATGTGAAGTTGGGCTGGCAGATACACAAATCAAAATTGCAAAGTGTGCAAAAAATGTTTGTTTGAATGATTTGTTGTATATGTAATTTATATATCTATAAAAAATCCAAATTAATTTTAATCTAGTTGGCAAAACAGGCTGTACACAAGGTCTTTCTTATATGTTGCAGCTTCAAATGAACATGTGAGGTGTGTTTTACATACTTTAGTTATACATTTTTTTAGGTTATATACTAGTGTTGATACAGTTTATCTTTTATTTCCTCCATCAAGGACAGGAGTTATGTTTTTGCCAGCATTTGTTTGCTTTTTAACAGCATAACTCAAAAAGTAATGAACAGAGTTGGATGATTTTTTTTTGCTGAGGTAGGGTCTGGTCCATGAACAAATTGGTTATATATTTGTGCTGATCTGCATCATAATTTGAACACAGGAATATTATAAAAGATTCTTCACCACTGTGAGTGCCGGAAAGGCTGCTTGACTGTATGCAGGGTTCACATGCGTCCTGGAAAACCTGAAACTTTTTAAACCAGTTTTTCAGTCAGGAAAAACTCATGAAAACTGAGTTGACTTATACAATGCCCTGGAAAATAATTTTCTCAATTTTGTATTTTCAATTTGCTGAGAGCAAAATGTCAGATCTCAGTATGAGCCTGCAGCTGAAATTAGGGCAATGTGTGAGAGAAGCTTAGAAGGGAGTGTTTATTTTGAACAAAAAATAAAATTGATCAGGGATCACATCAAATAACGTTGGCTGCGCTCTTGTATGGGGACTTGAATTGAGTTTATTGTTTCAGTGTTTATTATGAGACAGAAGCCTATTAGACAATATATTGTTTTTTAATTTCTTGGCATTTTGCCTTTATTTGACAGTTGATACAGAGAAAGGGGTGGAATGTGCAGCGCACGTCCTGGAAATCAAGCCATGGACATTATGTGGTTTCAAGTACTAACGTCGGCCACAAAATCCTGCATTAGTTGGGCAGACACATCATACCTTCAGCATCAGTATCAGATTCCTCACCTCAATTGCCAACAATCAGTCACTGTGTTTTCCAGTGTGTCTTACTGAGTTACAAATTAGTCACTGGCTATCGTTTAAACCATTAGTTGTAAGGGGCCAGACGAAGCCAGTTTTCATCTTGCTAGAGGGCTTGGTGTTTCCTGCCAAAGTCGTTTTCCCCCCAACCCCCCATCCTCCAGGTCGATGGGAAAACGAAGTGGTGCTCCTTCCAACATAGTGGAAGGTATTTCAAACAATCAGCGGATTCTTGGTACAGGGAATGAGATTATTGTTTTAATGAAGGAGGGGAGGGAGGGGGCTGGGATGACCCCCATACCAGGACATTGTCCGTCTGCCAGACCTGCTCAGTGATCACTGTGAACTTGGACATGGCAGAGGTTAAAACACACCCCTAGATGAATTTATTTGTACTGCTTTGCACATCAGAGACACCCTGCAGAAACCAAACACTTCTACTGGATGTGAGGCATGTTAACATGGATCTCTGACATCTGCAGCTGGTGAGCCAGGCATAAATAGAAAATAATAAGCCTGTTACTCAGAGGTTGGAGTAAAGTAATTGTCTGGGAACATCCACTGATCGTTAAACACACAACATTTTGATAGCTTTTTCTAGCTCACAGTGAGAATGCTTTTTGTTCATGTACATCATTATAGCGTCATGATATTGAACTTGATGATTACATAAGTTCATGAACTCAAATTCACAAGATTTATTTTAAGATAACAGTACTACAAAACATACAGCATTTTTACACTTAATTCCATATGATGTCTTGCCCTGCAGACAGATTTGGTTTTAGTTCTCTCAGATTTCTGACTGGGACTGATTATCAGCTAGCTCGGTTGTTGAATGACCAGTAGTTGGCCATTACGGAAGTGTGCTTGATATTTTCCAGTTAAGCTTTGAAGCACATCATGTCATAAAATATCCAAGATTGAGAGCCATGAAACATGAACACTGTAGCTGTTATAAAGAAATATTATGCCACTAATTTAAATGTGTCAGGTATCCTTTTGTCCCATTCTTCCTGTAGTCTTAAAGTTCCCATGCCATGCTCATTTTGCTTGTTTCCAGCCATTTAACGTTTAATCTTGGGTACCTCTAGATTAGCCTGGCACCCCTCATAACTCCAAATGGTCTGTATTTATTTCAGAATCATAAAACCAAAGAGCCTCTTCCTAAAAATGAGAGGATAGTTTGTGAACGCGCACATCTCCACGTGCACAAGTGTTGTGTTGCAAGTGGACAGCACAATGAACTGTGACGGCTTTAATTCATCTGTATTTTTTCTCCATAAATAGGTACACAACGGTATACGTACTGATGAAAAGGGATGTTTAACACAATAAACAAAATGAGTAATTCAGAAACACCATATTTTAACTGGCATAATGCAGACATAGTAATTTTTCCAGCCTTACAACAATTCTCTCTAACATTACAGAAACAACGCATTAACAGACATGCAATGTGTTTTTTTAAACTTAACTGTTTATGGATGTAACTACATGTTGTAGTGCCTGACACAAGTGTGCCAAAGTCATCCTGAGCCCATGTGGTTATATCGCTTATAGAAGAGTGACGATTCTTGATGTAGTGCCGTCTGAGGGATCAGAGAGCTTAGGGTTGCACCATTGCCCGTTACACACTGAAATCCCTCCAGATTCCTTGAAACCTTTAATTGATGTTCTGCACCACCGTAGAGGGTGACATATCCAAATCCCTTCCTATCTTTCTTTGTGGAACATTGTTTTTAAACATTTCAATAATTTTCTCACACATATGTTGGCAGACTAGTGGTCCTTGGCTCATCCTTGCTCCTAAAGGGCTCAGCCTTTCCTGGATGCCACTTTTGGTAAATGGACTGTATTTTATATAGCGCTTTTCTCACAGTGTGTTGCACTGCCCAAAGCGCTTTACAGGAGATCATACACCATTCACCCATTCACGACAGGCTGCCACGCACCGGCGCTAGTCAAGCCACCGGGAGCAATTTGGGGTCAGGGACCCTTAGGCATGCGGGGGAGACCGGGAGTCGAACCACCAACTTGCTGGTCAGGAGACGACTGCCCTACCTCATGATTGCAGTCACCTGTTTCAAATGGAATCATCATTTCATTGTTTTACTGGCCCTGAAATGCAACCGTCGCAACTTTTTTGGAATGTGTTGCAGTATCAGAATTGAAGTGAGTGTTTATTTTGAGAATAAGATTGATGAGGTATCACATCAAATAAAGTGCTGCTGAATTGTTTTCAGTGTAATACAGGACACAGATGATTTACACATCGCTATCTTCTGTTTTAATTTTGATTTTACATCCTGTCCCAACTTTTTGAGGTTGTATTTCCTACAGAAGACACTTATGTCTCCTAATTATTTGCAATGATAGCAACACTGTTTCAGTAAAGATTTTGCTGTTAATGTTTGCATTTTTTGTGAGCACCACAAGCAAAATTCCATCCATGTGTACAGCAAAAAAGGTAAAGTATTTATAAATAAATTTGATACTACGTCTCCTCAACATATCTTGAAATGTTGAAATGGTGTAGGTGCTCAGGTTGTTAGAGCATATTCTACATTGGATTAAACTATTTTTCTTCAGAATTCTGTTCCCCAAGATAATTAATCACTTGGTGTCCTCAGTCCCTAAGTGTCTTTTAAGTGTTTTGAAAAGAAATCACACCGTGGTAAATGCTTTACTGTCCCAACTTTTTTTGGAATGTGTTGCAGGCATCAGAATAAAAGTGTGTTTATTTTGAACAAAGAATAAAACTGATGAGGTATCACATCAAATAATGTGCTGCTGTATTGTTTTCAGTGTAATACAGGACACAGACGAGTTACACATCACTATTTTGAGTTTTAATTTTACATAGTGTCCCAACTTTTTCTGATTTGGGGTTTTAACTCCAATGATAAAAGATTGATGAAGACAGAAATCTCCAAAACTGATTTTAAAAAAACAAAAACAAACTAACTAAAATGTCTTTGGATGACTAGATACCACTAGAGGCATAGAACCAAATCATAGCCATAGTCATTTGAATTTTACCTGCAGCTGAATACCAAATTTTGAAACAATCACTACTGAACATTTAGATGGTTTTCTAAGTCATATGTCAGTTCTTTAAATGCAGCACTATTTAGATTTGTATATCAAGTATTCAGGAGTTATTACACTTCAAAAGGTAGTGTTCAGTTACTAAATTGAAATAATTGTCTATTATTAAAAGTCTTATTAATATGATTATTATGGAGGTGTATTTGCATTATTGTTGAAGCAGTGGAGTGTAAAACAACAAAGTGTGTTCAGTGTGCACTTTGGTGAAGAAGTGCAGCTGTAAAGGAGTTTGTCAGGGAGGAGAAGAGGGTTGTTGGGGGGGGGGCATCCTGTGAGACCAGCACAGGTGGTTAGGGGGTGGGGGCCGTTGTGGGCGTGGAAGAAGTGCAGTAATGTACCCACTTCCTGAGCCTTTGTACTGAACTGTAAACCAGTTAGCTTACAAAAAAGATCAGCAGGATTTACCAACAGTGGCTTCTTGTCATTTCACAGCAGGCAACCATAGGTGAAAATCCTGTCTGTGCACTCTGGTGGCTCACTGTGTGTCATATTTTTCTTTGTCATGTTTTATTTCTGACCGTGGCACAGAAAAGGGAGCAAGAACAGGAAAATGAATTCTATAGCGAGAACAAGTTGTGAATGAAAATCATGACAAACATGGCGTTCACCTCAATAGGGTTTCCATTTGTTGTACGCAGATGCTGAATGGAAAACTGTCATTCCATGTGTACAGGCCTTCCTGTGGGGGAGTCATATGTATGTTGATACTTGTCAAGCAGGTTTATGCTGGTTTCATCCTGTAATTTCAAGTGAATGAGCCTATAAAACACCTAATGCTTACAGGTCCTCTCAGGGTAAGTTCCCCCCAGATATGAACAATTCAGCTAAGTTCTTCATGTCAAATGAAGAACTGGCAGTTAAATGCAATTTTACTTGCTTTAGCTCAAGATATTAACTTGGAATTTAAGTGAATAAGTTTACACTTGTTGGCCAAACCAACTGAAAATTTGGAACCCAAGATCCACATTAACCACTTAGTAAGACCTGAATATTATTAGAATATAAACATAACCAATACAAATTAAATTAAACTTTATTGATTTTTTTTTATATTTATAGTTGTGGCAGACATGTGGGTCCTCTACTATCCTCCAGCACCCTCTGCATTCCTACTTGCCACGGCCAGGAAGAGCTGCCCGCTCCTCTCTGTCAAATAGATACAAATGTCCACCTTTTCAGTAACTTTAATCAAACAAAAAACTTATATTTCTCTAGGTAGTTTTAGCTTTAACTTTAGCTAGGTCTTAAAATACACAAGAGCTATGCTAATGTCGGTAAAATACTAACACGTTACAGTCACATTTAACTGCACTTGTATGCTTAACATTAAAACAACTGAGCTAAGATGCTAACATGCTAGCATCACTAATTTTAAAAACTGCATCAAATTAGTACATTACACATATTAATTTACTTTTTGGGGACTGCAATATAACCTAAACCAGATGGTATTGTGTTGCTTTAACTAAAAGTTAGTCACATTTAACTGCACTGTATGCCTAACATTACAACAACTGAGTTAAGATTACATTATATCTGCTCTGTGAATAGTTTGCAGCTTCACTTGGCAGGGCTAACTTCTGCAACTTGGCTAAACTTGGATTAAAGTTGCTGATAAATGTGAATTTATTCACATTACATGTCATTACTGTCTTACATGTCTTAAGGAGAGTAGCCTGAAGTAGTCTGAGTAGATGAAGGGTTATGTTGGGTGTGTGTATGCAGACAAAGAGGGGGTGGTTCTGTTGAGCCTTCTTGGTGTTGTGGGCCCAACTCAACAACACACCAGTTAGCGAGAGGGTACCCACCTGATGACCCTGTACGCCCGCACAGAACTTGTGTTGGTGTTGGGGATAATATAGTCACAGACTCATTGGAATTGTTAATAGTCTTCTTTTGTTAGTCAGTCTTGGTAGAACAGTGTCAGTGGTTGGACAACTGAGCAGACCTGGCTCTCAGAGGTGACTGCCGTTACAAGCCAGCTGGACCAGCCACTGCTTAGCCTGAGCAAATACAATGGAGATGCTGTGTGTCAAGCCACATATCTGCTCTTTGCTTGGATGAGGATAGGATTCAGGGATGCTTTGTGCTAATGACTGGAAAATGGTGTTGCTTATTGTGGGGCTCTTAGGATTTATGACGGCATGGCCCGACACCCCCCTAATAACGGATTCAGGGATGTCAACTTGAATACTGAGCTTCCATATGAATGCTCTTCCATTCCTTGGCACATTTAATTGTGTATTATTGACTGATTCCTGAGAGACTGCATATAACTGACCTCAACACAGAAGCAGTTGGCACCGGCAGAAAAACAAATTCAGACGGTCTTGTGGGAGGGCTACCCAGGGAGCTGGGCCGTCAGAAGTGCTTTATTGAAGAATTTATTAAAAGATGAGCTTTTTTAATTTTAGCATTTATTAGTTAACTGTAACTCGAATAAATAAACAAACAAGGCAACTTAATTTGTTTGCGCACATTTATGTTTTAAAATTTGGTTTTATGAACTGCACTAGTGTAGGACTGTTTACTGTGTAGAACAAAAAACATGGTTATTGTAAGTTTGGGGAGTCCAGCCAGTCCTAAATACAAATCCAGATTTGAGTTCAATTTTAATTAGACAGTGGTTGTGTGATTAAATGAAAAATTAAATACTGATGAATGCCAGAATTAAATTCAATTTAAAGTTTGTTTATGCTGAACACAGGCATTGTTATTAGGAACTGTTTAAGAGAGCAACTTGGTGCAACTTTATTCAACCACATCTTCATCTCTATCTAATGAAGACCATGACATGAAATTAAAATTAAAATCTAGGAAGTGTACTTTGAATTAAATGTTGTTGGTCAAATAAATATTTTCAACATCAAGAATGAATATTCAGAATCATGAAAATATATAAATACGTGTATGTTTTTCTGAACACTGCTGGATCTCCATTGTAAACTCAACAAAACAAAAATACAGTTTAAACACAAGCAATCATGGAAGATTGTCAAGAATGTGATATACATCGGCATGATCTCATTATAAATCTGACAAGACAATTTTGATACTCAGCCTTACATTATGGTTGGTACCAATAAAGAAAAATTATAAGCATGACATTAGCTCCACGTGACAGAGTTGTGCATGTTTAAAGTTGAGGCTTTCATAGAACAGACAAATAAGAAAAAGTGAGAAACAAAGGCAGCTAGCGCCCAAGAGAGTACGTGAAAGCAGAGTTCCATAGTCGTGATTGAATGAAAGCCTGTAGGAGCTGGTCATTCAGATGGATTACAGTAGCACTGCTTTCCTTTCATCTCACTCAGAGATTGTGTCTAGAGAGCAGGACACAAATTGGTTCACATCATGCTTAGCAAGCGCTGCTCATTCTGATAGTCGAGTCTGTTTGAAAACCGTGATGCATATTGCTACAGCATCGCATATAAGATGAATATTTATTCTGCACTGTAAGCCAAGGATCACACTCATCTTCTCCAAGAGTACAGTGACAGAAGGGAAACAGGCCAATCTATCATTCTATGCTCTGCAGCTTTTCCATTATGTGATTCATCAGTGTGCCACAATAACCATCACCCTATCTATGTCACCAACATGCAGCTGTAAGCACTTGTTCAGGTTGAGCTATCTGATTCTTATCAGATGACACCAGTGGGACAATAAGAAGAGAGGGGAAAGGAGAGATTTCACATCTGATTCAAATCTAAAAGTGAAAGAGTTCAACTACCAGCACAGAGAGACAGGGTACTGCAGCTCCCACTATATTACACTCAGGACCAAACGAGATACTCTGATTTAAACTGCTGTGTGATAGCTGTGATGTGAAGTTTGGGTAAGTCTGTACTGCACGAACCATCTAGCAAATTCAGATTCAGTCTTCAATCTGACTTCTTCCCAGCTTCCTTTGTTTTGTGAATAACTGAAAATAAGATGACATTTTGGCAGCACACTTACAGGTTTTATAAATTATAAGAAAATAAGATTGTAGAGCTGAAAAAGGTGACTGTGGCTGCAGCTTAATTGATTTATTCAGCTACATTTGCACTGAGCTTGGTTGTAGTGCTTTAAAAAAATTATTTAAGGTCCAGTTGTTTTTAGTGCTGTCAACTACATCTCATGATCATGATGGTGTTGTTATGACAGCTAAGCAAACTGTATCGTCTGAACACAAGATACATTTTTAAAGCTCCTTTTCATCAAATATTTTATCATTATAATAATCAAAAAAAGATGAATAGCTGTAGTAATTTCCAAAAATCCAAACTTTTTTAGCCAACTATATAAAAAACTCAAAGCGGTATACTGAAAAGGAGAAGATCATCAACTCCTCATTTTTGTGAAATAAATGTTTATTTTCTGTTTAAACTAATAATTGATTACTAAAATAGCTCATTGAATCATTTTTGTAAAAATCAATCAACTACCATAATTTTCTTAGCAGTAGCAAGGTGAGATAACACGTTGAGATATTTATGTAAATTTAAAGAGTTTGGGTAAAGCAGGTTACTGGAAAGACTGGGGAGAAAAAATAGAAAACAAAAGATTAATATTTTAGTATGTTTCTGAACTTGAAATGTTTGTGTCTAATATAAAAAAAGTAATGAAAGAGAGCCCCTCTTAAGGGAAATGCACAGTAAAAACTATAGAAAAAACTAAATTAAAATAAATAAAAAATGTAATTTGCCAAAAATAAAACTAAACGGTGCCATTGTTTAATATCATGTCAGCAGCTGAGCATCTCCCACCCCGAGGAAGAACGTGAGATACAACTGAAATCTCATGAAAACGTTAATAAGTGGAACTTGTTTGTCTTTTTTTAACCCGTTTCCAACATCAATCAGGAACTTTCACAGTCAGTCAGGAAGTGTAACAAAAGCTTTATATCCCTTTATACAAAAGCAAACAACTTCAATATTTCAGGTACATTTTAAAATTAAATACTATTTCCTTTCCTATTTTTCATTTATTTCTGATTTTAAATCTTGATTTTTATTTTATAAAGTAACATTGAAAGAAAAAAGGAACAGTGTATTCCCATTATCACACTACATGTATTTTTCATCTGGAATCAAGAAGATGTATGTTATGTGCCGTTCGCACCTGTCAGTGAGCGAACGAGAAAGAGGCAGACCCAGGTAGCCGACTTCGGTGCAAGCAGTGATTTATTATGTACAGTGATGATGAGAGTAACAATGCACAGAGGGAAATAGTGCGTAGTCCTGTCGATGAGTAGTAGCGGGGTGTTTGACCAACCCAAGAGCTGGGCCGAGCTGCGTAGGCTGGGTCACTCCTGGGCTGGTCGGTAGTGATGGTGGCTACTGAAGGTAGAGACAGAGAGATGAAGGCAATAGTGGAACAGATATGCGACTGAGCATTGACCTGCCTGGGAGGGGAGAGTGGAGCCACGGTCTGGAGGAACAGTCCATGGTGGGAACACAAAACAGTAGCTGGCTAGGGAATAATAATATACAAAAAAACAAAAGAGCACGGAGAAAAAATTGCCTAGAGACAAGAACGAACTGGCAAGTGACTGAGGAGTGAAACCGGGTAATATAGTGAGCAACCTAATCAAGTGCAGCTGGTGATAAGGGAGTGAGGAACAGGTGAACGTGATAAAAATAATGGGGCAAGAGACAGTAGGAAAGGTGAGGGAGGCAGAGCGACCGAGCAAACCTGACACTACATGTATTTTTCATCTGGAATCAAGAAGATGTAATGATGTTTTTGAGCTTATTGTCCAGTATTTCATATGTTATTTACAGGTTCTCACCATCTAGCCACAGACTGAATAAGAAACTATAAGAATAAGAAGTTTTTAAATAGAAAAATCAAAGGTCTATATTAGCAGACATCTCATGTATTACCTCATTTTGACCTCTGAAAAAACTCTTTACTTCTAGTCATGAAATCTGTTTGGAATCTTTGCATTTAAAGGATGTCCAGCTCGACTCTTGTATATGTTTCTAAAGATTTTCTGTGACAGTTGATGAGTAACTGTGGATGATAGGAGGGTCTGTCTTCACACTGCAGGGACGTCCTCCCCCTGCACCAGCGACCTGCCAATCATGTATCTGACCTCACATCTCTCTGACTGACAGTGATGTAGATGTGTCATTGTGACCGTATGCTGCTCGTGGATAATTGATCGCTAATCACTATCAGAAGATGAAGGACAAGTCTGTAAGTAGCACCAATGTTGTATACCTTTAGTTTTTGTATGTGAAAACATTATTTGGTGTTGGCAGGAAGGCTGTTTTTTCCTGTTGTGGTTTGACTGTGTGAAGCCGAGGCAAATGTTTATCACAGTGATACACACAAACAAACTTTCAGACGGTGCTGTTGTTTGTTTGACTTTCTAATCTATATGTAACATATTTTACAATCCCAGCAGTAACAGGATTTATTTCTTTTGCTGTAAAATAATTAAGAGTCCCATCTGTTTTGAAGCAAACATGTTTGGGCTTTACAACCGTCACGTAAAACGGATTATTTAAATGCTTTTGGCTGACAATGTCGCTCGTGTGTTCTCAAACAACTGGAAAAAACTACACTGTTTGAAACCAACCAATTCTTGACAAAGTGCAGATTTCCATTTATAACTAACTGTTGCAAAGGAAATAAAGCTTCCTTTTCTGACTTCCTTTGCAGGTGCAAGAATAGCGGCTGTATTAGACTTAATATTCAAAGATTAATATTTAATGATCAGTCTAATTTTCTCTCCTATGCTAGTGTAAATCTTTTAACATCTTGTAACTATATTCAACTCCAGTGACAAAATAATGAACCCTTTTGCTTTAATAAAAGTTCCAGACAAAATATCCCATTGAATATATGCATGTTAAAAGGGGAAACTCTGTGACACGCTGATGACAAATCTCTTTATGGCAGCTCTCACATGTGCTGTGTATGTGTAAGTCAGGGCTGTCATCCCAGCTTCTCCTAACAAAGGCGTTCTTTGTCCTGGAGCTGTTAGTCTCAAAGTCTGAGTTTGGGGCTAAGCGTACTGTAAGTAGTGGAGTTAACACTGCTGTAGGACAGCAAGAGTACAAATTGTCAGAGTGCGTAGCCCAGACCACGTGGAGTGCTGGCATCTGTGTGTCGCCAGCTCAGCATGGATACTTTTACTTTTGCTGCATGCTGCTCTGGCCTTATAAGAGTCCTCGACCTCCAATTGTAAAATCCTGCATGTACCAAAACTCAAACCAACTCAGTTATTAATTCACCTTTGCTAATGAATCACTATAATGTTTGTCCTGACTTGTGGACTTATTGTGCGACTACTGTAGTTACCAAGTAGTTTATTGATTGAGTGTTTCTGCAGTGACGGTGCCCCCTATACTGGTGTTCTTCAGTTGGCTTGAGTGTTTGGTACAGACTGATGATGTCATTGTTTTAATTTGAAAGGGTTCATTATGTGGTGTGAAGCACTGCCAAGATGGCAATGGCCAGACCTGAGCTTAAAAACCACTCTTCAGAAAACTAGTGGGTGATGCCATGGTGGGTTTGTCCATCATTTATTTTCTGATTTGGGGTTGTCTAAGCATAATTTATATTTTCTTCCACTAAACACGAGGAGAATGCAAATTTCAGTGCAACTTAAGTTGTTGGTTTAGCTATTTGAACATATTTACAAAGTTACATCAATGTTTAGTTAAGTTGTTTAATATACCTTTATTATTGCCTGCTACTTAGAGACGTATAAATGTCTCAAACATGAAGTTAAAATCAATTTGAAACACACTTTCATTTTGTTTGACAGGGAACAATGTTCTTGTTGTGCATGAAAATATGGACTTTAAGAAAAAGTATTCCATAGTTTCAAATTGTACTTAAGAATAAATCCTTACTTATTTCTATCCTTTTTTTAAAGAAACAAATATAAAAACATTCTTTTAAAAGGCTTTAAGTAATTTACAGTAGTGGATTATGTCCAGTTGTCCTGAGGCAGGTGATAACATCTTTACATAAGGCAGAAGTGTGTGTTTTACAAAGCAGGTGTAATCCAAGTACATAATTGAAACATGGCCAATGACTGGACGTTTAAGTGCTATTGCTCATTGCCTGGGTCTGTGCAAGGCTTCTCTGAGGTATCCGTGCAAAAACTGTATGAATCTGTCTGCCTGTCTGCTTCCCATGATGCACCTCCCCATCTCCAGCCTGGCGAAGGCAGTGAAAGAGGCCATTGTTCCTGTCATTCTGAGGCATGTTACATGCACTTATGATACAGAGTGGGAGAAATTATTCCCATTATATCTCTGGAATGTCTTTGAATCAGTCAGTTCTGTATGAATAAGGGCTGCTGCTCTTTAGCAGACTGATTTAGTCTTTCAGCTGTGTGTTTGTTTACATGTTTGAAAGTGAACCTAAGGAATTTAGCATTAGTTAGTTTTCTAATCAAAAGCAACACCTTGCTTTATGCAAATATTCTTCCTCATTGAGGCATTTTTCATTTTTAGCAAAACCCACCTCCAGAGCCTGATTCACATGTCTGATCCGCTCACTCAAGCTGGCAGTTTTGTTGCCTTTCAAGACTTCTCTCCTCCTAATTCCTTTCTTTTCTTGCTGAGCTTTGATTGATGTGCGGCAAACCACAGTTAGAAAACCTTGCAGCTTCTCCCAGGGATTTTTCCAGTATGATGTAATGTTTTGATGATCCTCAGTGTAGTATGCCATGTGTAGTGACATCAAAACACACCGAAAAGGTGGACTTTTCTGTCTTCTCAAGATCTTTTGTGCTCCACATAACATGAGATCCTTTGAATCTCCAAAGCAGGACTCTTTGACATACATGAAAACATTTGATTCTCTCTTTTCTCAAGTTCCAGATCACATTAAAGCCTGATAGAACCGAGGCTTCCTGGTCCTATATCTGCATCTCTAAGTGGGGAAAAATGACTTTTCAATTTTCTTTTTCTTTTCTTAAATCCTGAGTTGTCAGGGTATTAGCCACAGCCACTCAGGGTGTAAACCAAGAGGTCAGATGCAGAGGTCAAGAAACACTGAATCTGTTTTAATGCTGCTGTATCATGTATCACCTCTTGCCATTTTGATCTTTTGTTCTGCCCCCACTGACCTGTTGCAGGAGTTGAAGATGTGCTCTTTTCATTCATTAGGGTAGATGGCCGGCACTGCTACCAAGTGTTTCATCACTCTATAAATAAGTGATTATTTGTAGTATTAACTCATTAAATCTGATTTAAAATGTCCGTCTCCAGCCAAAAGTGTTTAGGGCTATTCCGAATGGCCACACTCAAATGCTGCATTTCCACTATTGGAACCTAACCAGCGGTATACCCCGTGCTTCCCTTAACCATCACTAACCATAGCCTCCAGGGTTGACGCAGACCATCCTGCTTTGTTTTTCCACTGGATTTTCTATGTTGGTCTCTGTTTAGAGGAGGAAAGAGCTGCTCCTCTCTCTCTCTCTCTCTCTCACACACACACACAGTCACACGATGCATATTGATGAATATATGGTATATACTGTGTATATGTATATATATACATGTGCTCCTTACAATGTGAGATCTTGCTTTATAAAATTCAAAAAATGTAGTTTTAAAGTTATCTATCTGATCTGTATCCATGGTTACAGCATGACTTTTTATAGTGCAAAAGCACCCTAGTGCCAACAGGTTAAAAGGGTGAAAGGCACATAAAAAGTTATCAAATGAGATGCTATTCAGCCAGTCACTTGGAAAGTGCTGTTTGCTGAGTTCAGATGTCTAGTAGTGAGTGGACAGGACTTATTCTCCTTGGGAGAAAAGCTTACAGGCTCGTCTGCTGCTGCATTTGTTTGGATTGGTTATGATCCTCCATCCAGTCTGCTGCTGTTGCTCTGTTTTACTCTTTTTTCTGCTATGAATGTGACGGTGGAATGCACGTGGGGTGGGGTAACGAGGTCAGGGGCTCAGGAATTCCCACTCACTTGGCTCATCATGTATTTTCTCTTCTCCTTCACCAAATCTCCTTCACCACACATGGAAAAGTGGATGTTTTGTTTGTGAAACACTGTGCTCTCTGCGTTGTGCATGCCATTCTTGTCAGGCACCAGGGACAGGAGACATTGCATGATGTGGCATTGAGTTTAAGAGGAGGAGCGCTGTTGAGTTCATTCATCTACCTGTCAAAGGCCTCTTTTTTGCTTTTTTTATCTTTAGCCAAAATCTATCAGGCCTGACAAGAAGCACAATTTGAGCCAAGTTGAGGGCAGTGCTCCAGGTCCCTTTCACAACTCTTTTCCTCCACTCTTGGAAAAAGTTTGCGGACAGCCCTGCTCCTGGCCTGGGTTTTGTTGAGTCATGTGAGATCACAGAACCACAGGACAGGTGGGCCTGAAGGTGGAGGGGACCACAGGGTAAATGAGGCAGGTGGAGTCAAGGCCAGGGGTCAGCAGGGGAGCTAAAATCTGCTCACAAGCCAGCACACAGCAGAGTGCTCTGGTGCTAGCATTGTATAAGGTAATGTCTAGCAAACATGTTGGGGTGGGACGTGTGCACAGATTTATTTTAATACACTGCTGGTCCTGCCAGTGGGGGGAGGGATGTCGAGCCTGCCAGCTCGTCCCAGGATCACTGTCGCACTTCAGACAAGACAGGACTTTTTAAACAAAGCCACTGCAGACTGAACAGATAAAACACTGAAAAGAGGCAAGTTTCAGTCCAAGTGTGACCTTTGGTTCTGCATGATTACAAAGGGCTGTTTTTCCTTCCCTCAAATATGCATGGGACGGGCTGGACTAGCTTGTCTTACAGATGCATGTTTTGAGCTCATTGCCCTGCAGGGAGGTCTGGATTTGGCACATCAGTCTGATATTTAGCATTGCAGTGAAAAGTATGAGTAGTTGCCTTCAGATAGTTACTGTACACTGCACAGAGGTAGGAGTCTGTGTTTTACAACACAAAGGATCAGTAAACATGTTTGCTATCACCTTTAGAGAATGAAAGATTTCTCTTACCTGAATAATTAGATACTAAGGAGGCTGCAATTAATGATTGATTTCATAATGGTTGATAATCTATTGATTTTATTTTTTGATTCCATCATTTAACCAATAAAATTAAATGAATCAAGTTTTTTAAATTAGGCTATAAAATATTGCTGACATTCTTGCATGTCAAAGCCTGGGAAAAAGCTAGCTAGTGTGCTTGAGTTCATATATTTTTATCAAACAAAATAGTTATTTTTTTGTCAATTGGCAAAAAATTGATAGTTGTGTTGCTTACACAATCAATTAAAACATTGTAAAGATAGACAGAGAAACTGCTTATCTTAGATTCCCAGCCACTTATAGCATTCGTGCAGTATTTAAACTGTTTTAGGCTGTGTCTTCATTTACAGTAGCCTGAAGCCTTCAGCAACTTACAGTGCAGCATCAGCATAGAGAAAAGTGATATAGTGAGGGATGGTTTTGTGATGCCACTGTTTTCCTTTTCTTTTAGCCACCCTGGTGGATGGCACGGTGGCTCTAGGGATTGCTCAGTCAGTCAGTCCACTGGGTGCTGACTGAAACATGTGTACAACTGGTAAAGTGGAATTTTGTACAGATATTCATGGTCCCATCTTTTCCATGTGGATATTTTTTGTTTAAATGACATGTTTCTACAACTAATGAATGGTTTATCAATCCCATGCTGTAAACACAATCATGTTCCCCACAAGATCCTACATTTCCTCTTTTCATGTCTTTTCTTTTCATCTGACCCATCAAGTCAAATTCCCATCAGCCTCAGCTGTAGTTTGTGCTAATTAGTAATGTAATAAACTCTACCATGAACATTGCCATCAGAATCATCTTTATTGGCCAGGTGTGTCGGACACACGAGGAATTTGACTCTGGTACAGCGGCACTCAGTGTTTATGTACATATCCCCATGCAAGGGGCAAGTAAACAGTAAACCAACATAGGGCTGTGTAATATAACAAAATAAACAGTATTAACAGGCAGTAAACAATGCAGACAGACAAAGGAATGCTCATTGTCAAACGAGATAGAAAGAAAGTCACTTTCGGCTTTTCCCGTTTAGGGGTCGCCACAGCCAGTGGTCACACTGACAACTTGCATGTTGACATTTGGCATGTATTTTTACACCAGATGCCCTTCCTGACTCGAACCTGGGCCACAGTGGCGAGAGCGCTGCACCTTAAGCACTAGCCTACCAGGGATTGTGAAGCGAGATAAATAGGAATAAAATAGAATGCTTAAAAATAGAGACCTGTATGGATCTGTATAATCTGTACAAGGTATATTTACAGGTATTGCACTGAGGGTTACTGTCCAGTCATAGTTGGTTAATGTTCATCAGAGTGACAGCCTGGAGGAAGAAACTGTCCCTGTGCCTCGTTGTCTTGGTGCACAATGACCTGTAACGCCGTCCAGAGGGGAGGAGTTCAAACAGATTGTGTCCCGGGTATGAGGGGTCTGCAGTGATCCTCTCTGCCCTCCTTTTGACCCGTGAGGTGTACAGGTCCTCCATGGAGGGCAGGCTCACACCAATGACCTTTTCTACAGTCCTGACTGTCCACTGAAGTCTGTACTTGTCCTGTTTGGTTGCTGAGCCAAACCAGACGGTGATGGAGGTGCAGAGAACAGACTCGATGATTCGTCTGTAGAACTGTATCAGCAGCTCCTTGGGCAGGTTGAACTTCCTGAGCTGGCACAGGAAGTACATCCTCTGCTGTGCCTTCTTGATGAAGGCACTGTGAGCACATTAGCATTTATAGTGGCTCAATACTACTAAGGTGTTACTGTGGCAGTAGTGTCGTGCAACCAAAGACAGAGAGAAAGTATGCCTATCCAGCATCAATAATTGAATTTGAGCTAATTTTGGAGTTGGACTAGAATGGGATGCTACTATCAGGTTCAGTGTTGACTTCATGGCTGGTAGCCAGTGGTAGTGATGCCTAGTGAGTTCAGCTTAACAAAGAAAATTAATTTCCATTTTATATGATTGTATTAGCTTTGCAGGAAGAAGCACAGGCTATATGGCAGATATTTCCTGTTGTTGAATTAAATTGTTTATAGAGGACATTCAGTGGGTTAATCATTTTTATAGCCTACAAAAAGTGGTGACACTCTCACAGGACATAAATCTGCTCACTGTCTTTGTATATTGGATACAAAGCTGTATGCTGCAGTGGCATCTCCTTCCACCCTGACATCAGCACTGAAGGTCAAATAAGAGGACAGTTAATGACCAAGCACACAGGGCAACTTTAATGAGCCCTGCACAAGTGTTATTTAGATTCTTTATAGCCTGTATTCCCACTCCCATTAGAACTGTCAGGAGGCTGTATAGCTTCTGTCTGTGCCTGTGTGGCTTGTCTGTGGGGACTAAACGCTTGCTGTAGTTCTATGCCACCAGGTATGTTTATGGGAAGGTGGGAGGGGGTGGAGTACAGTATGTACTGTAAAAGTGCTCATTGTGTCAGCAATCTTTAAATCTACATACAAATAGTGATGACAGGCTCTATTTACTGTAGCCATGAATATGTTTTTGTTGACTGCCTGCTCTGTGATGCTTCATGCCAAAGCAGCCTTGGGACATAGTGGCAAAAGATCCGATCCAGCTTTTTAAGACATAGTGGACCTCTTTCAAATGGCTGTTTCCTAAGGGCAGAGTCTCTTACATTTAATTTAAGCTTAATCTTGTGTAGCTTTATTTCTGCCATTAACAAGCGCCTGGAAATCAGGAGCAAGTCAGTTGTTCAACAAAGGTCAGAGGCATGGTGTTGTCATTAAACTCTGAAACAATAGAATGACTTCATGGAGTAGGGCTGCATCTGAGAAAGTGTACCCAGAGAAAATTACATGTACAGTTATTTCAGTAATGAAACTGTTGAATAATTTTCTGTCCATCCACTAGTCAATTAATGGACTAATAGTTTTTCAGCATTGACCTTTGACCTTATAGCAACAAAGTTGTAACTACACTTTTAATAATGCAACTCAGCAATAAATTAACAGATCAAAATACTAAACCAAAACACTAAATAAACAGTATAAACTTGTGTGATTAGCAGCCAAGTTACCTTCCTTGCTAACTGACATCTATGGTGACAGACAAGTGTTAGTATATTCCCAACTGGTTAATGTGTTGCTCTCCAGCTACTGCAGTTCCCAAAATAGCCTATGAAGTAGTCACTACCTCACCAGGCTAATCAGGGTTGTTTTCTGGAAATCAATGCATAAACATGTATAAACCATGAACTTGATGCGTAAACTCTGTGGGATGACACTTTAAATGATCTTAAACCTTTCATCCACACCTCTAAACTTGCTCTAACAGGGGAAACAGCATCGTAATATCTCAATTTTGTGCCATTGCTATGAATAACTTAGAGTTTTGTCTAATGATTGATGTGTGTTTATAGAGTTAATCCTCCCAGTTTACAACGCCTTGACTAGATTTATTGTCCTCTTAGTAATTTATGTGTTTGGCGCATCTAGGCTTTGTTGCCAAGAAAGGCATGATGGGTGGATAGGTGTCATCAGAATGGTGCTCAGAGCTTATCCATTTTTTCCCCTTTCAGTATGACATCACACATTTGTTGGGCAGCCCCCAGCATCCAACTATGGAGCTTTTCTCAAAATAGTGGAATTCCTTCCTTCCCTTTGTGTTGTAGCTCACTGAGTTTAACATGAATTAACTGTGAAAAATGTTCAATTCTTAACACTGAATCAGTAATGTGAGATCCCATTGCTCTTGCTGGAATCAAAATGGCCCTCCTAACAGGACTCTATTCTCCAGACTTGTGGATTCTGTTAAGGATGTTGTTTTCGTTCAGACTATTGATGCATGCAAATTCCTACTGGGTTGTCAAGACCATAGGCTGAAAGGATGCCTCTGGAAAACAAAGCTTTAGGAAGTTTGGGGTTGTAGCCCTGGCCCATGGGAACAGCAGAGATGGAAACACGATGCAGACAAAAACAGATTTTCTTTTCTGTAAATTGGCATTTACTTACCTTCTGACACAGAATGAAAAAAGGAGCCCACTGAAAAATGTTGGTGGAAGTTGGGGTCATTGTTCTGCCAGTTCATTTCTGTGCTGCAGCTCTGGAGCTGAGGACTGATCACCATGGAAACCATTATGTGGGGCAATTGGTGGCAGAGCACTTTAGAAATCTGCTTGGAATATATTAGTAGCTAGAACAGGCCCCACTCTCCTCACCTTCAACCTCCCACCATTGTCTCAGAACTAGTTTACTTCAGGCAGTGTTCTCAGGATTTCAGGCCTTGGCTCAGAAATGTTCAACCTATAACCTATATCCCTTTTCACAGTGACATTACCTTTTTGCCCATCACACACATTTCCCTGCAGTATGTTGTCAGCTGTACAGGTTCACAAATGCTTAGCATTCTTGTGATGACCTGGGATCGCTCAAAAGCATTGAGTGATATACCACTTAAATACCAAAAACACTGCAGATTTCTGGGTTTCAGCCTGATGTGGCATATTTTATTGTGCAGGAAAACAAGCTTCCTAAAGATCTGCTAACCCATCTGGCTGTGGTGATTAGCAAAAGCTGAGGCAGATGGTGCCACAGCCAGATTCTGCATTGCTTCAGGGAAGTACTGTATTAATCTGCAGATACAACTGACAGCCATGTTTGGCTGTGAGAAATATTTTTGTGCATTACGTGACTCAGTAGGAGTGTGAAAATCAGTCTTTTCCAGCAGTGTGTGAGATTTCTGCTGAAATTGGCTGATTTCACAGGGACCGTCAGGATGCTTTTGTTTTTTTTGGCAGGGGGGGCAGCAAAGCAACTAAAAGTGAATGAGCCACACAGCTGCTGGCACCCCCTTCACTGCTGGCAGCAAGGTCTGGAAATGTTGACACAAGGAACGAAGCCCCAGAAACCCCAAGAAAATGCAGGGTGGGAGGGTGAGGTGGAGCCCTGGAATGCGCCTGGAGAAGTCAGTCACTTATTTACTAGCTGAACTCAGTGAACCCTGCCTGAGTCAGCCACTTCCACTAGACTATCCCACCTCTTCCTCCCACTTTCCTCTCTCTTTTTTTTTTTTATTATTCTTTAACCTAATGCTGCTCATTTGCTTGCCCCTCCCCTTCCATCTCCTCACTGATAGCCAGTCTGCTTTCTGGCTTCTTATTGCCTGCTATCTTTATTTGTTTTGATGGTCAGTACATTTAACCCCAACAAAAAACCTAGTGAAGGTTACAAGAAGTGTTTTTCAAACGCGAGCTGTCATTTCCAGGGGTCACATTGTTTTGCACAGAGAGAGTGAGACAAAAAAGAGCAGAAAAATCAGTTTGGCTTTTGGAGATGGAGATAGAATTGAATCAAATGTGGTGTCCTTCCATAGGATGTGTTAGTATTTAAAGTTAACATGTTTTTTATTTCTTTCTTTTTTGGCAACATTAGCAACTTAGGGAGGTCGAATTTTATCTTTGTGTTGAATTCATATGATAATTTGGGAGTAATTTGAGCTTTGTGAAATGTTAGTGCTTTGTCAACCCCGTCACTTCATTGCTGCTGCAATGCTGCCTAGAGCTGGGACTTGTCAGCTAATGGCAGCTTCGAATTGGTGACTGCATTTGCCAATGCTAGGGAATGGAATGTGTTCATTTGTTTTGAGTCTCACTTGTTAATGTTAATTAAATTAATTGTAAAATTGTTAATGCACCTTAAACATAGCTCTTTAGACTTTGTTTTAAAATGCATCCTGGGCAATAAGTCATAAGTCATCTTTATTTGCCAAGTATGTCGCGCATACGAGGAATTTGTCTTTGGCATGGTGGCTCTCAGTGTGCTTTGGCAGCAGGCAATGTACAGACAAAAGAGTAGAGCAATCGTGGTAGGGGGGAGCAGGGAGAAGGACGAGAGGCAGTGTTCATTCATATTATATACATTTCGCGCTATCAGACTAGTGAATGTGGTAGGCTCTATCTACTGTTTATTCCACTATGGACTTGTTACTGTAGTCCTGGTTGATGTTATAGTCATAGAGCCATGGTTAGAGTCCTAGTTGTCTGTACATTAGAGTGATATCATGGGGGAAGAAACTGTCCTTGTATCTGGTCATTTTGGCGTGCAGTGTTTTGTAACGCCATCTAGAGGGGAGGGGTACAAAACAGTCTGTGACCAGGATGCGATTATTGTAGCCATGTGTTTATGATTGTCTTTATGACAATACATACCAAGTATGCCTTCTAGTGGAACACCCCTATGGAGCATGTGATTGTTACCTTGACAACAGAGGCCTAGTAAGCAATGCACTGGTTTGTATTCTACTGTATTTTGGAGTTAAAGGACTTGCTGGTTTTACTTATATGTACATGGCAGTAATTCTAAATGTAAAACTTCATATTTATTCTGGGGTTTGGGTGATTGCTGTGGTGTTTTCGTACCTCAGAGTTTACCTGCTGGTCAAACAACAGAGCTGCACTTTCTGTTTGCCCAGGAGATCTCTGTATATTCTCAGTCAAGATGGTTTGGAGTAACTGCCCTGTTCTTCTATACAAAAAAATGTACTATTGTTGATTATGGTATTGTAAAAAGGCATCTGTCTTGAGTATTTTTTCATATGTTAAACCAAATAAGATCAAGGCGGAGTGTAAAAGAACAGTATGTGGTATGGTTACCTCATTATTATCAGTTATTAGTAGAAAGCAGGAAACAGTTACTTATGAGAAGGGAGCTATTTGTTTAATGCTGAAGTAGGTGTATGCAGAGTCTGTGTGTCTCAGGCAGGTGAAGCCAGATGTCAAATGTCACAGAGAAACTGGCTTTAAGCCTAGCAGGCTGTGACACTGCTAAACCTGCCTCAGGTGCAGGCAAGGTATCAGACAAATCAAACTGACAGAGTAGAGCCTCGGTGCCAGGGGCTGATGGGAAAGATGTGGGTACACAAGGTCCACACAGTCCAACACAGACACTGCCAGCTACTGTACCTTTGTCCCAGTTCTTGATAATGGCACTGACAGACATGAAATCTGGGTTTAAATCAAATTCATTTAACCAAATGGATTATTTTTATGGCTGTTCTTTACACTGACTCTTAGGCGTGTGACAATACACTTATCTCATGAGACAAGACAGTACACAATACTGGGTTCATGAGGATGAGACAAAACGATATTTTAACACTATTTTTTAAGAAATCTTCAATGATGAAATATATGACTGGAAAAATTGTCTTTTATTTGACTGAAAGCCACAAAATGCAAAACATGTTTTAACTAATCATCTTTTAATTTATGTCACTTCACTTTTACTTTCTGAGTATGAATTATCATATGCACTAAAAGACAATCACTGTAAAAGGTTTTGTCACTGGCTTCTCTCTTCTGTGATTTCACAAGTCTCTTCAGACCTTAGAACTGTACATGAGCTTCTAACTTCTAACTGGAGCTGTGTGTGACCTTTATGCTATTTTCACCATCAATGCACTGCACCAGACGGTGACATCATCTGACAAACACACTATACTGACCAATCACGTACAGGGGACAATCGGGGGACGTGGACACCGAATTCGGGCACAGTTAACGCACCATAACAACATGCCTAGCATTTTCATTAGTACTGGATGTTAAGCTGTATTTTTAACCTATTACTGCACACATTCTGGTGGTAGAAGTGGTGCTAAGGTAGAGTAGGCTACATTAGCAACATGGCTAACCAAAACACAAGGGAAACTCACAGGCTGGAAACTTGAATGAAGCCACTCATGTTAACTCATCACAACATGGCTGTATTGTACGCGCCTACAACCTACAACCTCTCGCCCCTGGCCAATGCAGCCCCATGGTGTTAAAACACAGCAGAGAGCTGCATTTTTGCCAGATCAGTCTGAATGCCTACTAATGTGAACATATGGTCCTGCTCTGTCATACTGACTGCTGCGCTGGTTCTGTTATGTACTGATATTGCAAGACAGCGTTTGCCTCGATGAGAAATATTGTCACTTTTTAATACTGTGAGATCTAATGGCACAAGATCTCGTCACACCCTGACTGAATTTTGCCTAAAACCAAACTATAGGGGGGTTCACATAATCTGCTGCATTTTGAGTTCAATTGGCAAAATCCTTGGATTCCCTAAACTAAAAGATTTCTTATCTGTTTATAAGTCTTACTATTTTATTTTAGCAAAGAGCTGCTGCTGACAGATTATTCTAGCTATAGCTAATTAATGGCCATAATGAGAATTTTGTCAACTGATAATCACTGTATTTTTCAACGTATTGTGTTTCTTATGAACATGGGCCATGATAACTTTGTACTTTGCCACCGCTGTTGTAGAGATTTAGGAAAAACAAGGTCTTTGGCAAAACAAGTGCATCAGGGCAGCACAAGCCGCCTAAAGCTCTTTAAATAAATGTAACCGAAACACCTCTGGTTTAGCTTCTTTTGCAACTGACAGGGATCTGCTTTCAGTAGCACAGTTTATAAGCTATCCAAATAATCTTGTCAATCTAATGCTGATACCCACCTTGGGTATTTGGTGCACATAGTTAATAAAAATAAATAGCAAAAATAAGTTGGTTACTTATTATAGGCTATGTTTTAGACATGTAGTCAGCATTTCATGTCTTCTGCTAATAAGCTTGTTTTAATGCTGCATATTCAGGTTGTGTCATCAAGTAGGTTGCTCAGATTTAACCTTTTAGTTTTAGCTATTTGTAACTTAAGTTACTTTTTGGATTCAGGCTGGATAAATTAGTATCTGAAAAAAGTAGATGTTGGGGGATTACTTGTGCTCAAAGTGTGAAAAAAGCCTTTTCCCACAGCCTATATTACCACTTTTGAGCACTTGATCTGTATTCCTTATGTATTGACAATTTGTTATTTGACATACACGGGCCTTCTTCTGTTCTGATATGATGATATTTTTGTGATCTTTCAAAGTGCATGCTTTCACTATATTCTTTAAATGATATTTGAACTCATTCTGTGTTTTTGCTTTTGGATTATAAGTAGCCAAATAAAAAAAAACATGCTGCCCCAACACTCTCCCAAGATGTTTCTACAAAGCCTTCTTATCAAATCCTCCAGAGTGACTGTGCCTTTTGTTTTTTGTACTGATTGTTTTGACTCACCACATCCCAGCAGAAAATAGGTCACAGCCTGACCGAGGTAAAGTATGAGGCAGCAGTTTGCTGGCCAGGCCCCGTCAATGCAGACCGTGACACCAGGAAGTTTGTTGCAGGGGAGACGTTAAACACACAAGTTCCTGTTTGACATCTGTTTTCAGTGAAGCCAGCCTTTCCACTGCCACTCACACTCAGAGTTCTTGTTCACCATCAGCCAGGCTTGTCAGTTTAACTGCTCTGTGACCCCCCCCTTTCCCCTCCCTTCCTGGGAAATAAAAAAAAAAATTCTTATGACGTGCCTATCACTGACTGCGCCCAGAATAATGAAATCTGAGAGATAACATCAGGAAAGACAGGTTCTTATGCAGGCAGCTGTCCTGCTAGACTGCAGGCCCTCAGGGCTGTGAATAATTAACCAGGTGTATGTTTAAGTAGACAAGGAAAAACTGTCTGTGTGTGAAGTACATCTGCTTGGTGTAAATGACCACATCCTTCCATTTTACTCTCCAAAATCCTAAAATTACAGCTCAGATGAAGGCATGAAAGAGAAAAGTAAGCCATCAACGTACTAGCTACTCTGGCACACTTTGGCGTTTGTTTGTTTGTTTGTTTTTTCCCAGGCTAATTTGTTTTTCTGTCATCAGTAAACAGGTTGTAAACCTCTACGGGCTTCCCTCCTCACATGTATGAAGGCAGACGCACAGGGTGTATTTTTAGCGCTAGGAGATACTGTGACCCGCCAGACATCAGAGGGCAATTATTGTCTTACTCCACCTTGCTTCATGTAAAACCCTAGATAGGCTAAGGCCTGTGAGCAGTGTTGATGTCAGGGGCGAGGCTGAAAGGCAACATGAGTCCAGGCAGAGGGCCAGCCTGGTACAGCAAGAGTCAGGGCACAGTGTTCCCTATGTCACACAGTGAAAGGTGTTATTGCTATGCCCACCTGGAGTCTGTGCTCCTGTACATTAAAAATCACTTTCTTATCAAGCCACTTCAGTAGTTGCTATTATTAAGTCCTAAAATCCAAACAAGCTAAAGAAATCAGTTCTTATACAAATATTTAATCTTTCTATAAGCAATAACATTAAGATAATGATTTGAAGTATAATCAAGTGCTGACATGTAAGCAGAATTTTAATGTTATATCTGATCAAGGTGGAGCGGATTTTAATGACGTCATGTGTTTGGGTGGTTGCATGTATTGTATAACATTGCATCATAGTTTGGATGCTCATTTCCTAATCTACAAAGTAACCAGTAACTGTGACTGTCAAGTAAATGCTGAGGAGTACATAGTACACAGCAGCAAAAAATCAAAATAGTTTAGTACTAAAATACACCTACCTTAAATTATGTGCAGTACTTGATTAATGAAATCAGTTACTGTTCCCAGGAATCAAGTACTGAAGAACTAAAATGGAGTAAAACATGTGGACGTATCCACTACTAATATAAAACTATAGTAAATGACCTTTCTGGGAGTTTTTACAGTGTTTGTTATTATGCTTGGCTTACTTGACTGAAAAACTAAATAGTACTATATGTTCAAATAAGTCAAAATGTGGTGATATAATGCAAATGTAGCAGTGGGTAGTACGATAAGCTGTATGAATGAAATCCTCTATTCATTTTATATTATAATATCAATATATATGATGATATAGTTCATTTTCTGAAAATTTTGTGGAGAAGACAAATTTGACAACTGACCTACTGTGCTTCCTCACAATCTATGTGGCCTAACTCTACAAACTAATGTTTGCAATTATCACTTTTAAAATATTATCAATCACTATTAGTGATTTCTACTTATTGATATTATTATTGACATTAAGAAAGTCAAACTAGAATAGAAGCATCCATTCATCTTCATCCGCTTTATCCTAGAACGGGTCACGGGGGCATTAGTCCGAGCAGAGCCCCCCCTGTAGAAGCAACTTTACATAAATATTTTTCTTTTGTTTTAAGAATTTGTGATTTTATAAAGAATAGCTATGGTTTATAGTGGTGGTTCATATAACTACGTGCATTTATTGAAGTACAATTTTAAGGGATTTGCTTTTTACTTTACTAGTTCCATGCTACTTTATACCTGTACTCCCCCAGTTTAAGGAAGTACTGCAGATAACTTTTTTATCTAATACATATTCCAAATTTACATACAGTCATCCTCTAAAAAGGACTATTGGTTATATAATTGTGCAACATTTTATACAGTACTAAAAGTTTACTACTGTACACCTCAAACATCTGTAAAATGTTTATTTTAAAATATACAAAAATTCATACTAATACATTTGATGGATTATAAGTACATTTTATTAGCATACAATTTTGAACAAAAAAAATAGCAAAAGTTGCAATAAATTGACTTTTTTAAAATATAATTTATTTGCAAAATGAACATTTTTGAATTGTGGTGCACAGATATTAAATGCTGTAATGTATCAATGAATGCTTTTTACTAAATGCCATACAGTTAGTCATCATGCATTAGATGAAAGTAGTGTTCTGCCCACTTCCCCTCAGTGGAGACAGATATCCTACAGTCAGGCATGTGATACAGTGATATTTTATGAATATATTACAACCCCTGTACCTTTTCCTGAGTGGAAACAGTGAGGGGTAGTAGGTGCAGCCTACATTTCCACTGATTTTTAGGGGCTGAAGCGTTAAACTGGGTGAATCAGAGCTTCCAATTACTGTAAAGCTCCTGGTAGCTTCTTTGTGAGTAATGTTTTAGCTGTTAGTATCTTAAAGTTTTTCATCTTTACATCTGACACAAGTTATACATATCTACATTTTTATTGTGTGGTTTAACCTGCTTTCAGTAAGTGAATCATAATGCAAAGTGAAAGCAACTGCTTTATGAACAAACAGTCTTCTTAAGGATTGCTCTTCTGCAAAACCAATTCAGTCACAAAGCAGGAAAAGCATCTGTGTGATTGTGCAATTCAGGTCTTGAACTCGACCGTACTGACGCGACTCTGATCGATAAACCATGGGATTCAGCAAGAAGGTTATAGAAATAAGAGAAAGTAAGCCTTGGTTTCACCTCACAGTGAGTGGGAGTCAGTGCAAAGAGAGGAGAAAAGAGAAAAAAGAGCTGTTGCTCCCCAGTGCTCCAGGCTGAGATCAGATTAATCAATAGCACAGATAATGTGGAGATGACTAGCATGATGTCAATATCGGGCACAGGAAAACCACTGTGCTGGTCTCCAGCCCGCCTTGTGCTAAGTAAACAGTGGCTCCCCAGCAGGAAGGCAACTCATCATGGGAGGTGGGGGTGGATGCTCAACACTGAAGGAGTAGACCTGGTCAATAAACGGTTCAATTTAATGACTTCTTAGTAGTTTGCAACAGTGACACACTCCAGCCCCCCCCCACACACACACACCACACCCCACTCCACCACTCTCAAACCCAGGATTTTTATTTGGTTGTGAAACAAAATCAGCTTCTGTCAGGATGACCCCTGTGGGTGAGTGAGTGGTCTTCTTTGTGGAAGGTCTAGAGTTTCACTGACACCTTGTAGTTGTACAGTTTTCATGTTCCAACTGGGAAAGTGTGTAAGAGTTTGGTTGCAAAATGTAAATATCCACAGTCTGATGAGAGAAAAATGACAAAGGTTCTTTTCCTTTTTGACAGATCATCACAAACCTATTACACTGGATACCATAGATTTTGCCCTAAACTTCATGTAATAATTTTTCTCTTAAACAGTTACAGTATATACTCTTGCTTTTTAACTATGCTAGCAGAGTAGCTTGAGGAGTGGTACCACAGCATAGTAGTTTGTATGGTGGTTGGTGCATTACTTTGGACCAGACTGAAACATCTGGGCAGCTATTAGATGGATTGCCATGACATGTTGTAGAGAGATTCATGGTCTCTGAGGAAGAATCCTAATGATTTGTGATGATATCTTGATTTCTCTGGTAATAAGAAAGTCACTTTTAGCTTTTCTTGTTCAGGAGTCACCACAGAGGATCGTCACACTGACGACTCGCATGTTGACATTTGGCACGTGTTTTATGCCAGATGCCCTTCCTGACGCAACCCTGATTCGAACTCGGGGTGCAGTGGTGAGAGCACTGCGCCTTAACCACTAGCCTACCAGGTACTTGATTTCTCTGGTAGTACCTCCATTAGAAAGGCTTTTAATTCTGAGTGAAATGTCTTGACAAACACTAGATGGGGTGCCATGAAATTTGGTTCAACTATTTGCATTCCCCGGAGAATGACTCTTACCACCTTTGGTGATTGCCAGCAGGTCGAGGTATTGCTTCATTCAGTATGTCAGCATCTATAGCACCTGATGGATTTGGTATTTCTGGTCTCCAGAGGATGTCTGCTGTGAACAGGGACAGCAAATGAGGCACCCTACAGCAGACACCTGGCTTTAACAGCAGATAAATATTAAGTACTCCAGCCATGCATTTGGTGTTTATTTTGGACTACTTACTCTGGCTGTGCAGAGATCAGTTTTTTTCAAATAGCTGCAATACAATTCCTCACTGCATACAAGGCTAATGCAAAGGCCCTCTCTTACTTCACCCTGTTATCATTTTCCTTGCGTTCGCTGTGCAATCATGGATGGGTGAATACCTTGACCAAGCTGGCTCTGCTGCAAACAGCAGGGCGCTGGCCAGCAGTTTGATAAATAGCTACTATTCCCCTGTGGTTCATGCAGCAGCACAATAAGTAGAAATTATACAAATCCTCATGTTTCGCTCTGCAAGGAAATAGACGGGATGAATGAATGAGCGAGCCCAATGCCAGTCTTTTTAGATGAACACTTGAGCTGATGCCCTCTGAGTATAGCTTCATGAGGAAGAGGACCAGCTATCCCTACTGCAATTTAAGTGTTTAGTTTGTTGATCTGCTGCAGAAGCCTCCTACCAATATGGAAGAACTTGCTACATTGTACTGAGTTAGACTACATTCTCTTGAACCCTGGCACTTTCCTTATTTGTTCAGATGTTGCTGATGCAGTCATTCTGCTTGTGGGCCAGTGTTCTGACAGTAAATAGAATATGCGTCACTTTGAATTGGGGATGCAGGATTATAGCTAAAATCATAATCATTATTATTTTCTTACATTTTTTGGCATCAAGGTTTTTTAAATCAAAATCATTCCATATTTGTGGACAACACAGTTTTATTTAGTGCTGAAAACTCATTAAGTGGACCCGGAGTTATGACTATTTTGTCCACATTTATTGATGTTATTTTATAAAAGACAATGTGAATTATGTGAATTGTGTGTGTGTTCTGTCATTCAAAGCCAAAAATGTAGTAAAACTCATTTTTAAAGTTTTCCATTCCAGATCAAATTCTCACAACCACGGTATATCATTATTCTAAGTTTTAAGTGTGAAAGCCAAAATCATAATCAGGATGATGTGACTGTGTCTCCAGTTTGGGCTTTAACGTCGCACAACCTGTGTTCAGTGCCAACTTTCAGTCTCATATGTGAGTAATTAAAAGACATGGTGTGCATATAATTGTGCATGAGTGTATGTTTTATCATAATCCTACAGTTTATGTTCACTTCTTTGAAAGTATAACCATGATCCTTTCCTAGCATAGTTTTGTTACCTTACCTTACTCATATCATAGTTGTGCGGAAATACACACATTTTTTAAAATGTGTACATAATATGGAGTTTCTTAGAATGGCAATATAAATATCAACCCTCTATCTGGTGATAGTTTTGGTTAAATTTATTGTCAGAAGTTGAGTCATTCTGGAGGCAGAAATAGAGAATAGCTTCTGTAGGCTGTAGTTGAAACATAGGGAGTAAATGACTCATAAATCCAGCTGATGTTGAACATTAAGGGATTTTGCATGAGTAAGGTGGACTATCAGTGGAACAGACAAACAGTACTCTGACAGAGCCAAGCCCGGAGACCTGACGTACAGTAGTTGTTTGTTTGATGTGAAGCTGCTTCACTAAGCCACTCAGTTTAGCACTTAACACTTAACAATGCGTGTTTCTTTCATCTGAAAAGCCAATTAATTTCTACTCTAGAGCAGAATTTCAAAGAGCAGGCATAGAGGGCCGTATATATTTTTCCCGTAGTTTCAGTGGAGAATGGTTTGTTGCCACAGACAGTGCATCTCCTTTGTATTTGAAGTCTTACACAAATTACTGACACTGCATTGAGAGGTGATCACATAGACAGGGAACCTACTTCACCTCAGGAAACCCAAGTTTAGTTTTCTCACTATAGTATACTGCAAGGTCACTGTTTATTCGTAATAATGTTTATTGCAGAAATAAATATAACCAGAGAGCAGGTTCAGTCTAGTCACTGGAGTTATTTATTGTGTTAAGAGACAAACAGTCCCATGGAGATGTACTATTAGGCTTGTGGAACATTTTCTGACTCATTCCCTGCTTCTTCTTTCATATTATGACTCAGGGGCACAGGATAAAAAAAAGTTTCAGACTTCAGAGCATTATTCTGTGTGTGTGTGTGTGTGTGTGTGTGTGTGTGTGTGTGTGTGTGTGTTCTACTTTCTATATAATGAGGACCAAAAATGCAGTTTTTGCTATAGAGTGAGGACTCACTTCCCAAAATAGCTTTTTGAGGGTTAAGACTTAGTTTTAGGGTTCAGGTTAAAATTAGGTTTAGGGTAAGGGTTATTGTTAGGCATTTAGTTCTGATGGTTAAGGCTAGAATAAGGGCTGTCCTCACAAAGATAGAAGTACAAGTATGTGTGTGTCTCTGCTATAGAAACAAAAACAGAAAAATTCAGTACTGTAATCATAAAATAATGTAATCAGATTACAAATCTAACAGAAATTGGACTCGCTCAAAGATCCATTTCTGAGGGGATTCCATTACTGTCACTGTGCATCTGGTTTATTTAGTCAATTATTCATCTGAATATTGAGAAGTTAAATTTATGAGATATCAATTTGTTTATGGATTTCTGACATGATGCATTTATGACCATGTTAACCCCCGTCTGTTGGGTTTCACTAGAAGGAGGATGTGTGTGATACAAATTCGCTGAAAAAGCTGTTCTTTGTCCAATGACGAGTCCTGAATGTCTCATTTTCCTAAAACAAGTGAAAAAAAAAGATGGAGAACTAATGTCATTCTGTTTTCAACAAGGAGGCAGTATATAATAGATATTTTTCACAGCAGATTAATCATATGAACATCAGGGATAGACCCATACAGGAAGCAACCAGGAAAATGGAAATACATGTATACAGCAGAGGGGATTAAATGGAGGGTCATATACCTTCATTAACTGAAGTACAGTACCTAAAACCAGCAAATAAATCACTGAACTCAACCTGTAGCATAATGATCATATTAACATTCCAAATCTGTTGCCAAACAAAAATGAGAATATTTGATGAGTTTTGGAAAACAGACAAAATGTTTGTAATCTTGCATGTACTTTTTCTTGCTTGCAGCAATCTGCCTTCCTCTTGTTTTGTTTGAAGATAGAGATACTCATTTCCAGAAAAGCCAAAAGGCAAATTTGTACCCAAAACAGGTTAACACTCTTGTAGTGCACTGGCAGACTTTATTTGTTTCAGGAGGAAGACTTTTAAGACTCAGCAACATGACAAAGAGAGACACAGTGGAGACATTTTGTAACACCTGATTTGCAATTTTAGTATTTTAAAATGTAAACAGTGCAAACTGGCATGACAACTGGCCTCTTAATGCCAGACCAATCTGTTGCTCATAATGACTAATCCTCCCACCATGGTATGGGTGTATATATGTGTGTGGCTTTGCACTGGTCCATTCCTGTGCCAATGGGGAACTGAAATAGAGTCCAAATGCCCCCAGCACTTCCCACTCCACCTCCATCATACAGTACAGTGTGTATTTGTGTGTGTGTATGTAAGAATGGGAGGGGATGCATGTCCTGATGTTCTGTGAGCTGTTCACAAGTAGCCCTTTCCACCATCACAGCTCCACCCTTTCCTTTCCCCCACCCTCATGACTCCCACCTCCTATCACCTCATCGTAGAGAGTTTGTTTTGATGAGCCCGAGCAACTGTTTGAAACAAGATTACGACAGTCACACAGGATGTGAAAGAGTTCAGAATAACTCAGTTTGTCACATATACTATCGGAAGATATCCGGTTGGTCGTGTTTACATTACCCAGTGCGAATGGTGATTGTCAATTCCTAGATCACATGCAAAGAACATTAAAAAAAAAACTCATTGTATCTTTTTAAAATGCAAATTTTGAGGCAAAACTGCAGCATTAGGTTTTAGTTGGTATCATCAGGCTGACAAATGGAGGCTTAGCTCACCTTTAGCTGTCGCTCTGACAGGTGAAGTCTGGGTTGGTGCTTTTACTAGTAAAGCTCACCAAATGAGACAAGTCATTCATGCTAGCAAACTGTGCTCATGCTGAAGCTTGTATGCAGGTTATGAAATACCTGAGACACTACCCCAAAATGCATTTAAGGAATGTAGAGCTGTCACTCTGTCAGTACTACATCAGTGAGGTTAATGAATTGGAACATGGACTATTTGAGTAGTTTTTGAGACAGGTACAGTTTAACAGGTAAAGTCTCAAACTGTTTGGAAAATGTAAGGAAATCTTGAGTCATGTCTCAAAGTTTCACAGTAGATGAAACCAAGTTACTAGCACAGATTTTTGCAACTCAAGTCCAAGTCTCAAGTCTACACGTTTACATTAATGTTATTTGTAATCCAAAGCCTTTGTCATAACCATGTTCATATTTTGAAACTGAATATTCTGGTGGGACAGTACATCAGTAATTAAACATTAGTACTGTGCATCACAGCTCAGTGAAAACAAACAACATAAAATATAAAACAGTCCACCTTCTTTTGAACTGAATCTAGTTTCACCTATACCAGTTTGCCAACATTCTGCAAGGAGTCAAATGTAGAAATTTTTTTTTACCAAGCAAGAGAAAATACAAAACCCAAAACCAACACCAAAATTCATCAAGTCCTCATCACACATCCATTCATCCATCCAACCATTATTTATACCGCTTACTCCTGAATAGGGTTACAGGGGGGCTAGAGCCAATCCCAGCTGACACTGGGCAAGAGACGGGGTCCACCCTGGACAGGTCACCAGTCTATCACAGGGCTGACATGTAGACAAACAATCACACATGCTCACTGTCACTCCTACGGGCAATTTAGAGTTGCTAAGTCTTTGGACTGTGGGAGGAAGCCGGAGTACCCGGAGAAAACAGGGAGAACATGCAAACTCAACACAGCAAGGCCCCGGGTCAGCCTGGGCTTAAACCTGGAACAATCTGTGAGGCTAACCATCCCACTGTGCTGCCCTCCTCATCACACATCAAGGAACAAATTTGCTGTTTGCCTTGGTTATCAGCACAACTCAGATTGTAGGTGTTAAACATATAAGATTTTGCAAAATCAGATTTCTGATAAGGTGGCAAAATTTAAATCTTTTTGTACCTTTCACTCAGTTCTCCTAACCAATGTTTCTGCTGTGATGAGATGTAGAAAAATGATACTAACTATGAGGTTACAGATGACATTCACAGCTACAGAGTGGCTGTGTGCTGCAAGTTGATGGCTAGCTTTACATTAGAACATACTGAACAGCAACCTGGACAGTGCACAGACACATGGGGCACCCTCAATGTGGACAGAGAGCAGGATGAGCAACTGGTTAGAACTGAATACCTATTTATGTCATGTACAACTGCAGCCATTCATCAACTCTTAAAAATAAATCACTCGCCATCATGTCATCCCTGAATGCATGCTCTTATCTTACTGTAATGTGGAGAGTTGAGAAGGCTATGCATCACTAAAACATCCTTTTCCTTGTGCTTCTTCTTCTGATAAACACCACCTCTGCTTGTTCATCTGCTAGGACCTAACTGTTATTGTCAGAGTTGTACACCCCCAGTTTTTCCTTTACATGAGAGTTCTGCTGTGAAACATTGCTTCCTACTTATTATTGAGGAAAAACACATTTTTTCTCATCTCATGGCAGATTATAATTCATTCATATATATGAAATGTGTATATAAGAAAAAGTATGAGAACCTTTTGGAATTCCATTGTTTTCTGCAATAATTTGTCATAAAATGTGATCTGATCTTCATCTAAGTCAAGAGTATAGCTCTTTTCCTTGTGCTTCTTCTTCTGATAAACACCACCTCTGCTTGTTTTATATATATATATGTGTGTGTGTGTGTGTGTGTGTGTGTGTGTGTGTGTATGTGTTATTTCCTGGCCCTGGTCTGGCTGCCTGTATGGGAAACCTTCAGGGACCACTCTCAGCAGAAAGCACTCTCTCCATTTGTCAACCTCTGACAGGCTCCCCCACCCGCGCATTTACCAATGACAGCTGTTGCTGTGCATCAGATCTAATGAGCTGATTAAGGTCTGAAACCTTGTGAGAGACTTTGAGACTCTGGAACTCTTAGGGTGCCCAAACTTTTGCACCATGCCATAATAATGTTTTTATTTTTTATTTTTGTTCAATTTATGGCATAAGAAGTAACTATGCATCACTGTTTGCAGAAAATATTGTGCATTTTTTCCATTTCCAAGAGAAACTGTGTTAACATCTGTTCAAATAAAAAATCACCAAAATCTGTTATTTATCAAGGGGTGCCTAAACTTTTGCATAAGACTGTAAATAGAATAAGTAGAACCCCTCATCATCTTGAAATGATTAGTTAAATGTCAAAATGAAGCCCATTCTGCACCCATTAAAGGATGAATCAGTTTTGTGGATTTGGACTTATTTTAATAGTTTCAATAGGTCAGCATTACTTTAATTGCTGAGAAATTACATAAGAAAAAAATCCTGGTTCAGGTTTGACTGAATGTACTTACTGTAGCTGTGCACTGTTTTCCAGTGCAATGACATTATATTTCATGAACACTTGCTTTTAGTTTTACCTCCAAATGTAGAGGTTTAAAATATTCTATACAAATTGTTGGATTGTTTATGTTGTTTAATCTTAGCAATTACTTCAGGTAGTAAATGGTTACTTCTATTAATGGGACTCGTAGCAAAAACTACAAAAATTTAGACAGGTTGTTATAAACCTGATTGCTGATTTGTGACAACCTTAAGTTTGCATATGTTGGTGTATGCAGGCTGGAAAGCACCTGATGATATTTTCTAGCATAAAAGTCAGACATTCAAAGCATGTCTTTTTCAGCACAGTGATGGCTCAGTCAGTAAAGTTCAAAGTTCAAGTTCAAAGTGTTTGTTTTGTCATATGCAAAACGTGTTTCCCTGTACAATAAAATTCTTACTTTGCCGTCCACATGAATGCCACAAAATACAAATGAAATATAAAGTAGATTAATAAGTAACACAAAATCTAAGACACTTTAAGCAGCAAATGCAGCAATATAATAAAAATATATAAGAATATAACAGAATGTATGCTACATGGGAGCAGCATGTGCAAACTGAGAATGTAAACAGTACAAGTCGACATTACATCACATATTTCCTGGTAATAAACTCCTCAGCTGTTTAGGAGTCTGATGGCAGAGGGAAAGAAAGAGTTTTTCAGTCTAGTGGTCCTGCATTTCACACTTCTGAACCTCTGGCCAGAGGGTAGGGAGGTGAACAGTCCGTGCTGGGGGTAGGTTTGATCTTTGAGGATGGAGGCAGCCTTCCTACGCACCCTGCAGTGGTAAATGCTCTGCAGAGAGGGCAGTGGAGTCCTGGTGATCTTCTCCACAGTCTTTACCACTCTCTGCAGGCAGTTGCAGTCCATAGCAGTAATGC
>NW_018128008.1:1790821-1800141 GCF_001952655.1 Monopterus albus
CCCTTCCCTCATTCCCACTATCATCTCCTTCGTCTTGTCCGTGTTGAGGCTCCTGTAAGCTGCTTCGTCCCCGCCAGTGATGCAGCCTATCACTGTGGTATTATCTGCAAACATTAGGATGATGTTGTCTTTGTGTCGCCTCCCCCAAAGACAACTTCAGGATGATGTTGTCTTTGTGGGAGGCAACACGGTTGTGGGTGAACAGGGTGTAGAGGATAGGACTGAGGACACATCCCTGTGGGGTAGCAATGTTAGTGATAATGCTGGCTGAAGTCCTGTTGCCAATCCTGACAGTCTGGGGTCCTGCCAGTCAGAAAGTCCAGGAGCCAGTCACAGAGGGTGGGGTGCAGATCCAGTGTGGACAGTTTGCGGGTGAGTTTGTGGGAGACAACTGTGTTGAAGGCAGAGCTGTAGTCAATGAAGAGTATCCTGATGTAGGGGTCTCTATTTTCCAGATGAGAAAGGGAATAATGAAGTCTGAGGTGGCCCTGTTGGGCCGGTAGGCATACTGCAGGGGGTCCAGGGTGTCTGGTATACTGCTCTGAATGCGGGCCAGCACCACTCTCTCAAAACACTTCATAATAATTGGGGTGAGTGCCACTGGCCTGTAGTCGCTCAGGCAGGTGACCGGGCTCTTCTTGGGAAGGGGGATGATGGTTGTGGTCTTAAAGCAGGCAGAAGCAATAAGATGACCTGCTAGTAAAACACAGTAATACTGTATCAAGTCATGGCTTTCTTTCTTCTGTATCATTAACACCTTGTATCCATTCCATAACCAATCTATTTTGTTGTGAATTGCTCATTTGCCTATAGCTGTGCACTCAGCGCAAGATGAAATGATGGAATAATTATAAAAAAACAGGGCTCAGGTCCCAGCGTGATGCTTTAAAGTTATTAATGGACAAGAGGTTGAGAACCCAGCCCAGTCTCTTTATGTTAATGTCTGCAGGATTCTACACAGAACAGTTTGTGCCTGACAAAATCCTGAGGGGGAGTTAATGCATCTGTGTGTGGTCATGTTTGTTCCCACCCACCTCAGCAGATTATCTGCACTGTAAACGCTTAGTGGAGCAGAATTTCCAGGGTCTGTAGTAGACACGTCCAGCACTTATGAAAGAAAATAATCAGATGGCAAACCTGTTGTTTCTGACACCTGCTGCCAAAATCCCCCCTCTTAGTAGTGCTGACTCATCAAGCTTAATCATCACATTTGCTGTCCCCCAACTGTTTTTATAACCACATCTGCCTAATGCAGACATTTTTTTTTTCATAATGGAGATTTTAAGAACAAAAGTAATGACAGATCAGACAAAACCCCGGTATACTCTAACATGAAGCTTTTCATATTTATTTTGGCCAGTCTGAGCCATTATAAATCCACTGAAAATTTAGGCAGCTAAAAATTATTTCTTACAATAAGGGACTTGGTTCACTGTCTGAACTATAAACAAACAAATGGCAATTTCTCTTCACCTCCGTCTGCCAGCATCTCAGGGAGTAATTTGTGGTGTGTGGAGAGGTTGACCTTGGTCAGGATAAAGAAGGGCTGTTTAGCCCTGTCTGGAGCATAAGAGTGGCCTTCTCGCCGGCTGTGTCCACTGTATGGCAGCCGCATGGCCATAGGTGAGCTGAAACACTCAAGTGGAGATGTGCCTTCCAAGAACTGTGTGCCACTGGGAAAGCCAGTGTCCTTCCACAGACCTTTGGCCAGGATGTCATTTGAGACAGCGCTGTCTCTCATCTGTAAATAGCAGCTTGCGACTGTGTTGGATAGAGTGGATGTGAGAGGAAGGCTGGCCTCCTCTGTCAGTCAGTGCAATGTGTGCTCTTGCTGAGAGTGGCAGAGGAGGGTGACCTTTGAGACACAGTGCAAGGCAGCAGGACTCTGGGTGTTTTCTGCTACCTGTTCAACTGAGGAGTGTAAAAGAGATTAGTACTTAAAAATATAGTCATGTAGGTTTTCTACAGGCGTTCTTAAGCACAGAGGGATATGTCCAGCTGATGAACTAAATTGGAGCTAATTCATATTTTTATTATCAATTAAACTGTCATTTACTTTTATTAATTGTTTAATCATATAACTAGAAAAGTGGCTGAGATTTTTAAGGATAACTTGATTTGGCCAAGTATGTTTCACTCACAGGAATTTGTTTCCGGTACAAAACCGCAGCCAACTGCGGCGCCAACTCACACCGATGGCTCTAACCATCAGGGGCAACTTGGGGTTCAGTGTCTTGCCCAAGGACACTTCAGTATGTGGACTGCAGGCCATGTGATTCAAACCTCCAAGCCTCCAGTTGGGGGATGACCGCTCTACCACCTGAACCACAGTTGACTTTTAAAAAGCCTCGACATATAGCAGCAGCACTGCAAAGATACTGTATAACAAGATATACAATACAACCTTATGACAAAAATAAAATCTAAAGATACTGTATAATGAAGGATTTGATGGGGTAGAGGGGAATTCCTTAAAATTTTAATAAAATAAGTATAAAAAATGAACATATAATCATATTGTAAAACAAATTGCAAAAAAGATTTTAATACATGCAAAAAGGCTGGTTGCTGATGTTTTGTCTGGCTGAAACAATGTCCTGTCAGAGGGAGCAGCAAACAGACATATAAAATATAAAAACTAGTCAAAAATATCCCGGATTCCAAGGTAACATTTTAAAATCACATTGAAAACCCAAATACAGTATACCCAAAAACTAAATAAATGAAAAGAAGCAAATCCATACAACTGAGAGGCTGGAGAGCATCGTGACCAGCTGGGATATTTAGTATTTTTGCTTGTTAAAAGACTTAAAAGATTTATAAAATATTAAAATTCCTGTTATTTAGTGTTCTGTGAGCTAGCCACTTAATTGACTCAAACTTTAGACTGACTTGAACAACCTGGGATAAGTATAAACCATTGATGGATACTCCAACTGACTTCAGCTGCTAAATGGTCAGCTGATGACAGGTTTAATAGAGTTTTTAAAGCTAGCTAACAGTGGTGAGAGCAGAGTTAGCCAACTGTAAAACCAAACAAATGGCTGTAGCTACACAAGCTTAGAAGCTTCCTTAGAGTGGGCGAGTGTTTGGGAGTGTATATGCCTTTTCCTAACATGGTTACATTGTCTGCTGGCCTCGTAGTTACACAATTTTAATAGCTAAGAAGCTACTTTTGTTGTGTAACAGCTTCAACTCATCATTTCCCACTTGACTGCGATAATTTCAGTCTGAATGTGGCAAATTTGTCTGTACATTAATTTCTATGAGTCACCCTTTTTACATTAAACAGTCATTTGAGCCATTGTTAAAATGAAAAGTACTGATTGGTGGAGTTTTAAAGGAAAACAGAACGCCTCTCTGACCCTGACTTTAACAGTGACTGATGGGAAATTGGTTGCAAACTTATATTTAAAATAAACCATTTGCATATTGAGTAAGACTAATTCCCCTTTGATTAACTGGTGAATAAAACAGAGCATAAAAATTCCCCCCAGTCTCTTTTCATGTTAGCTCTGAAAGGAAGCTGTACCTGCAGGAAAGGACTTATAGCCAGTGAATACTGAAAGGCTTCTGTCACATCAAGAGGTTCTCCTTTTAATACAGGTTTGTGTATTTATAATTATAAGGAGACAGAGATATGAACACTCAATTTGGCATCATATTCATCACATGCTTATCTGTACTCACAAGCTGCAGAAAGGCCAAACTGCTATGAATTTTGAATGACTGTTTAACACTGGACAATTAACAAAGAATTCACAGAGCATTTCTCCTTACATTAAGTCACTGTCCTGAAACTTGACTTGCAGTTTGATTCCCGGCTTCTCCAGTCCACATGTTGAAGTGTCCTTGAGCAAGATGGTGAAACCCCAGTTAGGAGTGTGAATGGATGAATGGCCAAGTAGTGTGAAAGTGCTTTGAGTGTGCTGTAAGGCATAGAAAACGTGCTATACAAGTATAAGTCCATCTACCATTTTTTAAGTGTGAGAAAAAATAAATGACAACAATATGTGAAAACAAAGATCCCAACTCTGGCTTGATGTGTTTGATAGACACGGTGTTTTCAACATAATATTGGATTAATTATTTCCAGCCATAATGGAATCACTTGTCACTCAGAATTTTGTATCTTTTATGGACTACTTTTTGTACTAGGCATTTCCAAATAAGCACAGTTTTCATTTTCATGCAATGAAAACATGTTTCAGACATGTTGCATGTGCTGTTACTAATGATATTTGTGTCCTTCTAGATGAGTTTGGCAATGTGTCTTCATCTACTCATTATTTAGTAGCACTGTGAAAGAGGAAATATGGACAGGAAAGACTCTTCTTCTCACCCATATGCTACAAAGATATACTGGCTGCCAGTCAGTGAAACCCACCATCCTCTTATCATCTCAACAAGAATGACTTTCATTTTCTTTTACAAACAAGAATGAAAGAGAAAATTTCACCATCACTGTTGGAGCATGGAGACTCCATCTGAGACCAGTTGAGAGACTTCAACTACTGACCATTTCTGTGACTGGAAAACAAAAAAGAACACAAATAGATGCACAGTCTTTTATATTACTTGCACAGATTTTTCACGTTTTCACATCACTACTTTGGTTCATCACTACTGTGGTGCAAAGTCTTTGACTCCAAATTTGCTAAGTAATATTCTTTTCTAATTATTAACACATTAACTTCTATATTTGACAACTGAACTTTTGTGTTTTTGAGAATCCTACTGTACCTAGTTTGTCATTAAGTACATAATCACATTACAGCACTTTACTGGCAGAGGTGGATTGATACATTGGCCATTCTGTCAAATGATCAGTGGAAGATAAATCATTTAGTGATTAGTATTGCTAGACTTTTTTGCATTAGTAGTAGGTGTTACTTTCATCACACATACTGTAAATAAATGAAGTAAGGATGTAAGAAAGAATCAGGCACATGTTACAGTTCACCACATGAAGGGAAAACATAAAACGATGGGTACTGTAGGAGAAGTATCATTAAAAACTGTCATGAAACACTGAAGAGTGTTGTATCTAAATGCTGTTTTATTTGGTGCCAGCAGCATCTGTAGTAGCAGGGAAGTGCAGGGGAGCTGGGTAGCCAGCAGACAGATAGAGAAGTTCCATGGAGTAATAGAGGGAAAGTGTTGAGTAGGGTAGGTCAGGTAACTAGCTTTGATGTTTAGCCTGGTCCATTTATAACTCATAGCTAACAAATGCTACTGGACTTTAATTAACAAAAACTGTTAAATAACTTGAAAAGTAATTAGTTCGAAAGACTTTGTTTATTGAAGTGTGTTTTTTCAGGATGAGGTTAAACCAGCACAGCAGCTGTTTCTCAGTGAGTATACTCAACTTGAAAGAAACTAATAAAGCAAGTGGACCACATGTAGATTCACATATCTTAATTATTTTTGATAAACCACTATTTTAAACCACTACTTCTTATTGTTTCTCAATCATAGAGGTGTTGCAGTCACGATTTGACTTTTTAATCAGCCTTTGTTTTTGTTGCTTACATTTTTGTTTAGGGTAAATTTGAGACATGTGAAGCAGTGCTTGTTAGAGGTTTTAGCAGAGTTATATTTAAACTATGGACAGAGCCAGGTCAGGTGCTTCCCCCTGATTTCACACTTTATGCTATATTAGGATAACCATGTCCTGACCCCAGCTTGGTACCCAGCACACTGACATGAGACTGATATTAATCTTCTCTGTCAGTCTCAGAAAGAAAGTAAATAAATCTTATTCCCAAAAATCCTGAGCTATCCTTAAGGTGGTAATACATACTATAAAAAGATTCACAAATATCTAGTTCCTAAGCATCAGATACAGTTTCAACTGTTCTCAGTAACTCTTCATTATCTAGTAACTACTCATTTTTCCAAATACTCACTGTTAAAGATATGTGTCTGTGTGTGTTTGTACATGTAAGAATGTACCAGTCTGACTTTCTATTATTATCATATGAAAGTGGCAGTGCACAGCAACCATTAATATTCAGATTGCAACACTGTGGTTAACAGTTTGTTGTAATGGCTGCATGGCACAGCTGGCCCTCCCATGTCTGAAATAATTATAGGTCAGAGCCAAACATAATAATTACATATGGAGGGCTTTTTACTGCCAGTATGTGACAAAAAAAATTTGATCTGACAGGTTGAGAAATTAAAAACTGAAACAGAAAAACCCTGTCGGTGCTACATGGATGACATCACAGATTTGTCTGCACACTCAGGTTTTTAAGGAATTTACCTTGAATTACACTATTTCCAGAAACGTACTTATGACCCAGTAAATGTTTTTTCACCGTAGTAACCAAGTGATCAAAACCAAACACCTCAAGCGTCTGACACACTGCTCACTGGTGACACAGTTCCTCCTCCCTGCGAATATTTCCACTGTGACTTGTGATGCTGGGGCATGCAAAAGGGTCCAATCAATAAGAATTACTTTCTCTTCTCAGGTTGAGTCATCATGACTGCTGCCCAAAAGCCACTAAACCGCACTCTGTGTCACATCTGCGCACACTTGAAACCATAACCTTTCATTCTGTGCCATCACACTTGATTTGAGATAGTCGGGTTTTGTGTTGACGTACTTGACTGCTCAGACTGACCTATGATGCGTTTGCTGCACTGACTCTTTACAATAGCTAATGGTAATACCTGTGTACTGTGTATAAATTGTGTCTTTTAGGAGAGCTTACTCTACAACATTTGAGATGACAAGCACGTGTTTAAATGACACAATGCTGTGTACAGAAAGTCATGTTTTGCTTGGGTATCAAATACTTATCTTACTCACTGAAATGAAACTCAGTTTATAACATTTGTATCATGCTTTTTTGGGATTTTTTGGTTGATATTCTGTCTCTATCCTGTAGAATAAACCTATGATAAAAATTATAGACCCTTCATTTCTTTGTAAGTGGGCAAACCTACAAAATCAGCAGGGATCAAATAATTCTTTTCCCCACTGTATGTTGTTTTGCTGCAGCAGTGTTAGGAGGTATACCTGCATTCAAATCAGTAAAATCAGCTGACTAATGACTGCTTAGTATGAAACCTGCAAAACTGTGAAATGAGAACAGTGGTTAAACAAACCACCGATACAGTCTGTGTGTATGAAGACGGAGAAAAATATACTTTCAGATTTTAGAACAAACACAGGGAGGCAAAGAGAAGCAGCTACAATGAGTGTGTTCACTAGGGTCACAGTACATCATCAACAGTCATTAATTGGCACCATATCAATTCAGTTCAATTTAATTTTAATTTTATAGCACATATTCACAACAACAATTTTCTCCGAGCACTTTACATAATCAGGTGTAGTTCTTACACTATTATAAGTAAAACCCAACAAATCTACCTTGAGGACATATTTGATCAAAGATTGAGGGAACTAAAGTGACAGTCTGAACAAGCATTTGATGCTAATGTTTGCTACAGTTTTAAATACTCAACAGTTCTATAGCAGATACTGAGATTCAGCACCAAGCCATGTTATGATCAGGTGCTAATATATTCTTGCTCTGTTATCTCTCCCCGTCATACAGTGTGTCCATGCAGTACTAAATTTAATTTGCCAAAGGGGTGTTGGTGATAACCTGGACTACATTCACTGGCAGTGCTTTTTTTTCTAATTGGAAATTTGTGGCATTCTTTATGCAACAGAGAATTAGTGAGAGTTGAGGTGGGACTGAGTGGTGGTGCATACAAAGCACAAGACCGTTCTGTTCTGCATTGCATACGTTGGTCAGTTTAGGCTAGTAATAGACTTTAAGGTTAAGGTTAGGGGAAACTGTGGTTTTGTTAAACGGGGGAAAAAACACATGCTATCTTAATCACTGTTACTGACTTAGCCATGTGCTTTCAGTTACCTGAGGATAACTATGAAAACATTAGTTGTACATTTAAAGACAAAGTGGTGGTTAGTGTTGTACTGTGAGTTCATGTTAGACTTTTCCTCATTTCTCTAACCTGAACTGCTGTTGCTAAAGTCCAAAACTAACCACTTCACTTGATGATCACATGATTATTGTGTCTACTTTGTGATACTGTCACAAATCATTCATGTTTGAGCAAATATTATTATTTGTGTTACTTACAGTGAATATGACGTTGCAATATGTAGGTCAATAAACCAATAGATCACACAGTCCAGTCCACTTTCCCTGTGTGTGTGTAGTATGCGTATGTGTGTATACATATATTTTCACCTAGCTCTGTCACTCTGTGTGGCTGCTGCTGCCAGTGGGTCATCTAAGCTGGCATGGTCATCCTCTGGCTGGGTAATGTGAGTGAGCTTCTAGTGTTAGAACGTGAATGTGTCCTCCCTCACGTCCCTTGCAATAGCATCACTGCAGCTGGAGTGAGCTGAACAGTTCAGCAAGTCCTTAGACAGACAGAGCTACAGAACAAAAGAAAATTACCTTGTAAATAAAATTTAATTATGTTTTAAAAATTTGGATGAATAAATGATATTGAATGGTGAAAAAATAGATGGCTTTATCACTGGAAGTAGTTATCTGGCAAAGCATTACTTTCTATGCTACTACTGTAGTGGGTATCATGTATGTGCACAGTGCACCACGGAATGACCTTTATACTGTATATAATTCCACCAAGTGACAACCTCCAAGGCTGGCAAATGGAGCCAATGAGAGTACACCTTGGATGGCTCAGTGGAAGACATTCTGTTTACTCTCCTGGCTTCAACTTCTCTGGTGTACCTCTTCATCCGGGTGGCCGGGGCTGTGAGCCTTTGCTTGGCAGTCTCTAAGGCCTCAGGTACTGTATGGACAGTATGTTGTACTTCTTAGGTACCTCTTTCTTCATCACGCCTTTCTGTAATTTCAATAGCTGGCTAACTTCTCTCCTTGCTGCCTTGATCTTGGTCTTCACCCTTCTTCTCCGTGGAGGATGCTGCTCCTTATGTCCTTTGTTGAACTTATAGCCAAGCATCTGCAGGATCATGGTTGCTGTGGTGTATATCAGCTTGTTGGTCTCAGTGCTGTATGAATGACAACTTAGTGCACAGTCAGTATATCTTTGAGTAGGAAGAAAACAAGTGCCAAGTGCATTATTAAACAAGCTTGTTTGTGAACAGTTGGAAGACAGTTTGGCAGGAACCACTCAAATGGCTGTGGCAGCACATGGCAGCTACAACTGCAGATCAAGACACTGAGTCAAATAAACAAGGATTACTGATGTGAAAAAGTATCAGCCCGGCTAGCTGCTTCTCTGTGTTCATCAAGGGTCTATTACAGTCACATCATAGATGTCGTCTTTCATATTCTTTA
>NW_018128008.1:1800178-1823431 GCF_001952655.1 Monopterus albus
TTTACACCGTTGCTCTGGTTTTGCACATTTATGCATAAGGATAATCACCTTTATTGGGCCAAGTATGTTACACACAAGGAATTTGTTTCCGGTACAGAACCGAGGCAGCCATCTATGGCGCCAACTCAACCGATGGCTCTAACCATTGAGGGCAACTTGGAGGTTCAGTGTCTTGCCCAAGGACACTTCAACACGTGGACTGCAGGCACCGAGACTTGAACTGCCAACCTTCTCTTTGGGAGATGACTGCTCTACCCACTGAACCACAGTCACCCCACAATGTTGTTGCCACAACGACCAAAGCACTAGTATGTATTCTTGAAATATGCAAGAGCAATGTGTGAAAATCTGCTTTTCTTTGCCATTCTAAGAGATGTGCACCCTCCAGCCCACTCACACATACACACATGATTCTATGCACACACACATACTCTTCACTTTGCACACACACCCACACACATATACATGCGTACAGACGTGCCTTTTGAAGATTCTGACGTGGGCGATGCCTCTGTGTCAACCCTTTCCTGTGGAGAGACTTTTTTCCACTTGCCTTTTTTCCATAAGTGCTTTGAGCATGAGCTTTTCATCAAATGATGGTAACATTTTTGTCATTTTCATGCACACACTGCATTTATTGTCCACGTCAACCCTGTCCCCCAATCTTCACTCCATCCACTTTCACCAGATCCCATTAATAATTCAGCATATAATCTTGATCACTCATGCAGGCAACCCATTGGCCTGTAAATCACTGGTCTAATTAGCAGAGGATCTGCTCCTTCTCTGGCTGCTGCTGCTGCAAAACACTTCACATATCCTATTCCCATCCCCCAAAGGATACGTCCCCTCCTGGCACTGATGGTTTTGGGTATTTTGCTATGGTGGTTTTCTCTACTTTGCAGATTGAGGTGTCTGCAGACACTGAACTTGTTTGCCTGTTGATTCAGACAGTTGCACAGGAAGAAGTTTAGACAGATTATGGTGTGCAGGTGTGCTTTGTCACTGTCAGTATGAATGTCAAGCACGAGGCAGGAACAGGATTTGTCCAAGATCGTCTGTGGTTGTCGTTTATATTTAAGTCTGAAGCTGTGTCATCTGAAAATGAGTATGAGTCACGTTGTCACACCAAAGTATTGGGTAGACTGTTCCAAACTGGAAATCAAATTCACAATATCAGAGATATTTGAACAAATCAAAGATGAGATGACTGTAAATAAAAAGAAGCAAGATGTCATATCGTCTGAAGCCAGACAGAGCTGAGACAGAGCAACTCTTCTTCAGACATCTGAGCCCAGTCTATAGATAACCCCAGTGTTTCTATCACATGTGCAGCCTGTTACCATATAAGACAGCAATATGACTCACCCCACTCACTGACCTACTATGTCCCACATAGTCATGATTCATGCAAGCTGCATTTAAGTAGGCAGGCCCAAAAATACTCTGGCATGCCATCACACAAACACAAACACAACTATCGCACACACACTCACACATACCTCACTTGCTCAGTCATACTCACCACCCACAGTCACTGATAGGTTCAGATACTGTCGGTAACAAACGGTGAGAGACATTAGAATGTTGTCAGAGCGAAGTCTGGAATAACAAGATGACTGGAACTGTGCTGATGCCTTTCTGAGGTAATGCTAACCTACACTAGCAGATGATGTTTTCATGTTTTTTTTCTGGGTCTGTGATTTTGTATAGAAGGCAAATATTTTTAAGGAATAAATTCCTGTGGTAAAGTATGCATCAGGTAGCTCCAGTGAAACTGACAGCATCTCAGTAATCTTAATAATTCCTCAACAGAATACCTGTGTTTGCTTAAGTAGAAATGATTTGGCTGCACCATAGCTTTGGGTGGACTCCTTTTGTCTTGATTTTGTTCTTTGAGGTGAGCAGGGCTTTGAGGAGTTATTAGTCAGCAAGTTACGTCTATAAATAGCATCTGAGTGGTGTTTTAATAGATAGAGTTGCAAAGCACCATAGTGACACCAGGGTTTCTAGACATCATGTAGAAGACTGGCCTGTCCTTGAACACCTCAGTAAAAGTGCTTTAGTTTCTTCTTTTTGTTGATCTCAGGTAGTGAGATAAAGATTTAAAGTCATCATATGTAATGCAGATGTTAGGTGATAATGAGTTTTTTAGTGTGTGATCCAGCTGTCTTTGATGATTTCCATGCAGCTTATGGTCCACACTAGTTGTTTCTTTTAAAGGGTTAATCTACTGTAGGTGGTGATGTGAGTATTGATTCATGCGGTTGAGGTTACAGCCTGGACCCTTCCATATCTGGGAGATGAGGTCACAACCTGACCTGGGTTACTCCAGTCACCTGGCCATACTAGACCCTGAAAACCACATTGAGGCTGTCCAGAGTAGGTGCCTCCTCAGGCCATACACTTTTATTAGATTGTGGACAGCATTTCTATTCAGTTGAATCTTGTGCATAAATACCTCATCCGCACTGAGCTTTTCCTGCTCAGGAATTGCTGCTGTGCTGTTCTTGCTGTCGAGGCCTCTGATTGCAGCACTGGGAGACAGTATTGATTTCTATCTGGAGCGAAAGCACTTGATCCATTTGTTGATGGACTTGAGCAGTAGAATGAGTTGACACTATGTCTCCCATGGCAGGTTTTGCCTTGAATTTTCCAGATCATCATCTATTGTAAACACTTTAGTGTGATGGGTTTTGTTGCTTTGTGCTTTTAGGCAAGTTTTTTAGGGTGCATACGTGTAGAACTAATTGTGTCAGGGTGCTCAAACATGGCAAACAAACACTTCTCCAGCGTCAGCAGAGCCTGGCGAGCATCAGCTGCATATCTCAGAAATGCTGCCTCTGCCATGGATATTTGTGAACATTCTGTAGTTGGAGTGGAATGGGGATGATGATGTTATGTTGCTTGTTTTGATGCAAAACACTAAGGCTGTTCTTTATTTCAATTAACTATTACCACTCTTTCTTCAAGGTGTGAAAAAACTAGCTGATTGCTGAAGGCTGGTAAAACATGTGAACAAATGGCACCCCACTGGCAAAATACTTTCTTTTATGCTTCAAGCCACTTCAGATTTTGAATTCATTATACAGTTACTTCCCAAGTTATACTTTTCTTGCTGCAAAATGGAAGAGTTTTGCCCATTTAATACGTTTGTATAGGTGTATAATACAACCTGAGTAGGATGCTTTGTCTGTGACACTAAGGGCTCTATTCTCCAGAAATAGGGAGCAGATATAAATACAAGTCTAAACTCTGAGCAAAGGGACATATACATATGTCAAGTTGATTTGAGTTGGAGATAATCAGAGGTTCATGTTGAGTTTGCCCATCTGGGGTGAGTACATGTTTGAAAATTCGACCCGCACAGGCTTCTCCTCTGGAGAGGAAAAAAACTTACATGTGAGATTGTTTTAAAAACATGGTTTTTTTGTTATAAGATGAATCATTTTGTGGTGTTATTGATTATATGCTTCTATGAGTATAAAACACAACTGTAAATGTTTATAAACTGGATTGGAAGTGCCAAAATGTAGAACTCCTTTTCATGTGACATAAAAATATTTAAACTCAGAGTTTGAATGTTTGCCTATAATAAAACTGTCAAGACTCGTCTTGAGGACAATTGCATTACTCCAGAGGATTTTTACTGTAGAACATGGGTTCTCTTGGTAAATGCTTTCCCATCTGATTATTCAGAAAATCACAGAACAATAGTTACTGCTAGAACCTGACTCATCTCATCACCATATCCGGGGATTGAAATCCTTAATGAAGCTGCTGCTGTGCTATCCATGTGTACAATTACACACAGCTGCAGCTCTCTCAAATCTGAGTTTGTAGATGAAACACATGTATCATTTCTGCTGCTGTGTGACGAATCCACACAGAAAAGACTAGCATTTTTGTTATGTGCATGATGTTGTCGGTAATCTTTGTCAGTCAAAAGATGTATTTGATGTATGTACATTGTATGTCAGGACTCACCTGACATAACTGAGAGTTTGTTTTCTCTCTCTCTCTCTCTTTGTGTGTGTCTGTGTGCATGTGCCCCTCTAACAAGTCTAAGAAGTTACCTCGTGTTTGTGTCTGCAATCAGAGAAGTTCTGAGTAACACAAACATAATTTTGATCCAAAATGAAAATTACTATTTCACTGCACCACCTAATCAGCATAAACATAGGTATAAACAAGTTGATCTGGTGCTAGTAAATGACCAAACAAGCACAGGCATGAAAAAAATGTATTCATGCCTGAGGAAAATTGCATAACAATCATTATTTGCCCTATAGTGCTGGTGCTGCCTGCAGGAAAATACAAGCAGAACAGCTGCAGATGAAAAACAACATTGAGTCATTACAAAATGTCATTATTTCAGGAACAGAAAAAAACAGCCATGTTTTTAGTCTTGATGATGGTGCACATTCAGTGGCCTTAAATGGGTTTTGCAACACTGTCCTGGACCACAGAGGTCAGAGAGACAGCCAAAAAATCCCACTGAAGTTTCATCATAACAGAAATAACCACTGTTTCTCCAGTGAAAATCTTAGACTAGAAAGTCACATGGTTTCTACTTGACCAATAATCATCTTTTAACAATTAGACCAGTCTTAAACAAGTGTGAAGTAAAGGACTGCAAGAGACAGAGATAGGGGTGTAACTATGTAATAGCCGGTGAGACGTTCAGAGCAACTTGGGAGCCATACGTCTGAGTCTAGCCTCATTAACATTTGCTTTTATAGCACAGACAGGGTAATCCCTGTTTAATCAATCCCTGATCTCCCCATCCAACACTGCTAATGAACCATTAACAAGTTTCTGATTATCTCTGCAGTTTGTCCTGCAGAGATGCACCATCCTGGATATGATCAGCACTAGCTTTTGATAAATATTAAACCAGACTTCCTATGGTGCCTCAAATGTATTATGTACACTACTGTGGGCCTAAATACACATTCCAACATTATGATATAATCTTAAACATGAGCTGAAATGATTTTTCAACCTTGTAAACTGAAAATGTTATAAATTGTCAGTGTAGTGTTGTGTAGTGTACAAATAATTTAACCATTTTACAGCAAGTCAAAATAACTCCATGAAAAGATGTTGTTTTTGCCATCTTCTAACAGCCACCAGAGTCCTTGCTGTTCACTGTAGCCAACAATGCAAACATGTTACAAATAATATATTGTAACATAGGCTAGCTGGAGGAAGCAGCCAGAGACAGAAGTTGCCTTTTTCTCTTTTATTTCTCCCTCTAGCAACCGCACAACAACAACAACAGAACACAGGCACACACCGAACCATCCCCACCAACCCTGAACTAAATACATTGGGCCCAGAGGCATATTATGGGGGATCCCGCCAGGTGATTTCCCCCCCCAAAGGGACTTGGACCCAAGTATCTCTTCGCCCCCAATGCTACACAGCCCCCACCTGGCTGGTTAACTATCCTCAGTAACTACAGTCATAGCAGAGTCTCTTATGTGTTGGGCATGGCATGCACTGTTGCTGAGTCTGCTATTGTGGCTTCTGGGCGGCTGGGGGAGTGAGATCTGGAGCTCATGGCTGATTCCTGTTGTCCAGCTCTCCTCCCTTAGGTGAAGCCATTGGTTGGTATGGTGGGAGTCTGTCCCCATGAAGCACCACCCAGTTCCACTTACTCAGTCTCACACTGTACACTGCACTGTCTTGCATCTGACAGTCTTTTCAGTACAGTACAGGGTCCTCTCCATTGGCTTGCTGACTGTGCGGACAAGTCCATCTCCTGTCCAGGGCTGTACACCCACACCAGTGCTGCAGGGAGTAAGTTCTCTCACAGGCTGCAAGCATTCCCCATCAGGCGAGGCACTGCATCCATTGGCTCACCCACCTGCTCCTGCTGCACGGGAGCATGCAAGCATTAGGTCTGCCCTCTACAAGCTGCATGGCCGCCCCCACATCTGCTGGCAGGGGAAATGGCCTGAGGGGGTGCTGCCTGTCCGTGTGGCAGTCTCCTGCTCCTTGGAACATGTCAAGGTAGATGATGCATGGATCTTGAACGTTGGCCAGCCCATGGTACAGCCAGCAACAGTCACTTTGAGCATCCTCTCTCCCTTCATCTGTGGGCTCTCATCAGTCACTGGCGACACAGAGATGGCTAGCTCTCTAGCCCCATGACTTCTACCCTGTCATCCCCGACAATGTCCCTGGGCATAGCAGAAAGATGGTGGAGCCCGTGTTCACCAGTGCATGGCTTTGTGAGCCATTGAGTTCACAGGCCAGGTATAGTCTGTGTTTCCGGCCCACGCAGCCAACTCACTGCTTTGATAGGTTGAGGGTAAATGAGTGGTCTGGGGGTCCTGGACGTTGTGATGCCAGTGCAAGGCAATAGCGTGCAGTGTGGCCCAGCTCCCCACAGTGTTAGCACTGTTCTCCATGTCATTCAGCTGCTCCCTGCTTCCTCATGGTAGTGATGGCCTGGCAGCAACCTGGAGGCTGCCTCCTTCTCCCTGGTCCCTGGCCAGCCACACTGGGCAGTGGCCATGACCCATGGCACAAAGCCCCGCCTCGGTGCACATGTTGTCATCTCCCACTCCACGCATGCTGTCTATGCTTATCAGAGACGAGGGCCTGGATGAACTGATCTCTCACCAACTCACCCTGGATGGCAGGTGGCATGGAGGTATAGGTATGCTGGCCCAGGTTCTTGATGTCATAAGCCAAAACATGGAGGGATTCTCCTGTCAGCAGGGTGCAGTGTCTAAACTCACTGTGCAGGGCACCTTGCAGGTCAAATTCACCAAAGCCTCTCTGAAGTGTACTCACCAGGGCTCAATAGTCGCTCTGCTCATCCGGGCTCAAAAAAAGCAGCCATGACTGGGCATCCTCAGTCAGTCGCCTCCTTTGACCAGTGGGCAGCACCAGCCATCCCACCCCAAAGAATGGGAGAAGACAGCACACTGAAGAGCAGCATTCCCCATGCGACCTTTTGGTTGGGTTGTCATCAAGGTGGGGGTTGGTCCCGCTGCCCCTAGCTAAGGCTGTCCTGTTCACTGTTCTGGAACAGCCAGCTGGTCGGCTGGTGCTGGCTCTGGGTTACAGCAAAGGTAGTGATGACTGGGCGTGGTTCCTCCAGCTAGCCTGGCAAGGAACACCGTGTCCATCAGCCGTCTCATTTTGGCGAGCTCCAGCTGAGAGCAGGGTGGCAGGCAATTCTCCGGCGGCTGTGGGGCCTTCTGCTTCAGTTCCCGTTGTCTCTCATTTCTGTGAATTCTTGCAGCTCTTCCCCATTCTACTTCTGACACCAATGTAATGTAGGCTAGCTTGAGGAAGCAGCCGGAGACAGAATCTGCCTTCTTCTCTTTTATTTCTCCCTCTGGCAACTGCACAGCAACAACAGAACACAGGCACATACTGAACAATCCCCACCAGCCCCAAACTAAATACATCCCGTCTAGTGGGGCATTATGGGGATCCCGCCAGGTGCTTCTCCCCTATGGGATTATGGGGGACCCTGTCAAGTGTCTCTCTGCCCCCAACACTACAGTACTGTTACTTGCCTGAGAAATTCAACAAACTTATTTCAGAATGCAGACAACAAAGTTTCAACAAACTGGGGGCATGGAGTTCCAACAACAACTGTATTTACCAGGCAGGATGATTTTTTGACAGGATGGTGGTTTTTATTATGGGCAATAGTGTATTTGGAGCTGTACTCTTACTAGAGACTAGACTTCTGCCCCCTCTGAAGCTGAGACTCGCACCCAACCTGATTGGATCTGATTCATAACGACATTTTTTTCCCCAGTCAGTCTCTAGTCATGTATCCAACTTTACTGAAGGGCAATAATAACTTGTTACCTTTAAAATCAAAGGGGTTCATTCCCTTGGGATCATGAATGTGCTCAGTACACATCATGGCAACATATCTAACTCTGCCAAAAACACTAATCTGAGGGTTAGAGGAAGCAGATAGTTTCACTTGAGGAACTGAAACCTCCCCACGTTGTATTCAAAGTACATTAGAGTAAGGCTGAAAAGGCATGTACTTTCATTTAATTTGCATATAAACACTGACATAAAGTAGACTTGTATGTGATTTTAATTTGAACTTCACACAATACTATACACTCTGGGTTAGTTTATACTTTTATCTAGCTATTATCATTATCACAATCCTTGTTGCCTGCTGCTATACAGGGGCAGTTGTTGCTGTGGCCTAATTTGATAATTCCAATTAAAACCATGTTCATGCTCAGCATAATTACAGTCATCTCCCTCCTAATTGTACACAGTGACACGGTGTTCATGTAAGTCTCCCTCTGACTGCACTGGCTCATTGGATAATGTTATTAGACTGTAGCAGCAGCTTTCAGTGCTGGCTTTAGCAATGGCACAATGTTAAAATAACCTGCATTTCTTTCTTTCTTTCTTTCTTTCTTTTACACCTTTTTGCTGCTGCAGTTAATCTATGAAAATAGAAAACCAAAGGAGTGTTTCTCAAAGGAATGTCCTGAAGAGCTTCATAAATGACAAACAAAGTTTATTTAGGAGCCATCATGACTGCTACACCCACAGTATGTCACGTCATTCATTTCGTCATGTCCTTGCCTTTTCCTTCCATACGCTCAGTGCATCATTCTGCTGAGAGAAGAGGACCCACATCGTAGAGCGCATTATGATACAATTCCATACATTACCACCCCGCCCTCTAACCCCTCCTACTGAAATTCCCCAAACCAAGACCATGTCATATGATACAGTCAGGCCAAAGCTGACTCAAACATCCCGCTGCCTGTCCTTTTCAACTTGCTTATTGGTTCTGTGTGTTTTTTCCCTTATAAATACTTATTGATTTTTTTTTTTGGTGGGGGGGTTTGTCAACAAAGAAGAAAACATGACTCACCATTCGTAGTGTGTAGTAAATAATGTGACAGTAAGCTTGTAGAAACATTTTCCTATGTGTTCTGTCTACACTAATGTATTATAGTATATTACTATCATTGTACATTCAGCACACATTCTATATTTTTACACTTCCATTCATTCATTTTCTACCGCTTAGTCCCTGAACGGGGTCACGGGAGGGGCCAGAGCCTGGACAGGTCGCCAATCCATCACAGGGCTAACACATAGACAAACAACCACACGCACGCACTCGCTCCTATGGGCAATTTAGAGACACCAATCAACCTAAGCTGCATGTCTTTGGACTGCGGGAGGAAGCCGGAGTACCCAGAGAGAACCCACGCAAGCACGGGGAGAACATGCAAACTCCACACAGAAAGGTCCCAGGTGGGGCCCGAACCCGGAACCTTCTCACTGTGAGGCAACGGTGCTAACCACTGTGCCACAGCTTTTCCTGTCTTTTAGGGGTCATCACAGCGAATCGTCACACTGACTACTCGCATGTTGGTATTTGGCACAACCTAGATTCGAACCCGGGATGCCCGCGAACAGAGCGCTGCGCCTTAACCACTAGCCTTCCAGGGACAGTTTTTATTTTTTATTTTTCTATTTAGCATTTATATATTATTGATCTTATTTGTATTGTTTCTACCTCATTGTTTTGTTTGTTTCTTTTATGTGAAGTGGCTGCTGTAATCATTTTTTTGTTTGTTTCTTTACTGTGAAGTGGCTGCTGCAATGGTACGCTATCACCAGCCTTTTTGCTAAGCTAAGCTAACCACATCCTGACACATTTATATGAGACTGATACTGGTCGTCCTATCTATTCTCACAAAGTTCATGAGCATGTGGCTTTTGTTCAATTAAACCAAGAAAACCCAAAGAAGTCAATGATACTGTGAGCCACAATGTCCAGCTGTATGTGAGAGTGCACCATGTGTTCGCATGCCATGCGCCTGTACAGTCAGCACCAACCCTGCATTCACACATGAAGGCTGTGATACTGTCAGGTGAACATCATGTAAGCATTGTTCAATACACGATGTTACCTGCCGCTCCTTCTTATACACTTCTTCTGTATGGTGCATGGCTGCACATGCACACTTTAAGCAGTACACTGTAGCCTCCCTCAGATCATCAGGCTTGCTCCAGGAGCAGCCACTGGTAAACACTGAAGTTAGTTCTGACAGCTACTGCAGCATCTGGTCTACACAGGAATGTTGGCACCTCACTGAGATGGTTTGAATTCTGCCACAACTTGCTATTTTGTGGTGTGTGCATGTCTGTGTTTTGTCTGTCCCTGTGAGTATGTGTGTCTGTGAATATGCTATATATGTGTTTGTGTCATCCATGCATTTTCCTCTCACTGCAACAAACCATGGCGAAGCAAATGTGCACTGAGGGGTAGAAATAGCATGTTTGGATTGCTTTAAACTCTGCAACCACATCTGGAAACATTATTCTTGGAACACAGGTCATTATCTTAAGAAGCCAACTGAGAAATGTTTGGTGGAAATAAGCAAAGTGTACAACAGTTGGAGCAGCCAGAACCACAGAAGAAGTCTGCACTGACATGGTTGTTCCATAACAGCCCCCACAGCAGACTGCTCCCAAAAAAGTATTGTTATAATCCTGCCAAAGGTAAACAAGTGAATCTACAAATGACCTAATAGTAAAGGACTTTAATGCAATTCATGGCTCACTGTAGCCTCATAAAGCCAGCCCACAATTCTCACTTCCCTCACTGTGGTCTAGGCTCAGTACACATTTGCTTGTGTCAGACGTCATTTCTAGTAGGCTTTACATTTGAAACGAGATGACTGACGTGCTTTTTCTGAGATGATGATGATGATTAACACTTAACCCACAACAGTAGGACTGGTCAATAACCCTCAGTGCAATACCTGTAAATATACACTGTACATACAAATCCATCAAATGCATCTACATCAGGGGTGGCGAATTCCAATCCTTGAGGGCCGCTGTCCTTCTTGTTTTCCAACTATCCCTGCCTGGCCTGCTGCTGATTACCTGGCTCAGGTGTGTTCAGCCAGTCAGAAGCTGGAAGATGCCAATTCACTTTATCTTTCCTCACTCCACTTTCATCTAAGATGGTATCTTCCAGCTTCTGACAGGCTGAACACACCTGAGCCAGGTAATCAGCAGCAGGCCAGGCAGGGATAGTTGGAAAACAAGAAGGACAGCGGCCCTCGAGGATTGGAATTCGCCACCCCTGATGTAGATGCATTTGATGGATTTGTATGTACAGTGTATATTTACAGGTATTGCACTGAGGGTTATTGACCAGTCCTACTGTTGTGGGTTAAGTGTTAATCATCATCATCATCTCAGAAAAAGAAGGAATTTGATTGTGATTATGATGATGATGGCGATTCCTTCTCATTGGGTTGTGATTAGTCGTTTCTTCTGATTGTTCTGAAAATGCTCTCACCTGTCACCCAAAATCAATTTTTCATAAACTTGAGGTCAACAAAAGGCTATGCAGTTGCTGAGTCATTTATGTATTATATCTGGTCATGACATCCATCCATTATCTATACCACTTATCCTAACAAGGGTTGTGTGTGTGTCTGTGTGTGGGTGGGTGGGTGGGTAGGGGACAATCCCAGCTGACGATGTGCTAGAGGTGGGGTCCACCCTGGACAGGCACCTCTGGTCATGACATTTTAAATTAACACTGTGGCAGTGACAGTGCCACACATTTGTTTCTGAAAGACTGAATTGTCTAGCTGTGGCACATGGAAACAAATACAAATCCTTATCCAATCATTTAACTATATGTTTTTGCAGGAGCTGTCATCTGCCTTGGTTGCCTTCAGGAGAAAACTCATTTGCCCATGTAATCACAACCAGTGACTGATCAGCTCTTTTATACTGCAATCCCACCATGTAGCTTTCGATTTATTAATCTTCAAAGGACAAAATGCCTCTAAGTACAGAGTTTCTTACTCAGACTAGTAAAAACACACACTGTCACGCCACTCCGTTATCTCACAGCCTCAGAAAAAGGATAGTGCTACAGCAAATGAAATTCACTGTGTTGAATTTAATTTATTTTAGGGATGTTAGCTCTTTATTTTCAGTAACATTCCTCCCTTTACTAAACATTTTTCATGCATAAAAGTCTAAGTCAGTCAGAGTTTCTGTTGCTTCAATTTGTGATTTGGCTCATGCTAATGCTGCGAAGTTACAGTGTAATATATTTCCTCTTCTTTAAATAAAAGAACAAATTACAAAAAAACAGCAAAAGTTCTAGTCCATGAATTGTTTTATATAAGTTAGATATAAATGACATGTTACCATAGTACTTTTTAAATTATTTTTTCTGCAATCATAATGAGCTGAAATGTAATTATAACTATTTGTTTTTGTAGTTACATTTCTAGATATCTAAATTTAGTCTGTAGGAGAAAGTCACCTTGTGTGAAATCATCAAGTCATTTTTTTCAGTGAAACAGCACATGTTAACTTGAGTTCAGAATTCTAATCTTATTGAAGTCTTAAATCTTAGACAGACTTGAGTTGGATTGCTCAGACACATCCACCCGACACTGAGGATCCAGAACAGCAAATATAACAAATGTCAGTTGGATAGTTTCAATCCGTGTAATGTTGTGTTAACAGATGACAAAAAGTCATACAATTAATTTCTGACTTGCAACTGCAAGCAGAGAGGCACTGTGGCCCTGAGTATTGTCTAACATAAAGGCCCTTTGAGCGAGCAGTGTATCTGTGTGTGTTAGTGTGTGTCAGTGAGGGAAGACAGCTCCGTGTCAGTCATCACAGGGTGGGAGATGGAACATTTGGTAGAAGAAACAGGGCGATGTGCTGTTATGTTCCCAGAGCTGAGCTTCTTGGACTTTATGTTTTGATGGAAGTATGGAGTTACACTGACTTACTGTGATTCCAGCCAGGAAACAGAGCACAAGTCACAGGAGATCAAAAGACTTTTTTATATAATATTATTTATGTTCATGCACCTGAGAATTTAACTCCAGCAGACAAAGGCCTGGAGACAACAGCATCTTGCCGTTTTCTCTGAGGCTGTTCTTCACTATCCAGCCAGAGTCGATGACTGTCCCAGTGGCCCTGAGTGTCTGTGCAAGGGGCAGTTGCCCACTGTGATCCCAGGATGTATGTATGGCAATTTGTCAGTATGTGTGTGGTAGTTTAATTAACTGCAAAAATAAAATACATTTAAAACTGAAATAATAAAGGTGCTAAGGTGGCCCTTGCATTTTCAACTAATATCACCCTGTGTTAATAATATTTCGTTTCAATACCTCTAATTACCACACAGTAATTACTCTACAATAAACCATAGAGCAGTCCTTGCGCTGGACTCACTTGTCTCCCTTTAAATTAAACAAGTGTGTTCTGTGGGTTTTCATTTGTTCATGGAAGCTATTTGTGCATATGATTTGAATAAACAGAAATGTGAGAACTACTGTGAAAGTGATTTGTACATGTGCAGATATTTTGTGTCCCCACTGTGCAGGGGCTTGCACGCCAACATTTTTCTGGCTTTTAAAAGTTAAAGGAGCAGTGAGCACATGAAGCAGAGAGAAGCAGTCAGTGCAGCTTGTATGTGTTGAATCATGGGGCTTGCTGCAGCAGACCACCAGGGCTGATGTCAGCCCTACGGTATGCGCTTTCTGGGCTCGGCTGTAAGCTGACCCCCCTCTGTTGTGCTTCTATTTACAGGGCGTGAGCGGAATGTCCATGGATGAGAAGCCTGAAGCCCCCATGTATGTGTATGAGTCGACTGTTCATTGTACCAATATCCTCCTCTGCCTCAACGACCAGCGGAAGCAGGATATCCTGTGTGATGTGACTGTCCTGGTGGAGGGCAAGGAGTTCCGTGGGCACCGGGCCGTGCTGGCCGCCTGCAGCGAGTATTTCCTCCAGGCACTGGTGGGCCAGGTGGAGAATGGCTTGGTTGTTAGCCTTCCTGAAGAGGTATGTTCGTCAAACACTCCATTTCCCTGACAGTTTTTGTCTTACAAGGGTGGAAATGCTGTTGACTTTTAGACAATGCAATACTTGAAACTCCTCCTGACACCAAAACAAAAGCAATACTATCCAGGCTGTCTGCATCCAAAGCCACACAGTAGCTATAGTGTACTGTGTCCACTATGTTTTTACCATGTAGAAACACATAGTCCAATGTGTGAAATGGTATGACTGATTAGATGTTTTGATAGCACAATCAAGTTCCAAGTGCAAAGAAGCTGTTGTGAACAAAAAATTGTGACATGGACTTATTCAGCCAATATAGCATTAAAGCAAGAGGCACATAACATTTACATTTATTGGCTGAAGTATTTGTCCAAAATGACATTAACAGCTGTTTCATGACTCAGCGTGCACTCACCGGCACTGACACTACCTGTATTGACTTTGTATGCACTCCATGGGCAGAGATGCCATCTTGGAGCCGTGAATTACTCCCTTCTGCACTAAATATCTAGCACACCCACCCAGCAGAAGATGTGATGCTATTGCTGTGATCTTATCCACTGGAATGTTTTTTTATATTTATTTTGATGGAGAAACTTTCTGTTAGGGAGGGTTCATTCTTCAGACAAAAAACAAGATGCCCTTTACTTGTTGCCATTAACTTCTGATCCAGTTCAACAAACAAAGCAGAAGACAAAAACAAAGTTATACAGACTTGTTGTTGACTCACTGGACAGTTTCATGAGCATTACTGTACATACTCCCACAGAGGAAATCAAATTCCTAACTGACAGCAGGTTATGACAAATGCTCAGTTAGTCGCACAGTACCACACAGACATAAACAACAGAAGCATAGTTAACAAGAGTATTTACAAAAGGATTTGTGGCTTGTTCTTATTCACAGATGCTCCACTTTAATATAACTTTATGGGAATATTTATCTTCTCCGGTGTCAGAAAGCGCTCACAATAAATGATTTTGTACATTAATATTAATTATTCTGAGAATACAAATAAATATAAATTCAGAAGTAATCATTTGATTTTGAGTCAGTTTAGGCCTCCTCTCAAGGCCTGAAGGGCCCTGTGGGCCACTGGCATCACACACTTCCCCACACTTCATTTCTTGTAGCATCTCTTTACTCTTGACTTTCTGACTATTTTTAGAGTTATCTTTGTTTTCTTTTCTTTATCTGTCAGATGATGTCACTAAAACAGTGTTTTAATTTGATCTGGCATTCGCTGAGGGATAAAGACTCAATGAAAGGTGTGAGAAAGCGCAGTATTAAGCCTATTGGGCTGTGATTGCCAATTAGCACTTGTCAGCTGTTGCCACCATCGTTGTCGACAGCAGGCATCACTTTGCAGCGAAATTAACACCACCTCAGGCTCTGCGCCTGTAAGGTTCAGCAACACTCCGCATTCACCTCAGCTCTCACAATGACACTTTAAATTGATCCCTTTCAGAGCTCCTCCACTGAACACAAACGAAAGTACCCCTCTGACATATCGATGTTACACACCAGCACTTACACACATATGCATACATACCTGTGGTGCTGTGAAAATGGGGGCAAATTTCACATGCTGTGACTTTGTGGCTCTTTGCTGGGGCCAGTGGGCATTAGTAAAGTAATGTGTGTCAAAAGATGTTTGCCTCTGCAGTCACAGAGAAAGAAGCCACTGTTAGATTGTCATCTTATGTAAAATGAGCATCACAAGTTTTTTTGTTTCTTTCTTTGTTAAGTCAAAGAATGACTGCAGGCGAAGGCTCATGGATGCTCAGAGCAGCCTCCCTTTCATTCATTTGCTGCACACATTAATAATGGATGAGATACTGGGTGTTTCAGGTGTGAGATGGAGTGTGGAATGTAACATCTTTTAATGACTGCCTATTTAACATGGCAGAGTGCAACTAACTACTACTGAGGTTTGTCATCTCTCTTCAACTTGGCAGTACTTCACATCTTTGTATTGCTTCATTTAAATGGAAAAAGAACACATGATGATTCTATTGACTTTATTCTGTCACAGTGGACACTTGAAATAACTCGTACTCAACAACACCCTGCCTTTGTTGTGATATACTGTGTAGAAATGTTAGAAGAGATCAACAAATGTGTGAACACTGATTTGTTCTGCAATTGTCCAGAGGTGAAGGTGACATACTGTATTTAAGTCACTTGTCTTGTCAGCAAAAATGCAAAGATAATCAGTAGACAATGACATAAAAGAGAACAGAAACCAGATATTTACCAAAGCATCTGCTTGAAAAGTGACTTCAGGCTATATGTAGATATTTTGTGTGGTTACCTCACAGCAAGAAGGTTCCAGGTTCACACCTCACGGCCGACCGTGAGGGACCTTTTTCTGTGAAGTCTGGATGTTCTCCCCATGTATGTGAAAGATTTCTCCAGGTACTCTGGCTTCCTCCCACAGTCAAGGTTAGGTTGACTGATAACTTGATTTTGTTACCAGTCACATGTGCATGTGTCCCTTTCCACCCCCCACACCGCCACCACCTCTCTCTACAGTAACCATTACAAATAATTGCGTTTTTTTTTTCTTTTCAGATTTTTCTCTGAAATGTAGTGGAGTAGAAGCATAAAGTGGCATAAGCTGTACTCTAGTACAACAGTAACAACAAATTAGTGAGTTACAGTGCCTTGCGAAAGTATTCGGCCCCCTTGAACTTTGCGACCTTTTGCCACATTTCAGGCTTCAAACATAAAGATATAAAACTGTAATTTTTTGTGAAGAATCAACAACAAGTGGGACACAATCATGAAGTGGAACGAAATTTATTGGATATGTCAAACTTTTTTAACAAATAAAAAACTGAAAAATTGGGCGTGCAAAATTATTCAGCCCCCTTAAGTTAATACTTTGTAGCGCCACCTTTTGCTGCGATTACAGCTGTAAGTCGCTTGGGGTATGTCTCTATCAGTTTTGCACATCGAGAGACGGAAATTTTTGCCCATTCCTCCTTGCAAAACAGCTCGAGCTCAGTGAGATTGGATGGAGAGCGTTTGTGAACAGCAGTTGTCAGTTCTTTCCACAGATTCTCGATTGGATTCAGGTCTGGACTTTGACATAGCCATTCTAACACCTGGATATGTTTAGTTGTGAACCATTCCATTGTAGATTTGGCTTTATGTTTTGGATCATTGTCTTGTTGGAAGACAAATCTCCGTCCCAGTCTCAGGTCTTTTGCAGACTCCATCAGGTTTCCTTCCAGAATGGTCCTGTATTTGGCTCCATCCATCTTCCCATCAATTTTAACCACCTTCCCTGTCCCTGCTGAAGAAAAGCAGGCCCAAACCATGATGCTGCCACCACCATGTTTGACAGTGGGGATGGTGTGTTCAGGGTGATGAGCTGTGTTGCTTTTACGCCAAACATAACGTTTTGCATTGTTGCCAAAAAGTTCGATTTTGGTTTCATCTGACCAGAGCACCTTCTTCCACATGTTTGGTGTGTCTCCCAGGTGGCTTGTGGCAAACTTTAAACGACACTTTTTATGGATATCTTTAAGAAATGGCTTTCTTCTTGCCACTCTTCCATAAAGGCCAGATTTGTGCAGTATACGACTGATTGTTGTCCTATGGACAGAGTCTCCCACCTCAGCTGTAGATCTCTGCAGTTCATCCAGAGTGATCATGGGCCTCTTGGCTGCATCTCTGATCAGTCTTCTCCTTGTATGAGCTGAAAGTTTAGAGGGACGGCCAGGTCTTGGTAGATTTGCAGTGGTCTGATACTCCTTCCATTTCAATATTATCGCTTGCACAGTGCTCCTTGGGATGTTTAAAGCTTGGGAAATCTTTTTGTATCCAAATCCGGCTTTAAACTTCTCCACAACAGTATCTCGGACCTGCCTGGTGTGTTCCTTGTTCTTCATGATGCTCTCTGCGCTTTAAACAGACCTCTGAGACTATCACAGTGCAGGTGCATTTATACGGAGACTTGATTACACACAGGTGGATTCTATTTATCATCATTAGTCATTTAGGTCAACATTGGATCATTCAGAGATCCTCACTGAACTTCTGGAGAGAGTTTGCTGCACTGAAAGTAAAGGGGCTGAATAATTTTGCACGCCCAATTATTCAGTTTTTTATTTGTTAAAAAAGTTTGAAATATCCAATAAATTTCATTCCACTTCATGATTGTGTCCCACTTGTTGTTGATTCTTCACAAAAAATTACAGTTTTATATCTTTATGTTTGAAGCCTGAAATGTGGCAAAAGGTCGCAAAGTTCAAGGGGGCCGAATACTTTCGCAAGGCACTGTATTTTACAGTTGAGTCCCATGTCACCCTTGTTTTATAGTCAGACTGAAGCATGCTGACACATCCCTAACTCATGTCTGAATGTTGTCTTCACTCTGATGCTGGGGTGAGGGATGGATCTACTAAGCCCCACAGTCTTAGTCAGTCAATAATACACAATTAAATGTGCCAAAGAATGGGAGAGTTTTCATATGGAAGCTCATTATATGAGTTAAATTATGTTTACCCATTACTTGGCCCCAAACGGGAGTGTCAGGCCATGTCGTCATAATTCCTAAGAGCCCCACAATTAGCAACAGGATTTTCCGGACCTAACCTACACTTAACGCAAAACATGCCTGAACCCTATCCTCACCCAAGCAAAGAGCAGATATGTGGCTTGACACACAGCATGTGCATTGTATTTGCTCAGGTTATGTGGTGGCTGGCCCAGCTGGCTTGTAATGCAGTCACCTCTGAGAGCTGGCTCAGCTCAGTTCAGTTCAAAGCAGCAACCTTTAGCTCTGCTAGGTTAGCAGCACTTCACTGACACTAGTGTGTCTGGCCATGGAGAATATTCTTTCACCAGCTACTGTCGGCTGCCAAAGGGAGAGTTAGAAAGACCTCCGCTGCCTCAGGGGGATAGAGGGGGAGGCTGGTGCAAATGAAACGTGAAACAAAGAGCCCTTCCCCCAGTACCTGTATCACTTCTGTCTCATGGCCTCACTGCCCCTGGAGTAGCTGGGCCTGGTGTGGGTGAGTGACATCATCTATATCTAATGTGATTGTGGGCTTCCTGAGGGACAGCCAGTCTCATCAAGGGGCTTTGTTGGCTGCCATAGGAACAAAAAAGTCTCTTTTTATGTCAGTGAGGAACAGAAGAGCGTGGCATCCATGTTGGATGATCTAGGCTTCACACACACACAAACACACAGTGTTTCGCCACATCATACATATTTCTAGTGAGTGTAAGAACAAAGGATACAGGCCAAGGAGAGGAATTTCAAAGAGAGCCCTCCACTGGAGAGGATCAGTAATCACTGTAGCAAACAGAAATTACCTCCATATTGTGGCCCAGTGTGCAAAGATGTGACTCTATTCCCACTGCCACAGTCACAAAAGACTGCTGTCAACTAGTAATTAGTGAGCAGCATGGAGCCTTTGTTCTCCAGTACATGAGCCCGATATTGAGAATCTGTTGATAGTAATGTACATTGGAATGTTAATTCTAAATTGCAGCAGAAACTTAATTTACTGTAGTAATTAAATCAGTAAATAATTTTGCCTCATTGAATAAATCAAATAGCCATTCACAGAGTCATTCCAATGACTGGTTCCAGCACTGTCCAATTGTTCAGTGTGGGAATGTTCTGACTTGCTGGAATGATTGATTCTAGACCACTGTGGGGACAGCAGGCAGCTCCAGAAGGCAATGGATCATCACCAAAAATTTCTGTACTCTCTGATTTTTTTCAGAGTAACACCATGATTCAGTAGAATGCTAATTCACAGACCTCAGACCACCTCCAGTTTGTCAGCTCTTTCATTAGTCATGAGGCAGAGAACACCACATATTTTTCATTTCCAAAAGAGAAGACACAAATGTGTACCCTGTTTAAAAAAGAAGAGTGTATTCACCTGCAGTTGTTATATAGGGTTTGGAATACTTTGTCATTGCTCACAACTCACCAGTGGCCTTAGCAGCAAAAACAACAACAGGGCTTCATCAGCTGGATTTGTGCATAGCTATACATAGGCTTGGCCTGTTGTGTGTGAACTTTAGTGTCAGATCAAAGGGGTTATACGCATGTGACTTTCAATGTGTGCATGTTGATCATGCAGGTAGATGTGGCATTGTGTGGTGTCTGACTAAAAATGTTCTAGAATATTACTCAATATTCATACATCAGTAATAGTGGTCTCTGTCTGTTTCCAGCCCAAAATGTACAATAGCTAAGTTGGTCCACACCATAAAACCTAGCAGTGCCATAATAACAGCTGCAAAATTGTGACAAGCCAGCGTTTTTTTTTATTTTTTATTTTTTTATTGCAGCCCATGCAGTGTCCTTCTTCAGCTATGTCTTTTTGGTGTTTTATGGCGGGTGGGGAAAAAAGAAAAAGTGGGGTGCATTACCGCCACTAGCTGGACTGGAGTGTGCATCGGGAAAGTAATATTTACTGTCCACTGAAGGTGTAATAAGGGTTTGACCTAAAAACTGGGTTGTTGTTTCAATGCATACGCTCCCTACCCCCCTCCTTGTGTCTTGAAATCATGCCCCACTTTGTTCAGCTTTATTCCATGGTCCAAGGGTCAATCAGCCGATCAGGACTTGACCTGCACAATGCCAGCTAATCATAACTCATTTTTACACTGAGATCCCATGCTACTGCCATTCCAAAGGACTGCTAATATCCTGCCCTTGTGCTGTTCATACAGATCAAGCTAAGGCCGATATAATCGCGGGCCAGCCTGTGAATTACACACAGAAAATGAGACGGAATAAAGACAGTGTGTAAGGGGCTAGAGGGAGTCTCACACAGGACACTGTCATACACATACAGCCTATTAGACAGATGGAGGGAGTCAGAGACACAGCCCAGCCTTCTTTAAAGATGGGGGTTGGGTGATAGAACACAAAGAGGAAGGTGGAGAGAGGAGCAATACAGTGCCGTGTGAGTGCTGGGAATAATACCCAACCCCCCTCCCAGCATGAGGTCTCTCTTGCTCTGCCAACACAAGGACAACTCTCATCCTGTAAGCTGACAGCGAAGATGCAGTGTCTTTGGCATCTTTGGTGTGAGAGGCTGAGTAGAGGAGCACCTTCAGCAGCCAGCCTGCCAGGCAACAGCCTGTGCTGTGATCCCCATGTTTATACTCTTTGTATTTAACCTCCAAACCTGGCACAGTTAAGCACTGAACATCTCTCTTAATGAAATGAGCAGTCTGGGCTGAAAAACCTAGCATGTATGGTGAACAAAAACACATAGTTGAAAGTCTGGGCCCTGCATGTTAATCTCATCTCATCTCATTTTCTATACCGCTCAGTCCCGAACGGGGTCGCGGGGGGGCTGGAGCTGATCCCAGCCAGCATCGGGCGAAAGGCGGGACACACCCTGGACAGGTCGCCAGTCCATCCCAGGGCCCTGCATATTAATATACCTTGAAATTTTAATTGATTTAATCATTTGTGTGGTTAGAAAAAACAGCCCAGATACAGTCTTGCTGTGTCTTAAATGGTGTAGAGGTCATGTCCTCCCCAGTGACTGGTCAGCACTGTAAACTGCACAAGCAGAGGATTAGGATGTACACTGTCTGATTTAATCTATAGTCAGGGGGAGGTGCTCAGTGCCAAACGTCTGAGCATCTGCCATCACTCTCAGTGACACTTAAATTTCCATTTCTCTCAACATTATATGGAAACAAAATGTATTCACAGTGCTCAGCGCCTCTTTTTACTGGTTCTAATAACAAGGATAATCACCTTTATTTGGCCAAGTATGTTACACACACAAGGAATTTGTTTCCAGTACAGAAACGAGGCAGCCAACTCACACCGATAGCTCTTGGGGGTTCAATGTCTTGCCCAAGGAAAGTTTGACCTGTGGACTGCAGGCACCGTGACGCGAACCTCCAACCCTCCAGTTGGGATACGACCACTTTACCCACTGAACCCCAGTCGCCCCTCTTTCTAGTTAGTAAAATTCCTTCACAAACCCTTTACACAATTACAGTTACAAGGAACTGTTGGCTTGCAGTGTGTAAAAAGTGCAAAACTAATCTACAAGCTCACAAAGAAATGTTATTTGAAAAATTCAAGATTTACAACACAGCAGTTCAGACAGCCAGACTAAATGACTAAGACTGTTTACATACTCATTTTGCGCATGCACAATTGCACACCCATTGCTGAGTATTGAAACTTCACAGCTCCCATGTAGCATATATTCTCTCTGCATTATATTGTGTTCTTGTTGTATTTTTATTTGCTCCCTTCACCTGCTGCTTTAAAGTGCCTTAGATTTGTGTTATTGCTCATCTTCTTTATATTTCACTTGTTTTATGTGGCATTCATGTGGACAGCAAAGTAAGAATTTCATTGTACAGGGAAACAGGTTTCCTAACTGTGCATATGACAAATAAACACTTTGAACCTTGACCTTTGACTGATTGAGGGGTCAATGGAGTGGGAAATATAAATGCTTAAAAAAATATAATATCCCTTATATTGTAATCATATTTTTATTTCTCACTATTCTCTAAAGACATCTGCCTCTAAGAAGGTTGGGGTTTTATTTGACACTTTTTTGCTTTTTTAATTTTTATTCAAAAGATGCAAACATGCATCCTTCCCTCCAGTCAGCCATTGATTTCAGTTCATTTCATTACCACAGTTTGCAGTTTCATGAGAAGATAGATTTTCTGATTTGATGTCTGTCAAAATTACATTGTTGTTTGATAACAACAATGTAATCATCTGTTTCAGGTAGCTGTCCTTATAAATGACTGTGCTTGGGCCCAGGAGCTTTTCTGTTTTGCAGCAGGCCTGTACAAACCTTTGTCCCTGCACATTTCCTGTCATCTCCTTCAGCCTAACAGCTTAATCCACAATGGCACCTGCTTCATTTCCATCAGTGTTGTGACTCTGAGTCAGGTTCCTTATTGTTTGCCTGGGAACACTGAGGTTACAGTACTGTCAGATTACTCAGCAGATCTGATGTTAAAGCGTTGGCTGCTTCCTCCAGTGGAGATGGAGTGTTTTCTCTTGGAAAGCAAAAGCCCCGTACAAGTGACTGGGGCTCAGGGAAGTGATGGAAGGGGAGGCTGGTGTAGTATTGCTCAACCTGGTTATGAAAGGGTACCTAAAGTGTCATGCACATTGTCTGTCTCTGATTGGCCACTGTCTGTAGTTTCTTGTCTTGTTGCCTGTCCACTCCAGATTCTGTAGAGAGCAGGACATTTAGATGACAATGGCCCTAATGTTGATGAATTTGACTTTACTCATACACTAGGCATTGCTAACAGCTGAAATGTTTCAAACGTCATGGCAGCTAATGACCAGGAAGCATTCTGTGTATCCTCATTGTCATCCTCTTCTTCCTTTCACAGTTTTTTTCC
>NW_018128008.1:1823633-1835274 GCF_001952655.1 Monopterus albus
CCATGTATTTTCCTCCCTCCCTTCCACCACCCTTTACAGTTCCCTTCATTAGGCTGCTGTGCTGGTTGTAACAGTGGAGTAATCACATATGGTGCAGGGTAGACATAAAGATGTGCTCCTGCAGGCAGCAGCTGCTGATTCTAGCTGAAAATAGATCCCTGGTATGCTCAGCACTTTTCCTACAGCAGCTCTGCTGTTTATCAGCAGCCCTCGATGCAGCCAGCCAGTCCCATTTACTGTAAGCTACTACTGCCATGCCATTGCAGGGTTTACAGCAACATACTTCAAACACAGAAGTGATTTAAAAAAGAAAGACATTCCACCAGAGCTGGCAGGGTTAGCGTTAGGGTTAGTTTATTTTGGAACATGGATTTAGTCCATGTTCTTCAGTTATTTAAACCTTTACAGAAAAAATGTATTTCAGTCACCCAAAATGAAACATGATAAAAGGATATGCAGAAATAAAAATAGTGAACTTATTAATGAATTGGATGATCTCAAGCTGTTTTTTACTGACATATTTGCATTTATTTATATTGTTGAGTTGTTTTCCAGGCAGAAAATCTACAAAGTAAATTCTGTGGTTTTTAATGCTTGATTACTTAGAAGTGAAAATCATGTCTTCCAGAGTGGGCTGCGCAGCTCTCCACATGGATACCATTCCTCCTGGGTTAATTCATCATCTTGTTTGCCACAACAAAGGCAGCAAAACAATCAGCAAAACAGTGGGCTCATTAAAACCACATTCTGTTGCTCATCACTTACTTCTGTGAAACTCTGTTAAGTTAAGATAGACTTTACATTACTCAGCCCCAGTAAAGGTGCTTTGAAGAACAGACAATACCACCCCAGATTCAAAGGGAATCTATTATAATTTGTTTGTGAGCGCACCTTTCTCTGTGTGTGGCTTGATCGTAAGTGTTTAACAGCAACATCTTTGTCACCAGTGAATGAACCAGGGTAAAGTGGTCAGGTTTGCGTACTAGCAGTGTGACCCAGTGTAAACCTCTCCCTGATCCTGAAACAGCAGACAAGCCTCGTGTTAAAGCCAGCGCCTCTGGCTCCTTTCTCTTGTCTGTGTTCAGAGACAGCAACAGCAAAGCGTAGCCTGGACTTCTGCAGGCTCACGAGTTTACCTAATTATCTGGCATTAAGTCTAAATGGAAGGCTTCCCTCTAGCATCCCATGCCACATGGCCACAGCCAGGATAAGCCATAGCGTTACAAACCATTAGGCTTTACAGGCACTGACACAGAATGTGAGGCTGTGGGGAAAGCCTTGACTGGAGCACTTGCAGTACAAAGCACTACTAGACATGTTCATGTCAGTATGGTGAGGGCAAAACTCCAAAGGCTAAGCACAGCCGTTTTTTAACTGAGCTGAACTCCAAGGTATCATAGGGGTTGAATATCAAAGTTCAACATTGTGGTCACTGTTCTTCTTTTGTTTAAACAATATTTAATTCATAAGAACTTTTATTCTTCTCTTATTAAATGAAACTGCATTCCTCAACAAAGAGTTAGTTTGGTATCAATATCGAAGCTTTTAGAATTGATACCAAATCTCAGTACAGATTCTAAAACTCACAACCTGTCCCTAAGTTCAATTCTTTTTCAAGAATTACCAGTATTTTACTTCAGCATTTTTATGAAGATTCCTGCAGCCAGGACTGAATGCATAGTGACTGAATAAATCTAAAGCAACACATTTGCTTAGACATCTTTTGCACATGAGGGTTGTCCAAATCTAAAGCAGTAATGGGAGTGGGTGGAGGTAAAACCAATGAATTGGCCTCAGAGCAGATAGTGGTGAACTGCTGGAATGTCCCCACAGGTTATTATGAACATGGGGGTGGACACACAACATTCCCAGAGTACCAGTTCTTATATACTGCTGCATAGAATGTTCAGTGCTAAGTTAATAAAAAGATTAACTGGTACTTTACAGTGTTTGTTTATGGTCACTAGAGCTGTCAAATTGGCTCACCACACTCCAAGAGTCTTTAACAATGGCAGCGCTGATGATAATGCTGGCAATTTCCTTGTTTTTTGCAGGTCACTGCCAGGGGATTCGCCCCATTGTTGCAGTTTGCCTATACTGCTAAGCTGTTACTCAGCAGAGAAAACATCCAGGAGGTCATCCGCTGTGCTGAATTCTTGCGCATGCACAACCTTGAGGACTCATGCTTTCGCTTCCTGGAAGCTCAGCTGCGCAGCGAGGAGGATGGCTTGCTGCCTTGCCATAAGGTGGCAGCACACATGAACAACTCAGAAGATGAGAGCATGCAGTCAGAGGCAGAAAGACCCATCTCTCCCGGGGTCCGGCGGTGTGCTGATGCCCTCACCTCCTTTGGACACCCTGATGAGGATCGGCTAGCAATGGCTATGCCCAGTAACTTCACAGATGGCCAGCTGGACTTTGATCGGCATGGAGCGTCAGACCTACCACGATGCCCCAAGTACAGAAAATACCAGTGGGCTTGTAACAAGCACAATAATGACACCTCCTCGCACACCAGTACCTCAGGTTTACCAAGCACATTAAAGGAGAGCAGCGTTAGTGGGGCAATGCCAGGTCAAGGCACGCTGCCTTTGGCACAGATCAAAGTTGAACCACAGGCAGAGGAAGAGGCCATCTCACTGTGCCTGTCAGGGGACGAGCAGGACAGTGTGACAGCCATGGAGATGGATACGCCAATATCTATGGAAAGAATCAAGAGAACCAAGTCTCCTTCTTGCCTCCGAGCCTTCTTCAAGAAAGGAGTGGACCTCCCCAGTCTGCCCAACACGTCACAGCAGCTATTTGCCAACAGACTTGCTTGCCCCCATGACAAAGGAAACTCTCAGGGAGATGATAAAAAAGACTTCAGGCCTTTAACTGGGGAGCTGGGTCTGTCTGTTACATCCCCAAAGGACATGGATGGTTTCCCTGCAGGGCTGTCCCTCAAGTCCGCTCCCTGTGATGGGGTCTGCAAACAGGAAGTTGAGCTAGACCGCCGTAGTGTTATATTTTCCTCAGGAGCATGCAACCGTCTGGGAACCCCAGCACATTCCTACCCTGGTGGGAATTCTTTGGAGATGGAGCTCTCTGAGCACATGTCAAAGGGCCTGTGGGCTGGAGCCAGCCAGTCCCTCCCTACCTCCCAGACCTATTCACCCAGCACCACCTCCACTGAGCCTCCTCTCCTGTGCCGACCCCGGCCAAACACCAGCTGCCCAGTGCCAATCAAAGTGTGCCCACGCTCGCCGCCTTGTGAGACACGCACCAGGACTTCTAGCTCCTGCTCCTCATACTCCTATGCGGAGGACGGCAGCGGAGGCTCTCCCTGTAGCCTGCCCCAGTTTGAATTCTCCTCTTCTCCATGCTCCAATGTGGCACGCTGCCACAGTGTGGACCAGCAGGAGCAAAATGTGGGAGGGGATGCTCTTTTTAACCAGGTTCGGCCCAAGATCAAATGTGAGCAGCCCTATGGCACCAACTCTAGTGATGAGTCAGGCTCCTTCTCAGAGGGAGACAGCGAGTCCTGCCATGTACAGGAGCGAGGCCCAGAGGTAAGTGTAAAACATTGCCTTTCACATTTAACACACAATGTAGCTATCACATTCAATTCCACCATGGCTAATTATATTGCAGTGGCCTGCTCTCCAGGTCTGCATTAGCAGTCATTAAATCATCATGTAATTGAAGGAGGAGTGTTTGGTACAAGATTTACAGCACCACCAAAGGGCACATGATGTGCTTTGATATTATTAATGTGCTTTATGCACTCCTGGAGGTCTGTGTAATGAGTCAATATGTGGGTCCAAATGTACCAGGGCAGTCTAAATGCAGGTGATGCTGTTTTTAAGAAAGTGATTGAAATGAAGGCTGAGCATTTGTATGCATGCATGGTAAAAACACTGAAGGCGATCAAAGGCACAGGAGGGCCTCTCTCACAGGGTAGAACTGCCCTCTGAAGTGAATCGCTCTGTCTTTGTTAAACTCCCTGCCAGTGCCAACTAGCCTGTTTCATTTTATTCCCACTATATGTATATATGCTAATTCTCTAACTAGCCAGCTTCTGACATTTCTGATGTATCAACAATTAGCTGTAATACCCAGGCGTGGTGAAGGTGTGCAGTGGGTTGCAAAGGGATTACAGCCAATACATTACAGCTAGGATGTGCTATGGACAGAAAGCTTAATAAGCATTGCAGTGAGTTGAATGTGAGTGGTTCAGGTCAGTCTCATGATGGTACTGTAGTCCAGTCTGACAGTGCTGACAAGGATGAATAGCCAATCCTCTAATTATCCTCCCCTAATCCATCTGGGCAGACGTCCTCCAAGCTGCAGACTAGAGTGTTGTTACCAGATAAAGATCAGTGAGGGACCATCTAATTCCCAGGTGGAGCACAGTGCAGGTGTAATAACATCAAAATGATTTTCCACCTAAAGGGAAAGTGAAAAACAATCAAATCAATTCAAAAGAATAGCTTTGCTTCCTCATAGCACTGCACTGTACTTAGTTTAGTGATTAAAATTTCCAACTGTATTTTACTGACACATGCTGTTGCACATACTGAGATCTTTTTTTTACTAACATTGTCAGGATTAGAAATCTATTATAAGATTTTCACATAACACTTGGGTTGTCATATGCCTTTCTCTAGACCATGACATTTGGCTCATGCAGAGCTTGAACTTACAACCTTTTGGCCCCAGAAGGCTCCGTGTTACCACCAGAGCGTCTTGACTTATCTAATATTGTATTCAGTGATATTTGCTTATTGCTGATGAGCTTAGTGAATGCGGCTGCTCTGAGTGAACAGAGGAGAAAAGAGAGAGAGAGTGGTGTGTTGCCATGGTAATCAGATTCATCGTGCAAGTCAGTGTGCTGCAAGGTTCAGAGCTACATGACAGGATTGTTCGTTTCCATGGAAAGAATTCAGTTCTGCTACACAGAGTTGTACAACAAAGAGACTCAGTAGTAAAGTGCAATTATTATCTTCAGAGCATTACCCATAGCCATCAGATTTATGGACCTTTGACGGGCCTGCTGAATGTGCTGCTGTAAACTGCTGTATGCAGGACTGATGTACTGTGAAGACTATCAACCCAGCACAAAAATGATTATAAGACGTTTCAGTTCCTTTTGTCATTTCTTTGTGTGGGTATGACTGTGTTTGTATGTGTCAGCCATTGTAGGTGCTCCATTACTCCACCCAATATCCTGTCAAATCTCTGTTGGCTCACACAGAGTTATCTGCCAGCTTGCCACTCACTATCACAGACTGTTGATAAGGCTCTTCATGAATGAATGTTTCCCTGATTTTCCCTGCTCTGCAGTTCATTATACGTACATTAGAGGTCAGAGAGGTACTTACAAAATGAAGCTGAATGTTAGGTTACTCCCCATTAGCCTTTATATGTTATAGAAATGCTACCTCATGCTTCCTGGGCCACTATTTTTCCCTACCACCCTTCTCTGTAATTCTGACTTACAAACAAACACATAGAGAAGGCTGTGCTCACTGTGTTCACAGAGCAAATAGGAGAGTAGAAAGGCAGCTTTGGTGAAAATAGCTACAACCCAGGATTGCAGAGTGAACACAATGAATCTAGACAAGGAAGGAAGTTGTTATAACACAGGCCAGCTTGACCAAAGCATAGTCATTAGTCAGTCAAAGTAGCCAGAGTCACTTGAGGTCTCTGGGCAGCTCCTGCTCTGTGGTTATGGGCTGTTACATTCATAGGAGCCACATCTGTGTAGAGAACTATCAGCAGCTTCACACAGCAGACAGCACAGTCACCTGAGGAGAGAGACAGAGCAACTTCTGAAAGACGATTCTAACATTCCTCTGTTACAAATGAACAGCACAGTTCTTTAAAGGGATTTTGACATAGAGTTTCACTGTGATTATTGCACTTCATAGAAAAATATAAAAAAAGGAAATGTTTTAGAAAAACTTCAGTTATGGTTATAATATGGCTGTAGTGTAATGTTCCTACTAAACCTTGAAATAGGGGGTGAAATATATAATTATTAAGGGCAGCACAGAGGCACAATGGCTGACCTTTGCACTGTCACCTCTTGATGTGGGTGAACCTGCTGGCCAATTGAGGCCTTTCATCCAACAGCACCTGCATGTGTAAAGACTAGGTTTGTGACTGTATCCAAATATCATGATTTGGTTCATGCCTTAGTTTTAAAGCCACAGTTTGGTTCATTTTTGGCACAGTAAGGAAAAACAATACAAGCAGGGGTTAATTAGTGCTGCAAGAAGCTGGATCAGGATCCAGCACCTCTCAAATTGTGACTAGCCTCTGTTTTTTTCCAGAACAGTACCTGTACATATGAAAAAAATATATGAATAGCATATTTAAAAAGTCCAAGGTCTAATACTTTTTGTATAACTAGCCATTTACAGCAGCATATTCAACTAAAATTAGAAAAATTAAATACAACTAGAGGAATGCATTTCCTGTTGAAAATGCATGTGGATGCTGATATGCTGAAAATGCCCTGAAAATGCCTAAAATCAACTGCTGAAACAGCTGAAGGATGAGAAGAAATGGCTGAAGTTTTTTGTTGAAATAGCTGAAGGATGAGATGCAATGTTGAACAATTGTGGAAGTTGAAAAAATGTTGAATATTTATTAAAAAGGAAAAGTTCAATAATTACTGTATGTAAGATGAAATCAAAAGCTGAAGTTGTGTGTCAGCAAGCCTCACCAAGTAGGGAAACCAAACATGTGTGTGTATGTGTGTGTGTGTGCACAGTCCCAACACAGTAAGAAAAACAAGTAGGGGTGTATGTGTGTGAGCAATCTCCACACAGTAGGAGGAACAAGTAGGTGTGAATGTGTGTGTGAGCAGTCCCCACATAGTAGGAAAAACAAGTAGGTGTGAATGTGTGTGTGAGTAGTTCCCACATAGTAGGTAAAACAAGTAGAAGTGTGTGTGTGTGTGTGTGTGTGTGTGTGTGTGTGTATTGAAAAAAGCAAAATATTATAAAAAGTATATAGGTTACAAAGAAGATAAATACAACCAGGAATGTCTTTAAACAGCTGAAAATGTTGTTATTTGAATGGCATTTCTAGCTGCAAGTATGCTGGAGTTATTAAATGGTAAACAAATGTTGAAAAAAGCTGAATTTCTTAAAAAGTACAAAAATTATAAAAAAGAAAAATACATTCAGGGATGTCCTTAAAAAGCTGAACATTTAGATACCAGAATGGTATTTGTAGCTGCAAGTATGCAGGAGTTATTAAGTGCCAAAAAGTTTTTTAAAAAAAGCTACATTTCTTATCAAATATAAAGGTTATTCAAAAAATTTCAAGCAAGAATGTCCTTAAGAAGCTGAACATTTTGATACCTGAACGACGGTTCTAGCTGAAAGTATGCTGAAGTTATTAAGACGTGAACATGTTTCCTATTTATTTGAATGGGGCAAAATTTGCTGAAAAAAGCTGAATATTTTAAAAAGTATAAATGTTACAAAAAAGAAAAATACAAACAGGAATGTCCTTGAAGAGCTGAACATGTTGATACCTGAATGTCGTTTCTAGCTGAAAGTATGCTGAAGAAATTAGGCGCCAAAAACATTGGTTTTTGCTTTTCAGCATCCACACAATAAATAAAGAACAGGAAAACATAGTCGGGATGCTTTTCAGCATCCACACAATAAAAACAGGCAGTTAGGCTAGTTATATCACAACGCAACCAGCCTGCGCAGGACACATGGGGTCGGGTGCACATTCAGTGTAATGCTATGTTAGCCACGGAGCGAAAATAAGAAAAAGATGTGAATTTGCTGAAGTATTTCAAGTTGCAGCAGGGAGACTAACTAACTGGAGATAAGAACCGGTTTATTTAACATTACTGCATTACATAGTCTCCAAGTCTGTTTTGAATTTGCTGCTATAATACTCTGAGTATCATGTTAATGTGTAGTAGAACAATAAGGCCCCAAATATAATCTCACACTTGCTACTGATTAAATGGATTAGTGGCCATAGTCTCACAATCCTAATGTATTTAGCATCACTCATGTTTGACATCTATACCTCACACTTGAAAATGTGTCTTCTTTGGGGGAGGCGGTGGGTAGAGCAGCTGTTTCTCAACCTGAAGGTTCGAATCTCGGTGCCTGCAGTCCACATGTCGAAGTGTTCTCGGGCAGGACACCAAACCCCCCCCCACTTGCCCTCGATTGTTAGAGCCATCGGTTGAGTTGGCGCCGCAGCTGGCTGCCTCGGTTCTGTACCGGAAACAAATTCCTTGAGTGTAACATACTTGGCCAGTAAATGTGATTATCCTTATCCTTGTGTGATGTCTTGCCTTTACGCTGCTCCCTTAATGTGAAAACTACACAAATGCACCGGTCATTGAGGATTTTTTTCATTCCAGAAGCACCTCTCCCAATATTGACACTCCAGGTCCATCACAAAGTGATATTCCGAGACGTCATAGTTTACAAATTAAGCATTTAATACAAGTCATAAAATTGCTTGTGATTCATTATTAACTTTTGTAAATATGAAGTTTTTTTTATTTAATTTAGAATGAAACAAATCAAATATGTACAAATAACAGGATAAAATAGAATACTGCTGAAAACTAGTAATAAGTGCTCCAATAACCAGGGAAAGGCTGTTCAAATGATTTGTATTTCTAGTCAGTGTTCCCTAACAGAAGACCTTAGTGAGAAGGGAGGCTCTTTTAGCTCTGGCTCACAAGCCAGAGGCTTGGCTAAGCTGAGCATGCCGTGTTTGCGCTCCAGTCCGCCACCTAATATGTTCGTGTTGGAACATGGATTTGAAAAAACAAGACTACTGTTAACTGATTGCATAGGTCCTGTACTGAAACTGACCAGTACAAATACATGTAGCTTTACACTCCTAGTAGAGATGCATGGCAGCACCATTTGCTTCTCTGTTCCTCCTTTATGTGTGTCTCCAGGAGCTGGAGCCTACACAGGAGTGTAGGCGTTGAGCTCATTCCATTGTATCGTCTGGTCACAGTGGTGTAAATATGGATCTGAGTGTGTAGGAGGAATGAGGAAGTAGTCTTGATACATCAGCACATTATTGTTGTTTTTGTTTTGTCTTTTTTTTAAATCAGGAAAAAATATAAAATAGAATGAGAGTGTGCCAGGAAGTGGACAGAAATTAATATCAGTTCCGCTACCCTTGCCCATTGACAGAGAACCTTTGCTCTACTCTGGATATGATGTGGCTGTTGTCTGAGTCACATTTACCATTCATAATGTTAGCTGTTTACTTGTTTTAGTCATATCCAACAGTTATAACACTATATGCAATTGTTGTGTTGATTTTAGTCACATCATTGCAGCTTGACAACCAGTCCTGTGGTGTTTGTACATTCAAATTCCAACCCATCTCTCTTCTAAAAATAGTCCATTCTTGGGGTTATGGGAACAGGTGACTGCTAGGAGCATTACATAAGGTAAGTGAGTGAAATATTGGTTCATTTTGTAGCCCATTGCCTCATTACAATCAAGATTTTACAAATCTACCTCTGTTTTTTTTTTTCTTCTTTAACTGTTTTCCTTGTACAAACTGTACAACATATGGCACTATCATAAAAACAGAGTTTTAAATTTCAAGTAAAGATTTCCATATCAAATCATGCAGAACCTGCCACATAAAGAATGTAGCAATAATATAATACAATATGTATTACAGTGGCCGAGCAGTAAAATGTGTGTAGGAAACACATCTCGTGATTTAAGAATTAGAATTTGAGAGCATGAATCAGCCGTTAGATTTGATATTACCTCTCCTGTTGCTCGCTGTTGTAAAAGAAAGCAACCATTCTGTCTCTCAACTTAAGCATGCTGGTACAGAGTTGATAATCTAGACAGAGTACTATTAAAATATGAAACCTTTTCATTGTTGTATATAAATTCATTATGTAGTTTTTTGGTATACAGTTGGTTGGAGATATTTGTTTGGAATTGGAATTTGGATTATGTTTTAGGAATTGAACCACATTAATAATTGCTTACTTGTAAAATCTGTAATTTTTTTGTTTGCAATAATTTATATATGTATAGTTCAAATTTAGTTTTTTGGTAGTTAAACTCATGGGATTAAATATTGAAGGGCACGTGAGCCTTTCAGAGAGGCAAATTTGAGGACAATTCACATAGCTGGTGAAACGTAAGTGCATGACACCCCCCATGCTGATGTGTGACAATATGAACTAACTAAAAATGTCATTGATTTCAGCGTGCAAACCCTTTTTTTGTGCACTCACATTCCCAGAAATACTTTGGCAATCAACCAGTGTGTCTAGTACTGCAAGTTTTTTGTTAGTGTTGTTTTTTAGACTTTCTGCTGATGAAGTCTGACACTTTTTTTTTTTTAACAAAGTAACACATTAACAAAACAGTACTGAACATGGAAGACAAGACAACAGATACATGACATTACAAAAAGATATAGAGTGTTTAACAAGATTGTAGTGTGTGAAGTGTGGGTATTTCCAACTTATGCAGTTTATGAAATGCAAGAAAGGGAAAAGGAGGGGAAATAAATAAATAAATTACCAATAATGATGATGATAACAGTACTACTGTAATATTTGAGCCATATGAACTTAAGTTTCTTTTCCAATTTTTTATTCCTTACTTATATGTATCACTATTGCATTGATGACTGTTAAAACTGCTTAGTATTTCCTGCTTGTCTGTTAAAGAATGTGTAGGCAGGAAGTCTGCACTTTGAAGTTGACCAAATGTCCAGTATTTACTGTTCATTTGTTAGGGTTTTTATAGACAGGATATCTGCCCTTTGAAGATGGCCATATGTCCGTGTTTTTGTTAGATACCGCCTGAGTCACAACACTCCCACACCATTTGATTAGCATATTCAGTAAGCTGACATGAGCAGAGGTTGGCCTGCTCACACCAATGGCCAATAGCATTAGGAAATGTGTAAGTCCAACCTCTTTCCGGGGCGGTTCCCGCCCACGAAGATGAGTGGAACTACAGACAATAGTCTGACGCTCTTTGATGGCAGGGTTCCCGCAGAAGCTCCATTTCTCTGAGCCCAGTGCTGTATGACTTGACATGTGACCAGACTTTGATTAAATATTCTGTTGATTTTATACAGTCCTCTTCTGTCTTCACCTCTTGGGCTTTTAATTAAAGAACTGGGTCCAACTCTACTAATAAAATCAGCTTGTTACAATTTAGAGGTTGGTGGGAATGTGCGTGGCCTCAGCCCCAGGTGTTTGGTTCAAGTTGAAATGTATTAGAAATGGGTTCCATGTGTCATAAAAAGCTGATAAACTATTCTTGTGAGTGGATGTCATTTTCTCTAATGTGATGTATTCAATTAGAAGGTTGGTCCAGTGGTTTTTTTTTTTATTTCCAGTTTTGAAAGGTTGTTTTCTTGGCAATAGCTAGAGAAATGAGGAGTGGGTTTTTGTATGTAATTGGTAGGTGGTCGATTTCTATCATTCTATGTCACATGTGTCAAACTCAAGGCCCACAGGCCACATCCGGCCCGGCATACAATTACATCCGGCCTACAAGATCATTTTATATATCTTTTTTTTTAATGGCCCGGCGATATGAAGTGCCGATACCACACAAACTACAAATCCCATAATGCAGCGCAACAGCTGCCTTAC
>NW_018128008.1:1835869-1839041 GCF_001952655.1 Monopterus albus
CTATCCAGAGGGAATGAACTGGTTGGCAAGTCCAAGTAGCATGAAAATAATTGTCTAGAATGCATTGTGAGCAGATGTCTGTGTCAGTGCAAACCCGTTTTGAACATTTTACTTTGTGTAATATGGGTCCTGTAAATGGTCTTGTATTGTAAAAGTTGTAAGTTTAAGTTACAGGTCATAGAAAAGATGTTATTGCAAGTTTCTGTCCAGAAGTTGGAGCTGAGGGAGAGAGTTAAATCATTTTCCCATTTAAGTTTTGGTATTGTTATTATTGAATCTGTATTTGATATGAGTTTATATAGCTTGGATATTATTTTCTTGGAATCTGTAATTTTCATAATCTCTTCAATTAATTTGGAGGGTTGTGGTGGGTTATTGGTTACACTAATCTTTGACGTAATTAAGGATTTTAGTTGATTGTACTGGAGGAACTGTTTTCTCTGAACTCCGTACTTCTGGATCAGTGTATTAAATGAAATGGTTATTTTCAAATTGTTCAAATTACAGTTTGGTAGAAAAGGAAGGTCTGCAACTGAGTTATTTGAGTTATTTTTACAGTAATTTTGCTCTAATTCTATCCATGCACTGTTGTAACTATCCTTCTGAATCCATCTGACTAAATACTGTAGCTGATTTGCCAAGACGTAATATTGGAAATTTGGTGCCTCTAGGCCACCTATTTCTTCTTTTGGAGTGAAGATAGAGAAATTTTGGGTTTCTTGTTTTTCCAATAAAATTGTGAAGTTATAGAATCAAGTTATTTAAACCATTTATCTGTGGGTGTTGTGGGAAGCATTGTAAACAGGTAGTTAATTTGAGGTAGAGTTTTTATTTTGACAGTAGCTATTCGACCGATGAGTGAGAGGAAGATTTGACCAGCATTTGAAATCATCTGCTATCTTTTTTAGCAGGGTGGTGTAGTTGAGATTAAAAAGTTCTGACAGCCTGGGGGAGATATTAATACCAAGATATTTAATGTTGCCTGTGCGGAATTGGGGGGAGCTTGCAGAATCCCAGTCATCCTCAGAAAGTTGTAGTATGGTGGATTTATTCCAATTTATTGTGTAGTTTGAGATCTTAGAAAATGTGTAATAATGTGTAATGTTTCCTGTAGTTAATTGTAGGGGTCCTGTAAATATAATACTAAATCATCCGCATAAAGACTAATTTTATGTTCTGCGTAAGTATCTTGTATTCCTTTAATTATATTGTTCTGTCGTATAGCTGCTGCTAGAGGCTCGATGAAAATGGCGAATAGAGGTGGTGAGAGTGGGCATCCTTGTCTGGTACCCTGCTGTAAAATGAAACCCCATTTGTACTTATTGCTGCCCTAGGTGATGTGTACAGTATTTTTATCCAATGGATGAACGACTCTCCAAACCCAAACCTGCATAATGTACAAAAGAGAAACGCCCAGTTAACTTTGTCAAATGTTTTCTCTGCATGTAGTGATAAAATTATGGTTTTGGTTTGTTTTTGTTGTGCAAGATTAATCAAATTAAATAATCTATGGGTGCTATCTGAAGCATTTCTGTTTTTGTTGAAACCTGTTTGATCTGGGTGGATTAATATTGGAGTGACTGTCTCTATTCTAGTGGCTAAGGCTTTGGTAATGATTTTTAAATCTGAATTAATAAGTAATAAGGGACGGTAACTAGAAGGGTGGATTGGGTTTTTGGTTTTAATAATAGTGCTATGATGGATGTATTCATGTGTTTTGGTATTGTGGAGGTGTCTTTTATTTCTGTGGTGACTCTGAGAAACAGTGGTGATAGCATTTGCCAAAAATGTTTATAAAATTAAGCTGGTAGTCCATACGGGGCAGCAGGTTGCGTGGTGGGTAGCACTGTTGCCTCACAGCAAGAAGGTTCCGAGTTCTGGGCAGAGTTTGCATGTTCTCCTCATGTTTGCATGGGTTCTCTCCGGGTACTCAGGCTTCCTCACACTGTCCAAAGACATGTGTCTTAGGTTGATTGGTGACTCTAAATTGCCCATAGGAGTGACTGTGTGTGTGGTTGTTCATCTGTGTGTGGGCCCTGCAATGGAATCGCAACCTGTCCAGGGTGTACCCCACCTTTCACCCAATGCCGGCTGGGATTGGCTCCAGCACCCCCGTGACCCCATCTGGGACTGAGTGGTATAGAAAATGAGATGAGATGAGCTGGTTGTCCATCAGGGCCAGGTGATTTGTTATTTGGCATTGAAATCAGTGCTTTATGGAGTTCATCGATGGTGAGAGGAGTATCTAATCTGTCAGCTTGTTCTCTGGAAAGTGTTGGCAGCTCTAAACTATCTAAGAAAATGTCTATTTCTGATGAATTTAGGTTGTAATTGGGGGAGTAAAGTTAACTGTAAAAGGCTTGGAATACGTTATTAATATCTTGTGGATTATAAACAATTTCACCTCTAGGACTAAGTATGGATGAAATTAATGCTTTTTCCTTTTTGCTTTGTAGTTGATTTGCCAGATAATTACCTCTTTTGTTACTGTACTGAAAGTGTTCATATTTGAGTTGTTAAATGAGAAACTGTGTTTTTTTGTATATAATATTTTCAAGTTGCATTTTTAGTTCGCTTAATTCATTTTGTGTTTGTTCCCTAGGGTTTTGGGAATGTAAATCTGTGAGTTGTTTTATCTTTTGTTCTAATGTGCTTTCCAGTTCTAGTTGTTGCTTTTTTTTGTATGAAGAGTATGATATTATTTTTCCTCTAATTACTGCTTTGCCTGTTTCCCATAATAGTGAGGGTGAGATTTCTGGAGAGTCGCTATTAATCATTCTCCAGCTATCACCAAGTCCATAATACTTCATATATTTTATTGTTTCAGTGGAGTTCCAACTTCTTGTATTCAGTTGGGCTTTTCTTATACCGGTGCTAAAACAATACTTGTAAAACAGTGCCAGAACCGATCCTTTTTTAAAAGGCCATACATTTCATAACTTGAAGGCCATGTGGACTTCAATTTCATGCATTTTCAGAGGCCAGACCTCAGCGATCAGTAGACCTGAAAAGGAAGCAGACATGCCCACGTGCACCAACAGACATAAGGAAAATGGCACACCTGAAACACATACTAGACAAACACACACTGAACGGATGCCGTCACAAATGAGTACCGTAACATAAACACAACTCGTACTGTTCATTCGTAGCAAAGGAACTTCCCCATCTG
>NW_018128008.1:1840517-1853514 GCF_001952655.1 Monopterus albus
GGGGAGCCCATAGCACAGCCGTGTTGCTGCCAATAACGCCCTCCTTTTCCGGCTTCTCTAAACAGTCTATAATCTTCTTGTTGCCACTGGTGGGGTCCCTCTTCAGTGCTTCATAGGTGGTCGTGTCACTGAGGAGGTCGGAAACTCTGGTCTGATAGTCAGCTGAGTTTAGGACTACCATACATCTGCCTTTGTCTGCTGGAAGGATTGTGATGGTTTCATCCTTCTCTAGTGCTAAAGCCATCCTTTCCTCAGGGGTAAGGTTCAAGAGTGGGAGTTTGGCACTGGCCAAAGCGGCTGTGACCTTCATCCGCAGTTCTTCCGCCTCTGTCTCAGCCAGCTTGTTGTTCCTAATGGCTGACTCTGTGGCTGTGATGAAGTCTACCACAGGGATTTGTTTGGGTGTGACCGCAAAGTTCAATTCCTTGGCTAATACCTCTTTTTCTGTGTCCATGAGTTCTCTGTCTGAGAGATTTTTGACTTGGATGACTGAGAATCTGCATGGACATAAAAGAGGATTAGCAGTTGATGCATGTGCGTGTATACATATACAGTATGTATGTGGTTTAAACTGTGGATGTGGGCATAACAGTACAAGAAAACATAGACAAGTATACATTTCCACATGGTGTGATAAACAAACAAAAACACAGGTACGCGGTGACAGGCGATCACAATATCCGGTGGAATTTTGAGTTGGTTTTTCATGAAGTCCTTAACCAGTGCTTCGGGATTACCGGGTGATTGTTCTTGTTGTTGCCGGAAAAGATCAGGTTGTCGCGCATGTTTCTGGTTTGAATGTCCAGTATCGTTTCTGTCATTATTTTGTTTTCTTTCATGACGGAGTCCATTTTGTCGCTGAGGGTTTTGATGGATGCTTGGAGAGAGTTGTTTGACTACTCTAACTTTTCAGTGTAGTTGTGGGTGAATTCAAGGCTTGACTGGAGTTCTTTTATTTCCTTATGAAGTGTGACTAGTAAATTGATTTTTTCATTGATGGATGCAAGAACACTGACCTCAATGTCTGTCGTCTGTAGATCACTTGTATTTGTAGAAGAGGTCTTTTTCCATTTGTTTGGCTTCAGGGTGTCTTGCTGGGTTGTATTGGTGGTATCCATACTGCAGTGAATGTAGTATTGGTCGATGAAAGATTCTAGGTCAGATAAATCCTGCCATATATGAAAGGCCGATTGCAGTTATTGACAGCAGCTTGCAATTCCGATGGATTGCTCGTTTAATACCAGTAGTTGTCATGATTCTGTCCTGCCTGTTTCTGTTCCCATGCTTTTATTTTGACATTACTACCTGTTTCAGTTTCACCTCAGTTTAATACTTTTTGCTTTAATCAGTGGTTATTCTTTACACCTGTTTTCACCCCATTATAGGCAGCTTTCCCCCACCGGGAAGCTGCTAGATTACTCATATTCAGACTTTCACCTGTTTCAGTTTCACCTCAGTTTAATACTTTTTACTTTAATCAGTCGTTATTCTTTACACCTGTTTTCACCCCATTATAGGCAGCTTTCCCCCACCGGGAAGCTGCTAGATTACTCATATTCAGACTTTCCAGCATTTTTCCTTGCACCTGTTATTCCAGCTCTGACCACGGATTACCTTGTGACCACCGAGTACTGCCTAAACCCTCTGATTCTGATCGTATTTTCTGTGTTTTGACCTTTGGACTTTCTTTTGGACCATGCTTTCGTGGATACCTTGTATGTGTAAGTTTGCTGGCTCTGATCCTGGACTGTATTACTGACTGAGAGTGTTACTTGTTTCATCAGTTTTCTGTATCGTTTTGATTTGTTGGCACACCTGAAGGACATCGTGGACCCCCTGCTAGACCCCCTGCAGTTCACCTACCAGGCAAACAAGTCAGTGAACATGGCGCTGCATTACATCCTGCAACACCTCGACTCCCCAGGGACCTATGCACAGGTCCTCTTTGTGGACTTCAGCTCAGCGTTCAACACCATCATCCCAGACATCCTCCACTCCAAACTGACCCAGCTCACTGTGCCTGCCCCCACCTGTCAGTGGATAACTAGCTTTCTGACAGACAGGAAGCAGCAGGTGAGGCTGAAGTAAACCACATCCAGCACCCAGACAATAAGCACAGGCGCCCCCCAGGGATGTGTGCTCTCCCCTCTGCTATCTTCACTCTACACCAGCAACAGCATCTCGGAGGACCCCTCTGTCAAGCTCCTTAAGTTTGCTGATGATACAATGGTCATTGGTCTCATCCGAGAAGATGACGTGTCAGTCTACAGATGGGAGGCTGCGCAACTGGTCCTGTGGTGTAGCCACAACAACCTGGAGCTGAACATGCTCAAAACAGTGAAGATGACAGTGGACTTCAGGACGAACCCCCCCCACCACCACCACCACCATACCTGGCAGCACTGTACCAGCAGTAAAGTCCTACAAGTTCTTGGGATCCACTATCTTTCCGGACCTGAACTGGACGTCCAACATCAGGACCATCACCAAGAAGGCACAGCAGAGGATGTACTTCCTGCACCAGCTCAGGAAGTTCAACCTGCCCCAGGAGCTGCTGAAACAGTTCTACAGAGGAATCATCAAGTCTGTTCTCCACACCTCCATCACTGTCTGATTTGGGTTACAGGTCACTGTGTGCCAAGACAACCAGGCACAGGGACAGTTTCTTCCCCCAGGCTGTGGCTCTGATGAACACCTGACCCATGACAATATGACAGTATGACTGGACAATAACCCTCAGTGCAATACCTGTGTATATATACATTGTACAGATTATACAGACTCGTACAGGTCTCTAGTTTTAAGTACTCTATTTTTATCCCTTATCCCTATTTATCTCATTTCAATGAACATTCCTTGTTGTCTGCATTGTTTACTGTCTGTTTGTTGCTGTTAATACTGCTTATTTTGTTATATTACACAGCCTTATGCTGGTTTACTGTTTGCACATTGAGAGCCGATGTACCTGAGTCAAATTCCTCGTGTGTCCATCACACCTGGCCAATAAAACTGATTCTGATTCTGATTGCTGCCATTGCTCTTATTAAAGAGATAGTTTTTGCTTCTACTCGTTTGGCTATGTAATTGAGTTCACCCCTTGACATTATCGGCAGCTTCACATGCCAATTCCTGACAGTAGTGGGTTATAAACTCTGAAAAAATAGCTAGCAAAATTTTGTTTAGACTCAGTGACTGTGTATCGCCATATTGAATACCCACACGCAGTCTGACAATCTCACAATACTCATTATGTCATTGTCACCCCGAACCCGAACAATCTTCTTCTTCTTCTTCTTCTTCTTCTTCAGCTGTTTTTAATGGTGGTTGGCAACCAGCTTTAGGTGCATTACCGCCACCTTCCAGACTGGAGTGTGGATAAGAACGGCCCCTACCTACCACCACACCAAAATAACCCCACTCAGTTCACCTTATATTATCTTGTGTAACCCTGTGCTCTCTAAAAACCTAATAAGTGCTCTGTATCCTATATCCCCTGGCCTTTGTTCCAACACCTCGGGTAAACTAAAGTTCATTCCACCTCTTAAAACAGTATTTTTAAATGATTCCCTCTCCTGCCTGAACCTGGGACAGCTCATTAAAACATGTTCCATGTTTCTTGTACTCTACACATCTCACATTCCCCTGTAGTGTGTTTCTTGATTAACTTCAATGTACCAGTAAACCAGTATGCCCAAATCTCAATCTTGATACCATATCTTCTTCCTTCCTATTTCCAGTACTTCCTCTCATTTCTCCTACTTTCCTTTGAATGTTATAATAGAGCTAACCTTTGCCATCTTTATCCCTCAGTTCTTGTCATTTCACTTTCAGTTTCCTTTTAATCAAACTCTTAACCTCAGCCTTACTATAGCTTACTTCCACACAAACATTTCAACCCAAACAATCCGCCCTGAAGAGCCAGTTTGATGTGGGATTACTTTAGCACTGGTACACCAAGAATCACACTTGGGTCCTGAGCTCCAGTACTCCATCAAATTGTTGTCTGACACTTTTTTCACTCCACATTTGTTCATGTGTTTATTCCACACGAGTTGCAGTAGCTGCTACCAGTAATGTAAAAAGAATTTGCCACAAAAATATGTACATGCCTCAATGCCTCTAACATAAATAAATAGAATTTATAGAATATAGAGTATATACAGAATCTATGTACAGATAAAATGTTTCTATGAAGCTGATACAGGTGGAAATGATTCATGATTACATCATCCAGCACAAGAGCTGTTTTGTTGAAAACAGCCATTTCTCTGCAAAATGTTGCAAATTATTACTTTATCCCTCAGGGCAGAACTAGCACAACTGAGCCACTTAACCTTATCTTTATTAAGATGTGTGTGTGATATTCCTTTATAATCATGTCTACAGGCATGTGAGATGTAACAGGATTAATTGCAGAGATAGTATTAAACATTCACTATAAGATCTTATTCTAGTGTGGATTAGGTAAGGGACAAGTATTACAGAGGTGTCAGGCAGCAATCATTGTAGAAAATTCCTTCAGCTTTAAAGCAAACTGCTAGGGGTATTGTGTGAACCTGCTGCAGAGAGAATATGTTTTTGTGGGAATGAGGTGAATGCTGAGGCTTCTCCACCTGCTGCAGGCCAGCTTCACTCACACTGGAAAGACAACCTACTTAACCAGTGATCACACCTCCACGTAAAACCAAACAGTTGTTTTCAAGTGAAAAATCTGACAGATCTGGATAAGACCACTAACTAGCTCACACCTTTTGTCTTGTTTGTTTAATCAACACACAAAGAGAAACAGAACTGTAAAAATGACAGTGGTTTTTGAGGGAGTTACATGCTGAAACTGTCTCTTGTCAAAAACAGTTTATCCATCCATTCAATATAGTGTATTTTGCAGTAACTTCAGCTAGAGCTTCTATCAACAGATACCAGGTCAGTGAACACAGAGGTTTTGGTTGTGCTCTCTCTTCAGGCATGATGGCAGTAAATGTGATAACCTCACCGTTGACAAGACTCCAGGAAGCTGCACACAGTCACTCCACCTGTCTGTTCCAGCATGTAACGCCCCCTAAAACTGCAATGGGCTGCTCATTTTTACATTCCTGTGTGTACAGGTGAAACAAATAGATTACAACATCTTGTTAGTTGATGGGCTATAGAAGTATTGGTAGTACTTTTATCAGTGTAAACAGAGCTAGAGCTAGCTGTTTCATTCTGTTTCCAGTCTTTGGGCTAAGCTAAGCCAACCACCTCTAGCTTTGTACTGAAGGCACAAAGATTGATATTCTTATCTCTCTGTTGGAGAGAATTAACATAAGTGATGGTTTTAAATGAAGAAACTATAGTGGTGAGGCATTATAAGTAGGCTTTGTTTTAAAGTAACAGTTCAATATTTTTGTGTAATAAGCCAGTCTAAACACATCCAAGTGCACAGAGGCAGTACACCGTGAATCTTTTAATCTGATCCTGGGTAAGATAAGAAACAAAGAACATATTTCCCAAAGTGTCAGACTGTTCCTTTTAAAAGACAAATTCTTCTTTGTTGTTGCTTTTGTAGATTCTTGCTGTCGTCTGGTCCATAAATGTAGCTGTGAAATTCATCCATTCTATCATGTTCCATCATTGCTAAAAAAAAAAAAGTCCAAAAGGACAAAAACACAAGCAGTCAGAAGATCAGACAGTTTATCCCCGGTGTATGAAAATAAATACACCAGAACATAGTGAAAGAAAAACTCCTTCAGGAGATGAAAATGATCATCTCACCTCTTTGACTGAATCTTTCTCTTGTTTCACATTGCTTTTTGAGGCTGAATTTGAAACTGGAACATCCATTATTTGTGTCAGGGCTGAGGCCCAGCACAGCTCTGGTCCTGATAACAGATGAGCCCTACTTTTTACTCTGCACCCCATTTGCAGCATAATGGCCCAGACAAAGAGAGTGACTGAGGGTAGGGTGGAGAAATGAATTGAGAAATACATATAAATCCAGAAAAGCTGGGTGTGAATTTATGACCAGCACTGAAGTGTACTCTGTCATCCCAGCCTTACTGCTAAACTGGTTCTCATGTTGGAGAGCTAAATTTAGCCATCCCCTGCGTACCAGTGACTGGTGGGTGAAGGGGAGAAAGAGGGCAGCACAAGGATGCAGCGTGTCCTTCTTCCTTGTTTTTCTAGGCAAAGATCATATCAGATTCTGTGGTATTTAAACTGCTGTGCATTATAGTACACAAGCTAACTAAGCACAGAAATCTTCTCCTGGCAGCTCATACAGAAGTTTATAGCTCTCCCCATGCCTCTCTTTGAGGTTAGAGCTGTTATGCCCTGGCAAAGTAGTGAGAATGTAACGAGTGTGGCCTTGAAAGTTTGGGTCATTATTTATTTCAGCTGATCAGATCGCTTCTCAGGTCTTTGTGTAAGTGCACAGACTGGCTGACATGCCCGGGTCCGGGTCTCGGATGAAGCGGATGAAGATGGATGGATGTTTGCATGCGGATGTTGAGCTGAGATCAGAACTAGGGCTCCTGGTGGCTCAGAGGGCTGCACTTCTAATGAGGAGACTCAAGCCATTTTGTCACACAAAGATAGATGGACGTCTAGATTTGCTTTTCAGGAGGAGGAATTTGGATTCTGTCATGAGTAGGCACCTTACTTTACCCCCTGAGTGTGGCACTTACACCACTGTCTGGTGGCCTCTCTCGCAACCTCTGCCTGCAGCGATCTTAACATTTAGGCAGATCTGGACCCCGCTTGAGCACCGAGGTACAGTGGAAGTGTGCAGTCGCATCGCTTGCTCCTTTTTCTCCTCTCTTTCTCCTTTGTTTGACTTTGTTCTTCAGAGGCAGCCACAAAGGGAGAAGGAGAGGAGAAAGACAGAGCTGCAGCTCGTCTCGTCTCTGCCAAGCTCTACGGCTGCCTTCCTCTGGTTCTTTGTTGTGCCTCCACTGCTTCCCTTGCTGCCTAAAGCTAAAGCTCCCTGGTGCACATACATACTGCTGAGGTGGATCTGCCTGTGATGCGCATATCATAAGGTTTGCCATCACCTGGGGGAGAGAAGATGAATTACTGTTGTTCTCCAGGCTGAGATCAAGAGAATAAGCACATACAACCTTGATATGTTGTCATATCAGTGGTTTTCTGATTTTGCTTTGTACTGCCAAAGCACTTCTGCATTTATTCCACTAATTCTTTTGTTCTGCAGCCTGTGAAGACTACTGACCCCAGAAATATCTTGACACTGATTTGGATCAGGGTGACAAGTCACTGCCCCCCTCAATCTGTCATACTGGCACACTTCCAGGACAGATGGAGAGGGACTCTGCTTGGATCACCTTTTCCCCTCTGCTTGAGAATATGCTATATCTGAGACCGAGTCTAGTTTAGTGAGGCCTCTGGAGTGGTGCTTGTGCCATCTTGTGGTGGAATGTAACAACTGTCCTATATCAAGTGTATTCTGTACAGTCATTTGCCTTTGTTATAAAATTGAGACATAGATTATGCAGAAGAGGCTGCAGCTTTATGCCACAAAATAAAACTTACAATTAGAATGATGTAAGATAAAAGAAATTCTAGGTTCTTTATTTAAAGTAATAACAGCAGATTCATGCGTTTGAAATTTATAATAAAATACACAGCCACTTAATTATGTTATCCATTAATTTTGGTCTAATCTACAGTGTTGATTACAGGCAACAGAGAAAATCCAGAAATTATGTCCTTTAGACTTAAAAAGCATCATGTTTGACCTGGTCTGGCCACACCCCTTTATTAAGACATAAATATAGAAATCAGCTATCAGCAATATAGAAAGTTGTATTTTATTCTTCATGATCACCACCAACAGTACATACAGTACCATGTCTAGTAGTCACCCATGAGCCACAATGCTGCCCGTGTAGACAGCTCTGTTGTTTAAAGTTGACCTGGACAGGAGGAGGGCGTCATGTTCTCAGAACAGTAGTAGGATCATAGAAATACTGAGGTCATGATTCCCACAAAAGGAGGTAGTCAGGCCCCTTCCACACTACCAGTAATATACCTCTAGAGAAATATTAAACCGAGTATTATAGGCAAATGTAAAAAAAATAAATAAATAAAAATAAATAAATAAATAAAAATCCAAAAATGTATTGGAATCCCATTTGGAAAGCAGTGCAGTGTGCAATTTCAAACAGTGGATTTATGAACTCAAAATAATAGATAACATCTTTGTATCAAGGCACACAAACTGCACACCTACACAGGTGATGCCACTTATTTCAGCTGATCAGATCATTTCTCAGGTCTTTGTGTAAGTGCACAGACTGGCTGACATGCCCTCCAGTCTCCTGATGGTTTTATTGCACCTGATAGTCGAGTGATAATTTGCGGTGGCCTCCTGTAAACCCCAGAAAGCTCCACTCTACCTTAGCAGAAGTCTAATTGGTGAACGTGACTCAGAACACCTGTGTGGGTGTGGGCCTTTAGATTTTAAAATGGAATCACCAAATTTGCTTTACAAAGGCTTTTTCATTTCCAACTACAATAATTAAAAGTTAAATAATGCACCATTAATTGATTAAACGAAATTAATAATGTAGTTTTTGCACATTTAAATGAAATCATGGAATAAACACTGTCAAAGTTTATAATTATTCCAGTGCCACACTTCAGCTCCGTACAAATAAAGATGAACCTGGTACTTCCATGCATCTTAATAATGAATAATAAACAAAATTACATCCGTGTCATAACTGATGTCTAATCTTTTTCTATCTTTTCCAGGTGAAGCTCCCTTTCCCTGTCGATCAAATCACAAATCTTCCACGGAATGACTTCCAAATGTTGGTAAAAATGCACAAACTGACTTCAGAGCAGCTCGAGTTCATCCACGATGTGAGGCGGCGGAGTAAGAACCGCATCGCGGCACAGCGCTGCCGCAAGAGGAAGCTCGACTGCATCCTGAACCTGGAGTGTGAGATCAGAAAACTGGTGAGTTGACTGCTTCCAGCAGCACTGTCACCAACTCGCCTCTCTGCGCTAGACGTTACCTCAACCAAGGAAATGATAATGTGATTCTGTCAGCACTTTCACACCATCAGAGTGCCCTCTGGAAACCATACTGAGTATGTGGCTTGGTCATGCACACTGTCATTGCTTGTGTGGTGGCATTTAAAGTGGACTCACTGGACATTTTTGGCTGCACTTTTAAAATCAGTCCCATTCTTTCACTCTGTGTGTGTGTGTGTGCGTGCAGGTGTGTGAGAAGGAGAAGCTGCTGACTGAGAGGAACCAGCTGAAGGCATGTATGGGTGAGCTGTGGGAGAACTTCTCCTGCCTGTCCCAGGAGGTGTGCAGGGATGTCCAGCTGAGCCCAGAACAGGTCCAGTCTTTACACCACTATTGCCCAGTGCTCCGTCCTGCCAACTCCACTGCCAGCAACAATGCTGCCCATGAGCCCAAGCCTGCCTGCAGCCCTGCCGCCACCGCCACCAACACCACCAGCATTGACCTCACTACCCCCTCGGGCTCGGTCACCCCGGAGCCCAGCTTCCACGGGTCACCAGGCCCCTCGGAGAGTGAGCCTGACTCATCTGTCAGGAATGGAGCGGACAAAGATTTGGACAGCCAAGATGGCAGCTTGAACACACAGGCAGGGCTGTTCACAGAAAAATCTAACCAGACGGTAACAGTTGATTTTTGTCAGGAAATGACTGACAAATGTACAACTGATGAGCAGCCAAGGAAGGACTGTACTAAGTAGTGATGGTTCTCAATGTTGTTTTTGATGTTTTTTTATTATTTAATTTTACTTTTCAGACAAACCCTGTCTCGGGTTGTTGAGACGTCAGCCTCGCCCAGTGTTCACTGAAAACCAAGCTTTCTTTGTATTTATGTCTTTTTGTGCTGTCTTTTTTTGTTGTTGTTTTGAATGATTGACACTAAAGTTGTCTTAACAGCAGCAATATTGTTCTCCAGGTATTTTCTTCCTATCATGACAGAGTGGGAGCTTCTCACCAAACCCTCACAATGGTGCTACATTCACCCTAGCAGCGACTTCTACAGCGGAGACTCTGCTCTTCATGTATCACTCATTACAACTCAAAGTTGAACCTCATTGGACCTAAACAGCAGCTTTTTGTCTCTCTCTGTACCCAGTGTTTCTGTTTCTGTCTTTCTCTGTCACATTTCCTCTTTTTCCACAGTTCGTCTCTGTCTTCTCTACCTCTCTCTCTCTCTCTATGTGTGTGTGTTTTTGTTCTTGTTCTATCTTAGTGGCCCTTTTCGTCACAGCAATTCAAACTCAGGAAAAAAAAAATCCTCTGAATGTTCAACCTGATTCATGAAAAATGCGAATACAGCTTCTGTACATGAGGACGTCATAATGCAGTCAAACTTTAAAATGTTCATATGCAAAAATGTCTTCAAATGTCTCACATGTGTATTTGTGTACAGGAGAACTTTGTACAGGCTGTATCCGAAAACATTCCTCCTTTGCCTTCCTCAGCACTGAATTGAAAGGAAAAAAGTTTTTGCTGGCGGTTAAATGACTATTTTTATTGCCCACTCATCAGCAATACCATTGTATTTGGATGTTGTAATGGTGACTTTCAAGTGCTTGTTTGGCAGAAATGTATATAGTATGGAGCATGAATGGAGCATGATGACTGTAACAGTGATTCTGTACAGGTAGACACTTAGATGTTTCTTTTTCACTGGGGTTTTATCAAGCACCTTTTTGCTAAGGGAAAATCTTTGCTTTGCTGTTTCCTGTCCTGCCTAGCTAATATTCCCCATCATGGTGGGTTCTTATACTCAGGAAATCAGGTTGATACACACGTAGACACACGCATACAGTACATACAGACACATGCATCAACACGTAAAAATTTCAGCCCCATGCATGTATAAAAGCTAAGACATTCAAGATGTGTTTGTAAGGTGTGGCTCAGGCCAGTTCCTCTCCACCTTTGACTCCTCTTTAAATGTGAAAAAAAAACTGTTTTGCCTTGTGTTTTTCTGTAATCCTATTTCTTATCAGTATTTAAAGATGCTATTTGTGCACACTCTTGCAGACATGCTTTTTTGCCGCTTGATATTTGGAAATGGCAAAAAAGTGCAGTGATGTGATGGATACTTTAATATTTTTTCCAAATTGATCCTGAATAAGACAAACATCTACTGACAAAAAGAAAAACAGTGATCTGACTTTATTCGGGTACTTTGTTTTCAGCTGCAGGCGCTTTGAGAAATTTAGCACTTCAATTAGGACCTTTGTCTTTGTTTCAGACCCCTTCAGACTGGAGCACTTAAATTGGCACTTCAAGAGGAACCATCTTGTTGATGTGATTATATGAATATACAGTAGAAAAAATATCTATGAAGAACATATAAGTGAAAGCTGAACACAAAAGAAAGCTAATGTTTTAGTTGGGGTATTCACACCTTAGATTTGTATTTCTTTAGAAATGAAATAAGCTAATTCAGAACTCATTTGACGTGAAAGCAGTGTATGTGTTGTCAAAACGACTAACAATCATATAAAATAGTACCATGTTTGCAGAGTTGTGCTTTTGTTTAAACATCCTAATTTGTGATGTGCATGCATGCTGCCTTTAGCTATGAGCCTAGTTAGTTTGTCCAGCTTCTGTTGTCAGAAGTTCTGTCTGGAGCTTTTAAAATGTTTTTTTTTCTTCTTATTTCTGTGTATAAACTAGCTGCATTATCTCAACCCTCACTGGAGGCAGACTTTAAAGTACCAGCAGGGCCAAGCTCTGCTACAGAGGTGGGACTCAAATGAAATGTCAAATTTTTGACATTGCTTTTTAAAGCCCCAGTCTATTTGCTGAAAAAGAGAAATGTGGTAAAATGTGGTCAAATAAATCTGGGATTGGGACTTTAAAAGATGAAACATGTGATGATCTCCTCCTTACTTTTACTGATGTAAATTGTAGAGTTTAAATCAGTAGTTTAAAATATGATTTCACATGTGAGACAGTTTCTCTCATTCAGCTGAGCAGAGTAACTCTAAGTGTAACTTATAAACCGGTCTTTAGTTGGTAAAAGAGTGATCCCTATATAGTACACCCATATAGACCCACACACATACACACTAACACATGCACATATACACAGACAGTACATACATTGTGGCACAGCCTGAGTGCGGAGCGTTCTTTGTCGACTACTTCGCTTCCCATCTGTTCAGCCCTGTTTTTGCTCTCTTTATTCTTGTACACATATTTACTGTAGCAGAACAGTATTTACCCATGTGGAGGTTCTACCAGGTTAAAGCCAGCAAATGAAAGTGGGACGATCTACATTACAAAAGCTTATGCAACATTTTCCATTTGTGTACTTTTTCATTTGATTGACCTTAAATTGATGAAGCCTGGTGTTGAATTGCAGAGCACAGGATCTTTGCCTTTATGTTTTTTGTTTGGAGAAAATGAATTCATTAAGCTTGTGTTGAAACTGTTTATAATAAAGGACCCTGGGTATTTCTTCAAAATGCTAATAATATTCTAATGACATTCTTGTTTATGCTTAGCAGAATCTCTGTTATACCTGCTCTGTGTTGCTAATTCAACATCACAAACAGTAAAATCCTGTGGAGCTACAATGAACAGGTGGTAACAAACAGTTATCTGCATGATCCACCATGGACTGTTGTCCCCAGCTTCAATTGTTAGAGAGCATCTTAATTATAATCTAGAAGCAAAATAATCTAGTTTATATCATGGGATTATCATTTTATGTTTATGCTTAAAGTTCACAAAAAAAATCTCTTAAGGGCAATGCACACAGGCACCCACACCCATTATTTTCAATGCAATGCAGTACACTTATGGTGTACTGCATGCTAACGCTCGCCGTTATGGCATCAATGTGCATCAAATGCATTAATTACTTAAGTAATCACCCATTTCAGTAATCCCACACTGAATTCCCACCACTCCCGGTGTGTGTTACCGGAGTCGCATGATGTGACATGCTGAGCCCCGACCCCCACCCCACCGCCAACCCCTCC
>NW_018128008.1:1853533-1870298 GCF_001952655.1 Monopterus albus
TTATTTTATTCATAGCTTTGGGATATTTCTTGAGACTTCTTCTTCCATACAAAAAAAATTCGGTGCTCATTTATGGTGCTCATATCACTGAAAAATGGCATCTAAAACATTCAACAACTGATTTTAGCTTTAGGTACCTCCGCTGAAAACTGAGACAAACCTTGGTGTCAGCAAAAATCTCAAAACTTTGACAAATAAAACCAAAACTATCTGTCTAGCTATACACCAGTAGAGAAAAGTGAGAAGATATGTTTTTGTCATGTGGGGGAACCAACACTTTAGTGTCTCAGGGTGTCAAACATTTATCACTCAGAATCAGACTTTTTTTTTGAGTCAAATAAAGGTTCTATTGAAAATCATGTTAATATCATTTAAAGCTGCATTTTTATTTATTTATTATTATTTTTTTTACCCTTTGGCTACTTGGGGTAGCAGAAACAGCTGTAAGCACAATACTGACATATTATCAACTCTAGCAGAAATGGCTAACATGTTACCAAACATTTACTAATTTACACATCCAGCAAACACAAACTTTTTGTGCCCACCAAAAGAATGTCCTGAGAAAAATATCTGGCTTTTTAGCTGCTAAATTTTCTGCTATGCTCACCAACTAGTAGTTGACTTTGTGTGTCTGCCATTTGGTGCTGAAAAGGTAACTCACAATGAGAACTCAATCACAGAACCTTTTTCTGCTAAAATGCAATTGTGTAAATGAGACTGATGAAAGCAGAGTTTGCAGGTTGTAAAGCAAAAACTGTTAGCATCAAGAGGCTGAAAAGCTCTTTAGAGCTGAAGGCAAATGCAGACTTAGTGATAATTCTTTGCTGGTGTGTCACCACAGGCGACCCCTCTCCCGTTGCACCATAGCATCTGATATTTTGTTCATACACAAATATTGATTAGTGCAACTTTAAAATCATGTAACAGAAACAATTCTAAGCATAGAAAACCTCTAAAATAAATTTATGAATTTGATACTTAGACAAGGAATCCTCTGGGTAATTTTGTACAGGCCAGACTGACTTAAGTGAACATTTGTGCTGTTGCTATAACTGTAACTGAATGCTTTTACCTTTTTGCTGTGTATTTGTCTTGTTTAGTTAAGCTTTTGGTTGCTGCTTCTCTGAAAGAAACACTGGTTTCTCCACTCCAAAGGTTGTTCTGTAAAAGAATATGAACAAAAACATGTCTTTCTCACAGATTGCTCAACTGATATTCTGGTTGAATGCACAGGCTGAGATCACTGAGTAAACTATGAAAATGGAATATGTTTACAAATAGATGTTATGTCATGTATGATCAATTTTTGCCATGTAAAATTCACTTGGCTCAATTGGACTGGTCCTTGGTGTTACGTAAAGAGACAAAGAAAGAGTTTCCTCACCTTGTCTTTAATCCAGCTTTTGGGATGGGTCGACATTATATGGACACAAGTGCACCTCCGATATTTGCCTTAGAACTTGCAGAGGCCATAGTTCACATTCAAGTGAACTGAGTGTATGCAGGGGCCTGAGCCCCCATCCCCAAGTCACCAGTGCGGACTTTCTCACACTTATCTACCTGTGAAATCCTTCATACCTCTCATAACTGGTCAATGACTGTATCAGCAAACTGCATCAGGTGTTTTTCTACATGCTTTTTACACAAATTTTATGGATTATTGTACTAGTCAATTTTGGTGCATCATTTTTAATGTAATAGCTCTTAAGCTTGTAGTTCAAGTTGTTTTTTCTTTAATTTTTCTGGACAACTGTTTTGTGTTAATATTGTTCATTCGAAATAGTTGTTATTTGCTTATTCTCTACTCAGAGTTCTTACCTTTATAATTTTAAATGCTACCTGACCCTAATTCATTGAAATGACTTAATAACCAGTGTAAATATGTTGTTGTGCAAACCCAGTTTTCATTAATTTCACTTGCTAGTGTTATATAAATGACTCTTTTGTCTAGACGCCATTTCTCTTTATGAAATAAAGAAACAGGCATATCACATTTTGTGTCGTGTGGATGTTTTTGCAAAAACATGACAAAATATTAGGACCTTTAAAAGCTCCATTAATGGATTTTAATTTAATTGAAATTAATTGATTTATTTTGTTTGGCAATTTGGGGGGGGGGGCAACAACAGCATATTATCATTTAATTTATCAAGTTAGAGTATTGTGTAAAAGTCTTAGGCCACCATTAGATTTGCTGACTATAAATATTCCTTGTTATCAGAATACAACTAGAAAATACAGGAAATATGTACACAGTATTAAAAAAACAAAAATAGAAAAAATCTGCAAACAAACTGGATGCTCCAGATGTGGTCATCAAGCTGTTCTAAAACAATATGAAGAATCTGGTCAAGGACAAAAACGAGAGTGGACACAAAGAAAACTGTCCCAACCTAATGAGAGGTTTCTCAAAGTTTTTTCATTGAGAGAATGGAAGAAAGCCAGCCGGACCTGACTCAGCAACTGGCAGCTGCATCTGGAGGCCAAGTTGATCCTTCCACAGTCTGAAGAAGCTTGATCAGGAACAGCAGCAGCCAAGAAACTACTTTTTCAGAAGGGGGACAGGGAGAAAACAGCTTGCAAAGACTGGAGTGGAGATCAGTGGAAAAGAGTCTTATGGAGTGATGAATCAAAGTTTGAAATGTTGAGGTCCAGTAGTTGACAGTATGTGAGAAGAAGAGTTGGAGAGAGGTGGAGGAATGCGAGTAGAGAAATGTGGTGGAGGCTCTGCCGTGGTTCCAGACTTCCTGACATTCTGCCCAGAAGAATTCAAGCTGTGCTAAGTGCAAAGGGAGGTGACACTAAATACTGACTTTGGACTACAGAAGCTGTTTTGTTCTGAAAACAGTTTTTTTATGTTGTGTACATATTTCCTGCATTTTCTAGCTGTATCTTCATAAAGAGACCGAAATAAATATAAGTATCACTACAACCTTGCTAAAACAGGTTTTGCACTATACTGTGCACTCACCAGCCCCTCTATTAGCTACACCTGTGCAATTATATGCAGTCCAATGCAAGACTTCCACCTTATTGTCTGTGTTTATGAAGTTGGTGAAATTGTCATACCGTAAATGTATAAATTCAATTAAATGTCTATTATTGAGGACATAGTTAAAGGTGGTGCTGTACTTGACTACATTATATTCAGTGGTGTCTCTATATTTTTGTCCTGCCCAGCTACATACATGAGAGTATTATTGTACAGTGACCTATTAGAGCTGTTTTTCACTGACAACAGCTGCCTCCTGTTGAGAACAGTGGACTGAACTAAAGCAAGCTTTTGGAAGGAATTTGGCCAGAGGCTGGAAAATGTGAAAGTCATATAATGACCAAAATGTATAGAAAACAGAGTAGAATGAGAAATATATTTTAGCAATACAGTTACAAGAAAAAGTAATGGCACTGTTTGCAATTTCCTGGTGTTCTGTGTAAATTGGTCATGGGATGTAATCTGATCTTCAAAGTCACAAATATCAATAAACACAATATTTCTAAGATGATAAATCACAGACAGTCCTGATGGTGATTGAACACACCCATTACACATAAAAAAGTGATGGTGGGAAAAGCCGTGGAAACGTGAGGCTTCTGATGTTCCTAAATATCAACTGGAGTCACGTGTTAGCAAACCTGGAATCCAATCAATGGATAGAGGTGTGGTTTAGAATTACCTGACTTATGAAAACACTCCAGTGTCAGTGTCCTGTTCACAAGCAGCATAAAAAAAAAAAAAACCTCAGAAAACCTATGAACAAAAGTTGTTGATTTGCATGAAGCTGTAAGTGGTTACAGAATCATCTCAAAGACAGGAATTCATCAGTTCACAGACATATTGTCTGTAAATGGAGACTATTTCATAGTGTGGCTACTCTCCATAGAAGTAGGCACCCAGCCTAGATCATTCCAAAAGGTACCACACACACACACACACACACACACAACATGAAGGCAGGTAAAATGAACCCTAGGGTAACAGCTAAAGACTTGAAGGATTCATTGGAGGTGGTTCACATCTTTGTTCATGTGTCATGGCAGAACACCACAAAAGAAGCCATTTCTCTCCTAAAACATTGCAGCTTGCCTGACGTTTGCCAAAGACCACCTTAACACTCCACAACACTACTGGAAAAATGTCCTGTGCACAGATGAAACGAAGGTAGAATTGTTTGGAAAGAACACAGCACTACATACGGTGCAAAAAGATAACCGTGTACAAACATGAAAACATTATCCCAGCTGGAGGAGCATTATGTGGGGCTGTTTTGCTCCCTCGGGACCTGGACCACAAGTTTATCCAGGTATCCTACAGGATATCAGGGTAGCTGTGGCCAAGCTGAAGCTCAGAATAAGCTGGGCAATGTAACAGGACAATCACCCTAAACAAAGTAAATCTACTACAGAATGGCTTTGGAGCTACAAACTCCACCTAGTCAGAGCCCAGACCTCAACCCAATAGAGATGCTGTGGAATGACCTCAGAGAGCTGTTCACACCAGACATCCTAAGAATGTGGCTGAGCTGAAGCAGACTGTTTGCATTTTATCTTTCTCTGTTGACCATGAGAATCCAGATGAAATTTTATTGACCAGACCAGAGAAGAGGTTGTGATAAACTTGCTATGGACAGAGGCCCAAATGGCTGATAGCAACATCTTTATGCTTCATTTAAGTGATTCCATACTAGTCGGACAAAACAGGGCAGTCCTGAAGGAAATAGAAAAAGAAAATAGGACAATTACAGTTTAAATTTGTCAGACCAATAGAGAGCTACTCAGTCAAAGCAAAATGTTGAATTGGATGACCCTTTTTTTCTCCCCAGCTCATTCTCACTAATAAACCACAAACACTAGTTTAGGGAGTTCTCTCATGGTTATCGGTTCCACAATTAATGTAAAAGGGTTTTGGTCTCATTTTATAAGCAGTCACATGTGCTTGAAGAGAAATATCATTTTGATTCATATTTGAAGCTCTTGTACATGCACATTACACACTGTCAAAACAAAGTTGCAGTTGAGAGAAAGATGAGATTTACCTCAGAATCAGGATTCTGTTCCTCTATTACTATCATAAGGAAGTAGGGTCAAAATAAAAGCATGAGACCGGAAGCAGTGGGAAAGAATCATGACAAGACTGGTCACTTCACTTTTTCATAATTGAAGACAGCTCCAGAATCATGGTCTCAAAGAAGGAAAAGAATGAGGACAATTCATGGTTATTATTTGTGTCACAGGCACAAATACAGCAGCTTCTGACCTACAGCAGTGTAACTTCAGTTTCCAAGCACCAGCAATGTTAGTAATCTACTGTTTTCTGTCTGATTTTTAGTGATCAAAGCACCAACAGTGTTGGGTTAAGATGATTATCTTTACACAATTTTATAATCTTTTGTAGAAAGTATTTTGTAGTGCAAATGGTTTAGACTATTTTTACCTATACCTTAGGTCTCATAAATGACTCAATGGAAATAACAGTAGAGACGCATTTCAATTGAAATGAAAAAAAAAAATGCTCAGCTGTTATTTGCTCTTCTCCAGACGAAAAAAAAAATTGTCTGCCTATTTTTATTTACATTTTTTAAAAAAATCTCCATCACAATGGTCAGCATGACTGAACAAACATAAAATATCAAAATGTTTTCAGAATCAATCTTATGGTTTTATTATAACACTCATATGTTGCTTTATATTAAAGAAACTCTTTCATATTGAGTTAGGGGTGATGACTTCATTGTGATTGGTTGATTAGGGACCAGTCACTGACATTGTTCAATGAAAAAAAAACAACAAAATTTTTATTGATTTACAGAGAAAAACATGTCTTGACCATTCCAGTGGACACAGGGTCTGAAGGGGTTATCAGAAGGTGTGAATCTGTGAAGAGACTGACATGTACATAAGGTATTTATGGGCAATATGTCATTTTGAGTTCCAACAAAAAAAAACACCTGAATGCAACTGAGTTCTCTTGTTGACCAGAGCAGGGTCTTCACTCTGTCCACCAATCTCTCCCTGACCAATAACAGCCAATCTTCTCAACCATGCTGCAGTATCTCTCCACTGACCCGACTGCCACACTCTACGGACGCACAAGCACAACTCACCTTCACTGCTGCTGACTCTGGTGCCAGCCGTTTTCATGTTACTCCAGCCATAAAAGATCATCTCGGGTTAAGAAGCTCTCCTTAACCTTAATTTTGTACTAGTGTTACTACATCTGACACAATATAAAGCCATATCAGTGAACAAATAATCATTTGTTCAGTCAGATTGGCTATGCATACTAATTCCTATTAATATTTCCTAATTCATAGTTGAGTTACTTTCCTGCAGGTTTTTCTTTTTGTTTTTTGAGATAGAAATGTGTTGTCTATGCTAAAATGAAAAACTGTCCAATCTGGAGGCTGAGCTTAGTGTTACTGACATGAGCTGTTGGCATCCATATATATTACAATGTGTAATTAAATTCACTTTGTTTAATTTGCTGTTATTACAGCTACAATATGTAACTTAAGACAGCACTAGCATGAAACTCCAAATCAATCCAATCTGCTCCGCCCAACAATCCCTCTCCCTGCTTCTCTATGCTCTACTACGATCTGTTACGCTCCACCTAGCACTCCCTCTCCTTGCTCCACCAAGCTCTGTCCAGCTCTTCAGATATTTGTCATTATGTAATTACAAGAAATGAGAATGCAACCAAACTTACTGATCAAGTAGAAATAACTGAAAATCTCTGATTGGTTAGAGAGGTCAGTACCACTCAAAACCTTTAGAAGCTAATATCTCTGCACTGCTGCCAGTGCTGTTCATGAGTCTGGGTCACAGGAGGCTTTGATAGCACCTCTCCACATTAAGACAAGTTTTGGAGCAAATTTCTACAGCCAAAGTATTTGGAAAATAGTTACATACGGTAGCTTAAGCTATCTTGCATTGCCTGGTGTTAATTAACACTTTATATTGTCTGTTAAATTACCTGTACTGCTTCATTAACAGTTAAACAGATCAGAAAGCCAAGTAGTGACATTGGTTGCTTTAGGGGATTCAGGAAAAACAGACTGGACTGGATGATCACTTTCTGTTCTCACCATGGACATCCTCCTTACACTGCCCAGGGGCAGTGGGATCACCATTGGACTATCTCTCTCACTGAGCTGCTGGGCCTCAGTATCAGTTCCACAAAGCTGGAGTAACCAGCTTTGCCTCTGACAGTCCTCTGGACATAAAACTGTACTTTCTGGTTGTTGGATAGTGGTCGCTCATTGGAGAATCACTCATCTCACTGAGCTCCTTGCAAACACTCACTCTGCTGTGCTTCCTCTGCAGGTCCCTCAGGGCCTCTGGGATTTCTATGTGGGTGGCCATCAGTATGGGTCGAGGTCCTGTGTATATGGGCCGAACTGAGACCCAAGATCCATTTGAATCATCACTGCTACATGAGGGCTTCCTGTTGCCCAGGTTGTAGCGCCACTCCACAGCCCCCAGAAAACTCTGGATGTTAGCTTGACTTGGCAGGTCCATCTGTGCACTGAGGGGCCACTGAGGGCAAATTTAAAGGAAGAATCACTCCATGATCATCAGACACAACAGGGCAGGTCATCTGTGTGCGCTGCATGAACCTCTGTGGTGAGGAGTTAGTGAGCACACAAACCTGCTACACCATGGATTTTTTCTTTGACCTGCACACACTGTCATCATCTCCATGTTGTATCCATACAAGCTTTGTTTAGTTTCTTCACTCCAAGATGGCAAATCTCTAGGAGGCTGAGGAATAAAGAAACTCCACCAATAACCAGCAGGAAGACCAGAAAAATGTTCTTCTCTGTTGGTCATGATACAAAGCAATCAACACTGTTGGGGCAATGCAACCTTTCACATTTGTACAGTGGAGACAGTCCAATGCCATAATACTGACCTATTATAAAACCCACCATCAATACCAATCTGGTCAAGATATGGAAAACATATGTGTGCAGCAAGGAGCCTCTGAGGGGAGCTTTCCTTAGTCTCTTCTGTTCATCTAGTTTCCTGAGCTCTGGCTCAATTGCCTTACCCCCTGAATGGGGTCTGTCTCCTCCAGCTCAGCCTTCAGATAGGCTTTTTTTCTGTGCCTCTCTTTCTCAAGGGTCCTCAAACGAACCAGTGACGGAGAAGACACAAAGATGATTTGAAGGACTCAGTAGCGGATAAGAGATGGGGAAAACCTGGTTGTAGCAGGCAGTCTTGCAGCCCGGTTGCTCTGTGTTGCAAACAAACTCACTCTGCTTATCATCCCAGACAACCTGAGCTGCAACACCAAGCACAAGCATCCAGAAAATGAAAAGGATGGCGAGCCAGATATTCCCTACAATGGTGGAATGAATGTGGACCTCTTCTAAAATACTCCCTAATAAGCTCCAATCCCCCATCTTGTCACACCATTCTTAGCTGTCAGTGAATAAAGGAAAATGTGAGTAGTTTGTAGGGTTTCCATCAAGTAGAAATGCAATAAAAAATGTTTTACTTCCGTTTCTAGGGTTCCTGCCTTGTGTGCTTCAGCATAAAGCCATTATTCATCAGTTGAAACATCGGGAATCAATTGTCATCCCATGAACACAGGTGAGAGCTAACTCTGTGATGCAGCTGACACTGTTTGAATGCTGTGGCAAGCTATGACTCTGAGTCTGAGTTTGAAGTGATTGATCCACCACATGACCATATGATGCCCTGAGGTTAGCTTCACCCTGCCACTTTTGCCATCAGACTGGAACTGCACCAATTGAGATGTCAATACACAGCCAAGGACAAGGTTTGCCACTTTAGGGTTGATAATGTAAACTACTGTATATGACCAATAGTATGTCGACACCACTGTCTAATTACTTTGCCTGAAAATACACTTGTCTGCATTAGTGGCAGTTTTGTGGTTTTGGTTTAGTTCCAATGAAAACAGCACCAGTTACAACAGTAAACTCTACTTACACATCAATGGTTCAGTGTTAACAGTCTAATAATGTTAGATATATGTACAGTATGTCTCAGCCAGGGCCAAATGCCTGGAGGGGCGCAGCACAACAGTTTGTTTTTTTTTATTAATAGTACTGTCGGGAGCGCGGGGCGCTGTAAAGGGCACCAAAGGTACATTTGTGTACATTTATTTTGTGATCTAAGTTGAATTGGTTCACACAAACATGTAATTGAGTTCCTTCCAGAGTGGAGCCAACAGTAGCAGCTGTGGAAGTCAAGCAGACACACAACTGCTGCTGTGTGTGTGTGAGGTATGAACAACCACTCTCAGCTCACATCATGACAAGATGCAAATTACTAAGACTTTCAGAATTTCCCTATTTAAAGTGGCTTTAATAGTTAACCTAAGACATTAAAGTAGTAAATAGTGTGTAGTATAATAGGGTGAAGATGAGGAATGTTCAGGGGCAAAAGTCTGGGTACTGACGCCCTTCTGCTATGTTGAGTAGAAGAAAGAAATTGAGTATCCCACTAATATATTGGTTACAGAAAACAGCCTTAATAACAATAATAATAAAATATTATGTGCACTGTGTATATTAATATGCAGTACATTTTGAATTCCTTTTATTTGTTATATAATGTTTTAATATATTGCAAGTGTGGCAGCAGTGACCTACACTTTTCTGTATGTGTGTGGCACCAACAACTGACTTTTGATATTTAAAATAAATGTTGGTGGTATTACTTTTGTATTTTAATGAAGTAGGAGAGGGCAGCACGGTGGCTAGCACCGTTGCCTCACAGCGAGACGGTTCTGGGTTTGAGCCCCAGCTGACCCAGGGCCTTTTTGTGTGGAGTTTGCACGCTCTCCCTGTGCTTGCGTAGGTTCTCTCGGGGTGCTCCGGCTTCCTCCCACTGTCCGAAGACATGCAGCATAGGTTGATTGGTGTCTCTAAATTGCCTGTAGGAGTGATTGTGATTGTGTGTGTGTGTGTGTGTGTGTGTGTGTGTGTGTGTGTGTGTGTGTGTGTTTCTTGGTCTGCATGTTAGCCCTGCGATGGACTGGCGACCTGTCCAGGGTGTACCCCGCTTCTCGTCCGCGGCCAGCTGGGATTGTCTCCGTGACCCCGTTTGGGACTAAGCAGTATAGAAAATGGATGAAGTAGGAATTTGAAAGTAGGTATTCTAGAGGGTTCTTCAGTTAACCTACAGTAGTGGTAATTTTAAGGATAGGAATACATACAAGTATAAAACAGACAGGAGCATTAATAAATAAAACTTTATTTTCTGTAAAGAATTATTTACAACATTGTACCTGATTCTATTTATAAGAAACAGGATGAGTCAAACAAAGTGCCACTGAGGCCCACAGGAAAAAAAAAATCAATTTGTATTTACAGAGATAAATGTACTGTCCTCTACATCAACTGGACATGTAAATATTTTAACACAACCTTTAGGCACATACACATTAAGATAAGATCAGTAATATCACTGATTTATTTAAAAAAACGAGACCCAAACTAAGTCTCGTAGATAAAGGTGTACTGCCGGGTGTTGTTTCCAGTGAATGTCTGCTAATTTTAGGAAGATTAAAAAGTCAGCCGTATTTTCGGTGAAAAAAAGCGGATACACTGGGAAGTAGGTTATTGTCATCCAAATGAAGTTTTTTCTAACTTTCTAACTGAGGAAAACATGTAAAACTAAGCCAAGGACTTCTGGAGACTGAACATAAGGATGTAGATGCTGTACTGAGGACCATCTATCAGCAAATGCCCAGAACCAATGCTGAAATAGTGATTGCAGTATGTGTTGCTAAAAAACAAGAAGTGAATCAAATCAGTAATGCTGATGTTGACTGAACAATTTATCTTCTTTTCAATCAACCTTGTCACTTCTGCTGGGTCATTACTGTTGAAGTCTAACGTGTAATGACTCGGCCACTCTGAGTTCACGTCTTTCTGCACCACATCACATGAACAGTAGCCTACATGTCTGTGTTGCTGCCACATAAAGCAAAGCACAGCTCTCTGAGGGATCAGGTATCCATCTTCTCCTGCTTCTTAAAAAGCTTCATGAGCTGGTAAAATCGGTGAGCAATCTGAGAGAAGGCAAACAGTTGGCAGTCACTGGATGGTCCTTTATCACAGCCTATACAGTCATTAAGTACAGAAAAAAAAAGAATAAGAATGAGGAAAATCTTACCTGCCCTGAAGGCTTATGGAGTTTCTCTGACAAGGCAGAGAACGTCTCACGTGAAGCACCTTTTGTCTTCAGGTCAGTCAGTATAGTTCGATCTTCATCTCTGCAAAACAAATAAAGCAATGAGCAGTAATTCTTTACATCATGTCTTTACAGGTAAACACATGCACTCTTGAAGTGTGCCTCCTACACAAATGTAAAAACAAAATGTAAGTCTTGAACAGTGTCAAGAATTGTGCTGGAATATTGTGGCCCAGAACAGCCAGTGTACATGTCAATTTATGACAGCTTAGTTTTTTTTAAGCTCATTGCTAAGAAAATCCACTACACTCCAAGGTTTTACTGCAAAAGTTGAGTAATGCTGTATAAGTTAGCTGTATGAGGTAAACAGCTGTTTCAAAGTGGTAGTCTGATCTTACAGGTTGGGAAGTGGGAGCAGAAGTTCATCTAACCAAAAATGAATCTGAAACCATTTTGATTTCTCAAACAAAAATGCTCTATCATTGTAAATAACACTTCTCATGCATTACCAGTCTGTATTTGCAAGAAGGAACAAAAAGAAGGAAACCGGACAAAGTCCACTCTTATTTAGTGTTCATATTTTAAAAGAGTAAAAGCAACACCTCAAAATAAAAAAAAAATGAAATTTGAAGTAAAACTTTGCTTAAGTAAAAGAAAAATGATCAGGAAATTTCACATAAAAATGGTTAAAAGTAAATACAGCATGTACTAGAGTATACAGATGCAAGAAAAAGTCATGGCACTTTTGCACTATACTGTGCACTCACCAGCCCCTCTATTAGCTACACCTGTGCAATTATATGCAGTCCAATGCAAGACTTCCACCTTATTGTCTGTGTTTATGAAGTTGGTGAAATTGTCATACAGTAAATGTATAAATTCAATTAAATGTCTATTATTGAGGACATAGTTAAAGGTGGTGCTGTACTTGACTACATTATATTCAGAGGTGCCTCTATATTTTTGTCCTCCCCAGCTACATACATTAGAGGGTTAGAGTATTAGTGTACAGTGAGCTATTAGAGCTTTTCCCCCCACTGACAACTGCCTCCTGTTGAGAACAGTGGACTGAACAAAGACAGTAAAGTTTTGGGCACTATTTGCAAAGAGGTTGGGAAATGTGAAAGTCATGTAATGACCAAAATGTATAGAAAACCTCAGAGTCGAACGAGAAGCATATTTGAGCAATACAGTTACAAGAAAAAGTAATGGCACTGTTTGCAATGTCCTGTTTTTCTGCATAAGTTGGTCATGAAATGTGATCTGATCTTTCATGTCTTTATTGAACACACCCTTTAAACAGACAAAGTGATGGTGACTTTTTCACTGTTTGGCTATAACTGGTTGATCATGACTGTTTGTGTTTTATCAGCTTAGAAATACTCTTTGTTGATATTTGTGACTTTGGTGAACATCAGATCACATTTCATGACCAATTTATGCAGAAAACCAGGAAATTGCAAACAGTGCCATTAGTTTTTCTTGTATAAATTGTACAGAAATGCCTCATTTCAGTTTCTCTCAGTAATGAATCTTTAACACTCAAAATTGTAATGGCTAAAAAGTGCAGTTCGCCATCACATCACATCTGAAAACAGAAGTACCCAGATTACTTGAAACTGCTGTATACCAGTTATTTGCTATAAACATTTTAATGAAAAAAAAGTGTTGTGATTAATGTCATTCGCAAACACTTAAATTTTTTGCTAAAATACTGAGGAATAAACAAAATCATTAACCACTGCAAGTATTGTGGGGACTTGCTTAAGGTGTATATAAATATTTTCATTCAGAAACCCCTGGGAGGGGAAGTAGTTCAATGCCACCCCAGCTACTGACCTGGTCCATGCTATCACCACCTCGCCTTTCTTCCTGACAACATTCTTGGCAGAGAGACTGCTAGGGGACAGAGAACTTGGGACGGATTTGGACTTATTACAGTCTGTGTTCACATTAGACACCATTCCTTCTGTGCTCTCCACCTCTTCCTTTTTGGACCGCTTTGCATTTGATTTATCCAGGTGTTTCTTCCGTTTTCTGCCTTTGTCACAATCCCTCTGCTCTGTCTCTGGTGTGCCGTTTATGTCCTCTGCAATGGTGGGACTTCTCTCAGACTCCAACACATCCAGTCCATCTTGCTCTGAGCTGGAAAAATGGGTTAGTGAAGTTTGGCTCCTTTGATTTGTTTCAGAGCTCTCAGAAAAGTGCTGTGGGTTACTAGCTGACAGTGCGTTTTCAGAGGGACTGATTAATTTCTGTGGCTCAGACAAAAAAGCTTTTGAGGGACTTATTTGAGTGTTAATGTTTTCTTTTATAAGGCACGAGTGATTTATGCTCTCAGCAACAGGGTCTGTGACACCTTCCCCAGCTGTTGCCTGGCACACTGGTTGGCTGATCTGCATAACCAAATGATCAGAGCTTTGAGCACCACTGTGCAAACTAGGAGTTTCAGGCAGACTTTTCAGAGACTCTGACAGTTTTTTCAACTCCTCAGGAAAATCAAGTTTTGAGGTACTTTGTTGAGTTGATGTATCTTCTTTTTTGTGGGATGGATCATTTGTTAGTGTTAAGCTCTCATCTCGAGTGAGACATATATCTGAACCAGTCTTAGCTTGACAGATCCCTGAGTCTTTAGCATGGTCAGACAGACTGTTTCCTGATGGTACAGCACTTGAAGAAGCACTACAATTCTGTGACTTGTCCAACGAGAAAGCTTGTTCTTGAATTCCTTGAATGGCTACATCTTCTTCTCTTAGTGTTTGATTTGAGTTCTCATCAGCAGTGATAGTGGTATCTGCACTTGCGGATGCCTGGCGAATCTTGAGAACGAAATGATCATTGGACTTCTCCATTACTAACACTTGTGTGGGCCTATCGGGCTGAAACACAAAAGATGTGGCAAGTGCCACTGAGGCCACACTGCTGCTGGAGCCACAGCTGGAGTTGTCCGTGTCGAGGGCAAGGTGAATGTCCTGCTCTGTAGCATCATCCTCATCCAGGAGGGCATCCTCACTTATGTGAGCGCTGATGACACTGTCTGGAGCGGACATCATTTGCATGCTTGATGGCTGGAGGAAGCTGAGATGGCTGTCAGACTTAAGGGGTGATGGAATGGTGAGGGAGACTGCCAGATCTTCAGCTAGAATGGAATAAGACCTCTCTGAAGCCAGCTTGCACTGTAGCATCGCTCTATTATCTGATGGCACTTCTAACAAGCAACTTTCATCAAATAAAGCTGAATTTGGCAGGATCTGATCTTTTGATTGTGGAGACGACATCCTACGAGGTGAAATGCTGGACCATGCAGTGATATGCTTAGAGGGAGTACCAAATTTGGTGGGAGACAGTAATTTAGATGGAGAGTCAAATTTAGCTGGAGTGGTTATACTGATGAGTCTCTCTTGATCCTTCCTTGGAGTACTGAGGGCCCGGGCTGCGCTGTCTCCTGCGATGCCACTGGTTTCTAATAAGTCACATCCTTGTAGGAGGCATTTGAAGATTTCCCCCATTTGAGAGTCTCTCACCAGATTGAACGTTAAACTGGATGCTTGCTGTTCTGTGAGAATCTCAAAGTCAGATTTGTCGAGCAAAGTGCCATTTTGAGAGACAACCAAAGAAGACAGGTTATCTTTCTCTGGAGTTGAAGGAATATTTTTCGGAGGAAGTAAGTTAGCTACAGTTAGTGTATTTGGCCACTGTGTTGGATGCGGGTCAACATTCCTGGTTTTTTCCCCATGTGTGATTCGGATATCTTTGCCTCTGCTTCCAAGGCCTGTTTTGTAAGGCATCACAGCACCAGGCTTGATTCGATTCAGACCGGTTGGAGGAGACTGTGTTTCCTTCTGCTGACACTGTGGCTTATCCACAGAAAACTGTCTGGAAACCTTCTCGTTCCCACTGGGCTTCATATCCTCAGCCTGAAGTCTTGCTGGTTTGCAAAGGCTCTTCAGTGTCACGTGAATGTCCCTGAACAAATAGTCAACATGGACATCTACAAAGTCCCACAACTTCTGTTTCAGATCAATTGCTTGCTGTTCAAAGATGCGTTTCACAATACCATTGTTTGATACTTTGCTAAACACAGATACAATCTGTTTCCTCAGCCTGGATTTCAACTCCCCTGCTTGACTGCATATTTGACCAAAATGAGCACCATCCACAAACTCTAAAAAAGATGCCTGAAACTTGTCCATCATGCCAAAAAAGCTCTTTTTGGGAAAAGTTTTGTGAAGCTTCATGTATTTTTTCCGGATTTCAGTGCGAACCAACTTGAATGTCTCCATTATATCCTCTATGTTGGAAAAGGAAGCTTTAGTTGCTGGAGGGCAAACTATTTTAAGACGAGTCTTTGGACTTGATGTCGATGTACCTGGGGTTTCACTACTTTCATTTGGAGCAACAAGCCTTTCTGTCTTGAGGGGAAAATCTGAAAACTTAGGACTTGGTTTAATTCTGACTGGTCGTGCTAACTTCACCCGCTTGGTTGCAGGGACAGGAGAATCTGCAGCTGTCTCATTACTTTCGCTTAAAATTTCCCCTTCCTCCAGTTCAGTATCAGAGAGACTTGAAGGCAGGTCAGATACCTTGTCCATCATATTTTGCATGTTATGATCTGTAGGAGAACCTGGATATTTGTTCTCTTTGTTTACATCCAACTTCTTTGAGTTGACATCAATAGCAATATCAGACAAATCTGTATGGGGGGAGGGAGAGAGAGAGAGAGAAAAAACATTTATGTAAACATTTTCTAGATTTTTTTTTTTATAGCATTTCAAGATTATGATAATGTACCTTATCAAAAAAGATTTGTGTTTTGTAAATTTTCTTTATTTTGTATTTATAAGACCTGTAACTCAAATGCAATTAATAGTTGCTGCTATTTGCCAAAATTTAGACTACCATTCATGTTATCTGACACTACCTATCCAAATGGGTTTGGATATTATCATCTTATGACTACATTCATTATTTATTTCATTTTTGGAAAACAACAAGTCATTATTGTGTGTATTAAATGTTGTTTTCATGTGGAAAAACAAGCTTCCATACTTTCTAACCTATCCAAATTGGTTTCATTGTGAAAACAGTTCTATCAGCCTTTAGAGAAAAGAGGATCCCAGAAGAAAACACAGCAATTTCACATCTTTTACATTGTTGCACTCATGACAGTTCTAAAAATGACCAAAAAATATGCACATGCATATGATGTGTAAAATCGCTAAAGTTCCACTTTAACATGAGTTACAATGTCTATGTGCCGTCTTGATGAATTAAACAATTCAGTTCTGAGATTGGTTTTCTCAAGATAATGGCTAAAATTAAGCCTGATCAGAAGAACAGCCATAATGAAAATAAATATAAGCACTACAAAAAACTATTTGTCTATAAAATGGTAATTATCTCATAGCGGAGAAGATCACCAGGACCCCACTGCCCTCTCTGCAGAGCATTTACCACCGCAGGGTGCGTAGGAAAGCTGCCTCCATCCTCAAAGATCCCACCCACCCCCAGCACGGACTGTTCACCTCCCTACCCTCTGGCCGGAGGTTCAGAAGTGTGAAATGCAGGACCACTAGACTGAAAAACTCTTTCT
>NW_018128008.1:1870379-1871176 GCF_001952655.1 Monopterus albus
TGCCTTAGATTTTGTGTTACTTATTTATCTACTTTATATTTCATTTGTATTTTGTGGCATTCATGTGGACGGCAAAGTAAGAATTTCATTGTACAGGGAAACACGTTTCTTAACTGTGCATATGATGAAAAAACACTTTAACCTTTAACCACAAGTTGACAGGCCTAAATGTTTCCTAGCAACCATAGCCACACCAATCATCTGTATGAATGTACAATTTAAAGTTACTTATTATCAGGCCAACATTACCATTTTGAAGGGACTTGACATAACCAGGCTTGCAATGAACATTGACGTGACTTCTTTTGATTATCCTTACTGGGCTCCTCAGAGGGCTTATGGCATCAGGGAATCTCTTCAGATTGCTCAGTGTGTGCATCATGGAATCCTCATCAAGAAATACTGGCACTGAACTGGAAGGCTCAACATTATTCTCATGAATCTTTCCAGGACTGAAGCTCTTCTTTGGTGTAAAAGTGAGGTCACTGTACTTCTCTGGCAGTACCGTCTCCTCTGTTGTACTGCTAACTTTGGACACTCCGATACAGCCAGTGGAAGAGCTCGGCTCAGCTGTGATGCTGTCGCTGGCGTCTTCACTTGTCTGTGTTAAAATGTAAATAGCCTGAGGTAAACTCAGCCCGTCTCGTGGAAGCAATTCCAGGTTTATTGTACTGGATACAGTATCTGTATCTTTAGGAACATCTTGCATATCACAAGCATCTTTTTTGTGAGTGGAACTACAGGAAGCAAAAGGATAGAGTCCTTGTTGACAGTTTGGAGGTAAGACAGGGGGAGAC
>NW_018128008.1:1871224-1892042 GCF_001952655.1 Monopterus albus
ATTTTCCCTGGAGGATGAAGCGGCTGCACCTTCTTCAGATGAATCCGCAGTGTGGCTTTGCTGTACTGAATGTTTTGAAAGTTCTACCACTGAGTCAAGCACAACAGATTTGGTAACAGTAACAGACCTATCAGTATTGTTTACTTTGGGTAACGAATTGCTTGTGCGTTCTTTGGAAACGCTTCCATATGTGTCACTGACACCATCTATAGCCTCTGGTTGTCCATAGTCTTCTGCCTTGCTTTCTGAGGACAGCTTTGTGCTGTCCTTGTGATTTTTTAAAATGTCCCCTTCTGTTGTTTTTAGAGAAATGTTCCATGGTGATTTAGAGGTGGGGTATACAGTCATCTGATTCTCTGCATTATCTAGGGGTTGGGTAGGTACTGAGGTAGTGTGGACTGAACTGAGTTCAAGTAGTTTTCCAGAGGAATTTTCCTTACAGTTCTTGTCCTTTTCGTGTACATCTTCTGCATTATCACATCTCTTGTCTGTCTTTTCAGTGCTTAGATCTTCGTGGGTATCTGGACATTGCTCTGTAACATCTTCCAACCCTGATTCCAATTCAATGGTGTCTACTTCACGAATGACACACATATCTTCCATACGAGCATGCGACTTATCGTCTGATCTGTCCACTGGTGTGAGAGCATCCTGGCTGATACCAGTGGACAACACTGGCTTCTTAATTGGTGAAATGGTTAGATTCAATGTTTCCATAAAACACAGTTTCTTGTGTGGAGTATTTTCTTCCACAGAACTTTTCTCAGTGGTCTTTTGTTCTTTAGATGATCTTTTTAAGGTCTTAGATGTTTTTTCTTGTTTATCCTTACTCTGAACATTCACTTCACCTTGGCCTGATTCTTTTGATCTCTCTTTTCCGCATCCTCTGCTCATCTCTGACAGACGACTCCCCTTGTGCTTTCTGTTTATTTCATCTTCTCGTTGCCTCTGCTCCTTCCGTTGATAATCCTTTGAAAGTCGCTCTCCTTCCCTCACTTTGGAGGAATCACTGTACCGCTCAGCATGTTGACTTGAAGAGGACTTTGTCCGGTCCTTTGAGTCTGAGCTTCTGCTATGTCTGTCACTAGTCTTGAGTTTTCTATGATCTCGGCTATAGCTCTCTTTAGAGATTTGAGTTGCACTATGTTCCAAGTCTGATGACAACAATTTAGCTTTATTTTGTCTCCATTCTCGACTTCTCCCTTTGGTGCCATCAGAGGAAGCTGCGCTGTGTAAAATCACTGGTGGAGGGCTTTTAACCCTGTCTGATCTGTGGCGCCCCTCAACATTTAGGTAGGCCCTGCTTTTAGATGACCTGGAATCAAAATTTCGTCCGGTGTTTTTTTCTGCTTTATGAGACCTGTTCTTGTCATGACAATCCTTGTTGGGATCTGAATTAGATCTATGTCTCCTATCTGTTGATTCAGAAAGTTTATGACTTTGATATTTTTCCTCTCTGTGCTTAGACTTGTGTTTGTCCAACTCACTATGTTGGGTGGATGAACTGCTGCTGCATTTGCTGACAGAGTGCTCAGTCTGTTTGTCAGGTATTTTACAATCCCCCCTTGAGGTACTTTTTAAATTACTATGAGAAGATGATTTAGAAGCACTTGTCTCAGCACAGGAGCCAAGGGGCTGACTGGTGGAATTGTTGCTTTCTTTTACTGAAGGTTGATGTGAATTCCTTGAATGCTGATTCTCCCTAGGAGGTGAAGATGGTGGAGGAGGTGGCAGAGGACTAGAGGTAGGTGGCTTATTGCTGGAGCTGCCTGTGGAGGTCCAGCTTGAGGAATTCTGATTATTGTGAAACTGACGATGATGACGACTTTTCATTTGCCTGGCAAAAACAGTTTTAACAATGGATTCATTATTTTACATAGAGCAAAGCAGTTGAGACTGTTAGACCACAATGGTTAGGCAGTGATTAAAAAGTTACTTGGCCTAATTCATCTTCAAACATGGCTTTTTTACAATTGCTATATTGGAAATGTCAGATTAACTCATACAGAGAATTCTGTGATCGATTATAATTATATAACAGCATGACATGCTACTGTAAAATAGATATGTGTAATATGTATAAAGTGAGTCACCAATTTATATATTTGAAACAAAAACGTACCGCTGATTCAGCCACTGAATCTCAGCATCTTTTCGTGCCACTTCCTGTCTAGCTGTTTGTAAAAGTGCTGAGATGTTCTTTTTGAGACAGCAGTTTTCCAAGATTAACCCTGTTTTCTGTTTACAGAGTGAGAGAAAGACAGATACAAAGACAGACAGAGAGAGAGAATGTTAGTGCTGGTGAATTTTGATGAACAACTTTTACTGGACTCTCAGGTTTCCACATGCCTATTCCAGGATCAGTTCAATTGTGCGTAATACTCTTAATAGAATAAGAAAAAGAACAAACAGCTGACTGACAAAAAAATTAATCGTTCTGTATTGGCCTTTAAACAACAGTTGGTGACACATAATAAATAAGCATTATCTATGTTAGTGGGAAAATGGCCTATGAGAACAGGTGCAGGTGATGCTGAGGGTTTGGGGGGGTGATACTACTGGTGTTATTCCCATCAGCACGGTTTGCCTTCTTTTACTCTGCAGAGCCAGGCGGGCCTGGGTTGGCCTCGGTTTCCAACTGTTACTGACAGCAACTTGTCCAGCAACTTTTTATTGGTTATTTCACTTCAACAAGATTTAAAAATGGAGTCTCTCACTTGGTTTCCTAATGAGTGGTAAAATAATGCCTAGGAACAAGGGCAACATGCTGTGAGTTAGTAACACTGAATTATGTGTCACTTCTCAGGAGTTGTTAACATAATGGTTTCAGGAAAGTATTCAAACGCCTTCACTTTTTGCACTTTGTGTAGCAGATTTAATTTTGAAGTTGCCATTTTTGTTGTTCGTCTACACTCAATAACCCATACCGACAAAGTTTGAAGTTTTTGCAACTGTATTAAAAATCGAAACTTTCAAGAACACAAAGTACAGGGGTCTGAATACTTTCTGAAGCTACTCTCAACTATCAATAATCACTCTATAACTGAGGGTAATGATTCTTCACAAAATACATTTAATAACACTATAGGAAACGATAGATGGCCTACGAACCACAGTAAAAATATTATTCTCATCTTTTTGAAGCTTAAAGTTTATTTGATTTAACTTTTGTCTAAGTGGGTAGTATTCCACTGAGTTTAGCAACCTCTTTTTTTTTCAAGGAGACTGGAACAAATAAAACTAAAATTCAAGTGACTATGCAGTATATAAAAGGTCAAACAGGCTAACAACAGAGAAAGATACAAAAACACAAAACCTATAAAAAGAAAGACTATTAGTAAAGACATAATTTATCACAGAGTTTAGTAAAGTAAAACCAGAAATCTCAGTGACACCAGGAGCCTGATCCATCAGAAGAGATTCAGGGAAAAGGTTTCCAACACATAAACAAGCTAACAGGTGATCTACCTGATTTAAACAGCAGTCTGTGGCAATTACACTTCAAAAGTGCCAAAGGAAAAAATAAACTTGACGTGCACAATACAGGTTCAGGGATGACACGTGTCCCAGGGTTAGTGGATCGACACATTTGATAGATGGGTGAGTGACAAATCTGCAGATAAAACGTTGTGATGACAGTATCGCGGAGATTGTTATGTCTGTCCTCCATTTCTACAGTAAGGGTAATTGTTCATGTGTAACCTGTTTATTTTGCAGTCTCACCCAGTGCGACCTTTGAAAAAAGTCAGTCTCACCATAAATAAATGTGGTCACACAATGCGAGTGCTCACTCCCAGTCTGGAGCCCTGTATATTAAGTTCTGTAATTTGATTCCCCTCTGCAAACTATTCCAAGGTGGAAGCTTTCACATTTTCAACAGCAAAAAAACTTAACTACAACAAACCTGCATTTCCACCTGCTCCAGTCTCCGATGCAACTGTTTGATTTGGTTTTGAGCTGCTTGGAGCCTGGACTTCAACTGCAAACACACAAAAAGAAGTCTGTGAGACAGTTGGCCAGCTGTCAGCAGCCCTCTGCATTTTATCAGAGCATGGTGATGTCTGCGAAGCCTTCATTGGAGCAGAGGGACATGGGCATTTTTATAGTCTAGGGCTGGGTATATCGACTTTGTAAGGTAGATCAGTATAATTTCAAACAAAGTGTAGGATGAGACAATACCATTTATATCTGTAATGATGTTGCATCACCTAACCTGGTTTTTCTCTTGGTGTTTGCATCTCGCCTCTCTCACACCCTCTGTGAAACCCTGCCCCCACTTACCCTCTGCACAAAACTTGCTCTACTCTCGCTGCTGGTCTACGCTAGTGAAGCAGCCCTGGTTTGTAAAAAATCCCTTCAAATCTCTTCCACCATTTATAACAGCATCATAAACTGCAGTATGAAGAGTGTGTTTTACTTTGTGAGGCTGCTACCACACCACCTGCGTTTGCTGCCTGAAAACGCCTCTGCCTTGATATGACTACAAGTTTCATTTACCCTAGCCCCAGCCTGTGACTCATGTAATGTATATAACACATAACAGTCACAAACCAGGGCTACATTTACCCATAATGTTCCGATTAAAAGAAGAGTGCAAAGTTGCAGCAGAGGAACAAGGAGACTTTAAAAAGCTTCTAATAACCACTGACCCAAGACATCGGTGCCCAGTCTACTGTATGTCTGTATGCCCAGTCTTTGTCTTTGTCAGTCTTTCTTAATGGGTATGTACACTAAAGACATGAAAGATCAGGACTGAATGTGTTTTGTCACCTTAGAAATATTGTGTTTGTTGACATTTGTGACTTTGGTGAAGATCAAATCACATTTCATGACCAATTTATCCAGAAAAAACAGGAAATTGCAAACAGTGCCATTACTTTTTCTTGCAACTGAATAAATGCAGCTAACATCTTAAAAATGTATCACAATTTTATGCAAAAAAACATTAACTTTCAGGGAAAAAAGCCAAGGCACTGTTTCTATTTGCTCAGGTGAGAGCACAGCAACTCACCTGAGCACAAGAAGACTCTCTGTTCTGCTGCTCCTCTGCGACAATTTCTTCATACAGATCCAGTGAGTCTTTCAGCTGAGAAGCACATGAAGGTGGCTTCTCTATAACAAACCAGGATAAGACAAGAAATGAGATAAACCACCATTATAAAGTCAGCTTCAGTGTTGAACAAAAGAATGTGGGCAGGACTGCCTCTGTCTATATGTGCTACTGTTGCACTGTAGAAGAAAGGCAAAGTGAAACCATGTCTTTAAAGAACTTTTACCTGCACTGCTGCTAAAACCAGTATCCAGGCCATCATAGATATCCACAGAATCTTCACTGACATCAGGTACCAAGACTGTGGATATTATACACATATTACTGGACAAATGTACATCATAAATTGTGTATAGGCCTAGCTATAATCGACTCATTGTCCGCACAAGTCTTAACCTAAATGTTTAAATTTACTAGCATATTCATTTCCACATCCTATGGATGCTGCATTTTTTGTTCCACTATGGAAATCGTTTAAAGTGCTACATGATATATTAACTTTACCTGTAGAATTGAAGCACTAATGAAATCGCAGCAGGCAAATAAGAAGTTATTTTGTAATTGTTGTCATTAGGAACGTGACGATATATTATAATTCAATATATTGTGATACAAAAATCTCCCAAAATGTATCATTTTGTCTAGCGATATATATCGTGTGGTCTCCATACAACAGCGACTTCATATTTTTTGCAAATAAGACAGCCTAGCAGAAATTAATGTGGTTGCTCTTTACATAATCAAACCAGTGCTAGAAAGGGGGAAAAATAGAATTACAGTACAAGTATTCCACAGCTAGTCAGACATTGCTGTCATTGAATTTTTAATTGTACTGTGATTAAATGAAATTGTACACACCACATCGTGCATTGAATTGTATAAAAAAAAAAAAGCCATATCATCCCATCCCTAGGTGTCATATTTATTTTTCCAAGATGAATTTTATTCTAATATCGATAATAATTTTGACTGGGAACTGGAGTGAAACCACTGCAGGGAAAACTGATAAAGCCATCAACACTATATATATTATATGTTAAAATAGTATGATTATAAACCAGAATTTTTTTGTAATACACAAATAGTAGTACATAAATCTAGATGTAACCGTTTAGATAAATATAGCAGACAGATACTTACGACCAGAGGTGTAATTGGTGTCAGTGTCCTCCATTATTCCAAATATCTGTGACTCAATTTCTTAAGGAGTACGTGAAAATAGTGAAAAGGAAAAATCAATAATTATTACCAGCAAACAAATATCAGCCAGAACACACAAACTGTAAGTGGTGGCTACACCTAAAGCAGAGGTAAGCCCACAATTAATCAGCAACACAGTTAATTCATCTGTAATGAATCGTGGAGTTGACAGAGCAGTCTTGTAAAGTCAAGTGGTTGCAACAGGCAACCTGTTTGAAACCTTTTACATATTTATTCATATGTAGCTTTAATTATTGTAATTGAAAAACACATTTATGTATTTTATCAGAGAATGTCACCAATGGTTACTGCACATGTTATTGTTTATTTTATTACCGTTGGGTGGATAAATGAACGTTAACTGCCAACAATGGCACAATGGTATTATCTAGGAAAAAGTTAAGAATGCCAATGTGAACCCTATCCGTTGGGCATTCATTAAATGATCTTACAATGTACTAAAAAATAGGCAAACTTACTTGCTTGCTTATTTGTGTGCACTACTGAGTCCTCTTGTTGTTTACAACCGTAATGTCGCGCCAAGACTTTAGTGCACAGGAAATAACGACATTTTCCCGCGGTCTGTCGCTGAAGTGGTTTTATTCTTGCAGCTCCTCGGCTTCAAAAATATTGTTAAAACAGCAATAAAGCCTTACATGGAACCAGATATAATGCGATTCATAGTCCCCTCCGGCGGTTCACATTCTTCCACAATCACCTGCCATAAATAATAACATTAAATAGCTGCAAACTCAGACAAAAATGATCTCACTCACGAACAGTTACAACTGCCGTCGCTGTCCGTACACGTCATTACAGCGCGACGTCAGAAATGAGAGAGAGGGGATATAACCGACCCGGAAGGATTTGTGCGTCACGCACATGTGGACGGGATTTTAATCTCACTAACGGGAACGTGTTTGTGTCTTGTGATACATCTTCAGACTGACAAGCGCGTGATGAACTTCACAGTTTATTTTAATAACAGTAACTTATTAGAGCTTTTCATACACCGCGCGAGCCTGTTAAATCTGTAGATCGCTCCTTCGTAAGCGGCAAATGATAAGATGGAAAATTTAGAATTGAGTCTGTCATCACTGGGCATCATATCCAGACATGTTGACAGAAGTCACAACGAAATAAGCCGTTATCTTTCAAAACAGGTAAGATATGTTAGTTCCTGGCTTGTGTGGAATAAAATTATGTGTTTCCGCTGGTGTCTCAAAACGTGTTGTGTGCACCAAGGAGTATCCCACACATCAGGAGTCATTCTACAAATCACATAATTTTTGTCTAAAGTATGTGGTTAAATATATGCTGCTGCCTTATTAACCCCTAGGTTGTAAAGATTTTGAAGAAGCCAAGATTATGTATTTTTTACCAGCTAATCCATATTTCATTTGAGGCCTTCCTGCTATATGATGTTTCTTCAGATATGGAGCCAGCAGGACAGGCAGTGTCTTCTGGACAGTTTGGCTCAGCTGCTGTTGGAGAAGGATTATACTTTGTTGATTGCACGACACCTGCGACCCCTGATTCTGGACCTTTTGGAAAGGAACGCAGAGAGGGTCAAAGATGGTGGCAGAATCAACCATGACCTCCATGAGCGCCTGTGTGTGGCACTAAGCAAACTCCTCAGGATCAGTCCTGATGCACTGGCGTAAGTAGACTCTGTTTTCATCACGCTGCATGTGAAATATCCTTTCTTCATCCTGATCTGTAAACGTGCTTATCCTGAATTTATTGCTACATGGCTATATTAACCTGGGGCGCCCAGGGTGAAAAATATGTTAAGGGGTCCCTTTACACACCCTCAAACACCCATGTTTATGTCTCTTTACACATTCAAGCAAAGTAAACATATTTATCTAGGAATACTATCATGGCCAATGGCTATCTTTGTGCTGTACAAAATTCAAAAAGCTATTTTCCAGCAATTTCTTAATAAATATCAACTGTATTCAATGCCTATGAAGTCTTGTCGTCACAGCAAAGTTGCTGGATTGGTAACATTGTGCCTGTGAACACTTTCGGCTTTTCTCGTTTAGGGGTTGCCACAGCAAATCGTCACACTGACGACTTGCATGTTGACATTTGGCACGTGTTTTACGCCAGATGCCCTTCCTGACGCAACCCTGATTCGAACCCGCTGCACCTTAACCACTAGCCTACCAGGGACGTAACATTGCGCCTGTGCAGATAATTAAAAAACAAAAACCCCGTCAGTGACTTTTCAGCTGATTCAACATGTTGAATCGGTGGCAGATCCCTCTGTGAGAGAAACCACTCTGATTGGCTGTTCAACTTAGCAACTCAGAGAACAGCTGGAGAAAGCCCCTTTAGTCTGTCACTGTAGCATCCATGATTTCACTCATATAGTGTGGTTTCCCTTTATTTTTCACTTCTGTGAGTTCCTTTCTTCTTCCATCAAAGGCTGACAACACCAGTGCCATTTGCAGCTTCTTATTAGTCATAGTGTTGATTAGATGCACTTATGAACAGTTTGTTTAGACTTTGTATATTTGCAGTCTAGGGTTGTGTCTCAAATCACTCCCTATACAACATACTCTAAGCAGTTCACTCAATTTGATATTTTTTCAAAATAAACACCTACTTCAATTCTGATGTTGTCAGGGTCTGGGATTGTATCAGTGCCCTTGGCAAAGGTAACTTACACTTCTGTGATGGCTCCATTACTGCTGAAAAATACATAGAGATTTTGGAGCAGCATATGCTGCCTTCAAGACGACGTCTTTTCCAAGGACACCCATGTATATTTCAGTAAGACAATGTAAAACCTCATACTGCCACATTACCAAGACATGGCTGTGGAGGAAAAGGGTGCAAGTGCTGGACTGGACTGCCTGCGGTCCTAACCTGTCATCAATAGAGAATGTGTGGTGGATTTTGAAATGCAAATTGCATCAACAAAGACTGAGGACTGTTGCGCACCTTAAGATTTGTTTGCAGGAAGAATGGGACAAAATGACACCTGACGCATTTAATTATTTGGTGCTCTCAGTTCCTAAATGTCTTTTAACTGTTGTGAAAAGGAACAGCAACATCACACCATGGTCCCTCGCTTTACTGTCCCAACTTTTTTTTGGAATTTGTTTCAGACATCAAAATTGAAGTGGGTGTTTGTTTTGAACAAAGAATAAAATTGAAGAGGTGTCACATCAAATAATGTGCGGCTATGTTTTCAATATGTATTGTTTTCAATGTAATACAGGACACAGATGATTTACACATCACTAGTTTGTTTTAATTTTGATTTTACATACCAACCCAACTTTTTTCTGATTTGGAGTTGTAATTATCTGCATTTTGCATCGTCACTAACAGCTGTAGAACTGCGTGACCATCATTTTCCATCTGATAAAATGTGGAGTGTTGCATTGTGGGATTGATAGCAGAAAGTAGTGTTCATGGCATGTACACTTTTTATGTTCTGTTGTGGAATTTTTGAGTGCAATATATAGTAGATAAATGTATGCACTCAGCATTTGTACACCACTACAAATGATGAATGCACTCTATAGTGAGTAGGAAGTGATTTCGGACACAGCCTAGGTCTTCCACTTTCCATTTCTGAATGTCGAATACCACTACCTGCTGGTAAGGATAGTACTTTCCTCCCATGCAAACATTGAGTGTACATGCTAGTTGGTTGTCGGCTGTAGTCTTTGTGGTACTTTGTGGCCCAGATGAGGGCTTCGTGAGGTGACACAGCAGTCGTCATTCATTGCTGCTCATTATTTGATGTCGGCTTGGTGTGTCTCTGCCCTTAGGGTCTGGTGTCTTGCTGCAGTTTTCACTTTGTCCCAAACCTTTACTGAACCCTGCAGATATTGTAGTGTAAAAGGTTACTAGGGTGATTTAGTATTGCACTTTGACTAAGTTGGGGGATTTGTGAGAGACAACTTTAATAAATGACTGCTCTAAATTGGTGACAAAAAGGCCAAATTATCCTGACTTTTTGTTTCTAGAAAGGGTCAAGCTCTAAAAAAGCCAGGTCCTTTGGCACTCAGTCAGCCATCTTATACAGGAACCTTTTCTGCAGTATTCTACATATATCCTGACTCATTTTCCACTCCTGTCTTTAAGGTTTGCTGCAAAGTACTTCAACAATGCCCCTCCAGTGTTTCAGCGGCTCTTTTTCACAAGTGAAGAGTCATCATCTGTTCACTATGGCCCCAGGAGGATGAAGCTGCGTGACCTCATGGGTGCCACCCTAAAATTCCTCCAGAGTGATGGTGCCAAGTTTCGAATGCTCTGGGACTGGAGTCCCTGTGTGTCCCAGCTGCTCACCAGCGATGTCATGGTTCGGGGGTATGTACCTGTTTTGCTTTTAGACACATGTGACTTTGTCAGCCATATTCCCTAAAGACTATTCTAATGTCTGTGGGTGTAGGTCAGCTCAGTGACGGTTAAGGCACAGCATCTGTGTTTTTTTTCTGCATTTAATATCAGTGTCTATGTGTTTCCATCTTTGAACCCGTTTCCTGCAAATTGAAACCCATAACACCGAACACTTTCCAGAGCATGCCAACCTTGTTTGGATGTTCTGTCCAGTCAGCCTTTACTTTTTGCATATTTCAGGTTTGAAAGTCAGCTAGCAGGAGCTTGAAACTTGCCTGATGAAAGTTCATCCAGAATATTAAGTGATCTGTTATTAAAGCCAAAGTAGTGTTCTCATTTTCTGATAATCATACAGATTTTTATATCACAAACCTACAGTCATAGCCAAAAATATTGGCACCCCTGCATTTCTGTCAGATAACACACCACTTCTCCCAGGAAATTGTTGCAATCACAAATTCTTTGGTATTTTCATGTTCATTTCTTTTGTTTGCATTGGAACAACACAAAAAGCAGAGAAAAAGCCAAATTTGATCCATTCCACACAGAACTCTAAAAATGGACTGAACAGAATCATTGACACCCTTTGGATAAAATAACTCAAATCAGTCACTTCCTGTAACCATCAGTGAGTTTCTTCCACCTCTCTACTGGAATTTTGGACCACTCTTCTCTTGCCAACTGCACGTTCTGGTGCTTTTTGAACTCTGCTTTGGGTCATTGTCCAGTTGTAAGAAAAAATGTGTGATACAGTGGCAAGAAAAAGTATGTGAATCTTTTGGAATTTCATGGTTTTCTGCATATATTAGTCATAAAATGTGATCTGATCTTCATCTAAGTCAAGAGTACTGACAAATATAATGTGCCTACAAAAACAACACAAAAAAAATTCTGGCTCTGACTTGGCAGCTCCAAAAGGCAAATTTAGTTTTTCTGAAGCCATTTTGTTGTGGACTTGCTCCGGTGTTTTGGGTCATTGTCCTGTTGCGTCACCCAACTTCTACAGAGTTTCAGCTGATGTACAAACATTCTCACATTATCCTGAATTTTTTTTTTTGATATACTTGGGAATTCATCTTCCCCTCAATGACTGCAAGCTGGCCAGGCCCTGATGCAGCAAAGCAGGCCCAAATCATGTCTCCTCCACCATACTTTACGGTTGGGATGATGATTTCATGATGATATGCAGTGCCCTTTTTATGCCAGATGTAGTGCTGCGTGTTCTTTCCAAATAGTTCAACCTTAGTTTCATCAGTCCACAAAACATTTTGCCAATACCACTGTGGAGTGTCAATCAGCTCTTTTGCAAACTTCAGGCGTGCAGCAATGTTTTTTTTACTAAGCAGCGGCTTCCTTCATGGTGTCCTGCCATAGACACAATGATTGTTCAATGTTTTATGTACCGTAGACTCATGAACACAGATGTTATCCAGTTCCAGTGATGCCTTCAAATCTTTGGCTGTGACTCAAGGTTGTTTCTTTACCTCATTGATGAGTCTTAGTTGTGCTCTTGGGGTCATTTTGACTGTGCGCCCACTTCTTGGTAGAGTAGCCACAGTCCCAAAGTGTCTCCATTTGTAGATCGTTTGCCTAACTGTAGACTGGTGAATTTTTAAAGTCTTTGAAATCACTTTATAATCCTTTCCAGGTTTTTGTAAATCAGCAATTCTTGATCGTAGATCTTTTGAAAGCCTTTTTTTGGTGAGATGTGGCTCACATAAGCATATTCTTCTTGTGCGGAGCAAACTCAAAAGGTTTGAGTGGTTATCAGTCAAAGTAGTTTTCAATAAAGGCATGAAAGGTCAGAATTTTTTTGTGTTATATTAGGCACATTATATTCATCAGTACTCTTGACTTAGATGAAGATCAGAGCACATGTTATGACAAATTAATGCAGAAAACCATGAAATTCCAAAAGGTTCACATAGTTTTTCTTGCCACTGTAAGCTTTAGGAAATAATTGATGGCAATGCCAAGCATGTCTGATTTGTAATAGATAAAAACAGACCAGTGTGTTTTTGTTGTTCCTCCTCTTCTGGTATGTGTCTCTATTTCAAAGCCCAAAGTTTTAGTTTAACACTGAGTACAAGTCATATTGTTTAGTCTGTAATTACAAGCGATTGAGTAGGAAAACAGTTTACATCAGCCTGCTAGCTGTAATTCAGAGTCAAAGCTACAAGGATTCTCACTTGTCTCAAAGAACTACTGATGTGTTAAAATGCAGAGTTACTGCCGATGCAGTGAGGACAGTTACGCATCAATATTGAATGAACCGTGTGTGAGATGGAGTTCTTTTATCACTTATTGTCCAGATTGGAAGCACTGAGAAGTGACTGGACACTTGGATACAAGTTTTTTATTTATTTATTTATTTATTTTGCATAACTTACTGTTGTTTCAACAATAGTCTGTACACCAAAGAGCCCACATGTTGCTCAGACTTGATTAACAGCTGAGAGTTGTACCAGTTAGATTGTGGCGGGGTTGATGATAATGAATGGAAGAAAATCTTAAATCCATCAGAGAGATGTCAAAAGTAGCTGCTTTGCCAAAATCAACAGGATACTCAAAATCAAAGAAAGCTTCCAAGGGTGTAGGCCTACATGTTTACTTGTCACCACAAGACAGGAACCCCTGGTATGCCTCAAAAACAGAAAAAAGATCAGCTCACGAGACAAAGCATCACTCCAACATGCTGCCGGTTCTGTTGTGGCCTGGACCAAAGTCCAGACTTAAACCCACAGGCCATCTGTAGAGGATGGCAGGTAATGGACACTTCCCATCCAGTCTGATTGAGCTGGAGATGATCTTCCAGGAAGAATGGGATAAACTGCTCAAATCCATATGTGCAAAGCATGTGGAGACTTACTCAAGAAGACTCTAACTTAGCTGTAACTCCAGGGATAGGGGCTACAGATTAGGGGGTCAAATCAGGGGTCTGAATGGTTTTGTAAATAAAATTTCAGATTCTGATTTTTTTAATAAATGCCCAATTTCTTATCTTAATTTTCATTTTGGGTATATCTATTATTGATCTTGGTGTTTACTTGCAGCTGTTACAACAATGTTGATACTGTTGTATGCCTTTGCTTCACCTTCTTTGTACATGTTTGCTTCTTTTGCTTTCTGCTGGTTTGACCAGCAAAATAAACATATTGTATTTCCCATTGCCTCTACCAGGTACACTGCCCATTGTTTAGCACTGGTCTCCCACATGACTGATAATCAGAAAACTATCTTTCTGAGAAAGGTGCTGACAAGTGATGAGATCCTGCACATGAAAATTAAGTATGTACATTTGTTTTTGTTATCCATTATCAATATCATCATAGTTCATTTCTATCTATTAAAGCTGAATATTACTGAAAAGAATTAATTTGAATGTTACCATTGAAATATGAGCCTCTTTATGGAAAGTGGTGGCCTAAAGGTTATAGAAGGATGCTAGGTCAGTACTCAGACTTACAGGGTCACTCTGGGTGGGATAAGTAAAAAAGCAGTGCTTGTCCCGCCCTGATCAACACCACTGTGGTGGTGGCCCCTTAACCCCAGCTCCTTCATTGGAGCTGCTCTTTGAATAAAGGTTTAATATAATAACAGTACAGTATATTTTCTTATATATGCAATTTATATTGTGTTTCTGTAGATGTAATACATTAATTACATGGAGTTTATAAGCTAGAAAAGATGTTTTCAGTGCATAATTTAAAGTTTATTGTTGTGTCAATGTGTACAATACTAACATTGTTTAATATTTCAACAATAGGATAGAATAGACTTTGTTGTCATGATTTTACAAAGAATAATGAAACTTTAAGTGGCATCTCTCTGTTCAACAGCAACAGCAAATGAATGCATAAGATAAAACAATTTAAAAATGGTAAAGTACATTTATAAAAAATAAGAATATGAATCAAAGCAGAACAGCTGGAAAGAAAGTAGCATAATGTTGCATTATGCAAACATTTGCATAGGTTCATGTAACTACAACTCTTTATAAGTTTCATGTCATGACTTTTGCCTCCTTTTTTTTGTTGTTGTTGTTTCTTGTTTAGAGCTTTGGAAGAAACTCAGCAGCTGGAGGTGGAGAAGGCCCTGGTATTAGCCAATCAGGGCTCTGTGATGTGGCGCCAGGAACAAGTTAATAAGTTTACCAGGGGGCAGGTTGTATCAGAAGACCTGTCCCAGAATGTTGTAGCAGTCTGTGGTGTTGTACTACCCAGGAGAGTTCCTAGACACACTGAACAGGTATGTTTCACATATATGGGTCTTTTTTATTTTTTTGTAAACCCTTCCTAATGTTGCACTCTGTTTGTAGATGAACCAAAAGGATCTGGTGTTAGTGGACTCCACCTGCCGTAATCTGAGAAGACTGGCATTGGCTGTAGCGTCCCAGAAGCCTGTACTCCTTGAGGGTCCTATTGGATGCGGTAAAACTGCTTTGGTAGAGTTTATGGCTGCTGTCACGGGACATACAAAGGCTACAGAGATTCTCAAGGTGCAGCTTGGTGATCAAACTGACAGCAAGGTGAGAGCACAAAGATTTCCTGGAACTGGAGCTCTTCAACTATGCCAGGGTCATTTCGTGAGCTGAAGTAGGCACAAAGAAGTTTGTAGTAGTACTCATGAGGGGGCTCTTCACATTTTTGTTTGACATCTAAAGCAGCAAGTACTCCAGTTTGAGTCACATGATCAAGTCACTCTTGTTCTATTTCGTATAGGCTTCACCCTCTAAGAACTAAGGGATTGGGTTTATCCCTTGCACATTTGCAGTTCTAAAGAGTTTTCTTTCACACCCTGTGCCCTGCATTGGGTTGTCTCTACTCAGGTCCGCTGTGGCTGTATAAAAGCCTATGTGACCTGAGTTCGGCTCCCTCTTTTTTAAAAAGAGACAGTGATGGTGCTGCGTCATCATCAATGTCTGCCTAGTCTGTGAGACGGGCTTCATTCTGCCCAGCGATCCACACCCCTGCTGTGAGACTTGCTTCAGGGCAGAGCACACTGTTCTCTCTTTGGCTGCCCTCTGGAGTTCCTTGGCATGGTCGGCGTGGAAGGGTCCGAGTCGATGGACTCGCCTCCCTCCATTGCTGGCTCCCCCGGCTATCCCATTGACCCACTGGTCGACATGAATGCCGGCGGAGATGAGTTTCCTTCTACACAGTGGCTTGGTCCCGCCCACCGTAACCTGCACTCTATCAGAGCTGTGCACATTCTGGGTGAGCAGAATGGTGCCATGGATTTAATCTCACGAGGCGGGCCTCAGCCAAGCCAGTGGAAACTGAACCCATCCCTCATACAAGTGCTGTGGGACAGGTTCAGGCGAGCAGTGGCAGATCTGTTTGCACTTCGCAGGAACGTGAGCGCTCGAGATGAGCCCTGGCTCTGTCTACTGTGAAAGCCTATGCTGTGGCCATTTCATCATACCATGAGGGGTTTTGGTGAGAAATACTGTATGTACAGTATGCGAATGATCTGATGAATGAAAGAGTAGCTATCCTGTCTGTATTAGCGCTGGTGGAAGTTTATCATTCTAGATCTAAGTTCTGGGATTTAATAATGAATATGGAGAGGGAAAATGGCTATCGATTTATATAGGTTAGAGACTTTAGTTTGATAACTAATAGTTAATATATAAGGTTTTCAGGAGACATCAGTCAGCTATAGTACACTTATCTGTTAACAGGAGGTAGCCGTTTAGCTTTGGAGACTCCATGTGGCCAGGAGGAGGGTAAGCGCTGGTTCTGAGGCTCTTTTAAGTAAGAGTCGAGCAGGTCTGGAGAGCTAAGGTAGTTCTCGGCTGAGAACTCGGGACACGTCTGTCGTCGCTGGATTTCTGGGCTCATTTCAGGAGTGCAGATGCTTCCAGCTGGCCAGTTCTCCCTTCAGAGGGCTGGCTTCACCATGGTCCTTCTGTCATGGCTGTTCAGAGATGTCTCCTCGAAAAACCATATTTAATTTAACTGATCGTTCATTAGCTGTAACACTGACACTGACACTAACACTTATTGTAATGCCCTGCATATTGGTATCCCTTCAATACTACTGTCTAGACTGCAGTTAGTACAGAATGCTGCCCTTCATTTTCTGACATCTGGGAGCATATGATTTTGATCTTTGCTTCACTTCTTTGGCTCCCTGTTCAACAGAGGATTCTTTTAAAAATATTACTTGTTTTTAAAGCTCTTTATGGCCTGACACCACTCTGTATCTGAGCTCTTACATCCCCATACCGCTGTAAGATCTCTTAGATCCTCTAACCAAATGCTTCTGAAAGTTAGTTTTTTTAAATGTGTATTTTTATACTGTTTTTATGTGTTTACCTATATTGTTTGTATCTGTTGTAACTTATGACTAGACAAGTAACTTATGTTTAGAATGCTGCCATATAAATAAAGATTGCTAGGGGGTGGTTAGGGTCTAACTAGCGACCACAGGTCAGGATATCTGAGCCTTTGTTTCTTTGAGCTTTCTTTAATTAAATTGAATCAACCACTGTCGTGTGAGCACCCCATCTGAATTTAATATTAAATTACTGGATTGTTCCTTTAATGTTCAGTGGAGGCTGGATGAAAGGCTGAAAACTCAGATGTACTTTGTTTCGCAGATGCTGCTGGGGATGTACCATTGCAGTGATATTCCTGGAAAGTTTATGTGGCAGCCAGGAACGCTGACACAAGCTGTGTCTGAAGGCCAGTGGATCCTCTTGGAAGACATTGACCATGCACCTCTAGATGTGGTGGGTTAAATCTTTATGAGAACTGGATAATCTACATCCGTCATACTGCCTTTTCCAGTTATTCCCACTTATTCTATTTTCAGAGTAAATTCTAAACAGATTCTTTTTACTAATAAACTGTCTATGTCATTGCCACAATTCACAGCTTGATTGAATTGTTCTTTTTGTTAGATATCTGTGCTTCTGCCTTTGATGGAGAACAAGAAGCTGCTGATTCCAGGACGGGAGGACTGCATTGACGTTGCTCCTGGATTTCAGTTCTTTGCAACTAGAAGGTAACAATCATTACATTCTAAACTTGCATATACAACAGCAGCTTGGCTTTCCTAGTTTTACAGTCTGAACAGAGGATTAGTGCCATTTGTTGTAGTGGTATAAGAGTGCACCTATGATGTGCACGCATGCACATTTATGTTGTGGCTCGTTTCATGGGCCATGTAAACACTTTTTCAATGGTGGCAAGTTTACATCCCTTAAAGTTAGTCAGCTGTAACTGCCAACATGATCAGATGTTAGACTGACTTTATCCTCTGGTGTGGCAGAATGAAAGAGAAAATCATCTCGTATAATCTTGTATATCTATGTCAGTGAGTAAACAGCAACATTAATATCTTATCGCATGTACATATAGAGTATTTTTCATTGTTGTAGTCTGCATTGTACCCCCCCATCCCCCACCCCCGATTTTCATTTGTATTAATTTAATGTTAGCTGGCGACACAGCTACATGCCTATTCATTGTGTGGCTGCAAGACTACCAGCAGCTACTGGCCACTTTTAAGGTGTTTTCTTATATGTTATTCAAAGCTAACATTGTAAATAATATTACAACTGAGACCTTTCCATTAGTTTGACTGGTTCTCTTGCAGGACATAGGCTACAGTTTACTGATGATTGGATCTTAGGTGTGTTGGCAAAAATGTAATGTTATGAATTTCAAACAGATTATGCAAATATTCTTTTTCCTTTCTTGGACAAAAAAAAGGTTGGGTGTCACTGCAGTAGCACCTTTTACAGTGCACAGCATAAATGAGTACAACCCAACAGATTTGTCAGAAAACCTTTGCCTTCCTTTCAGAATCAACATTTTCTATGGGACAGTATACTACAAAATACTCCTACAAATGCGGGCCAGTGATTGCAACCAAGATTTGTTAATGTGCACACACAGAAAAGTATTTTCCTTAACAAATTCATTCAAGACCATGTTGCAAAAATGAATACACCCCAATGAAAGTCTTAGGAGCAAAGCTAAATTTTAGACAAGATCCTTATGAACAATAATTCAACTACAGGTGAGTCTAATTAAGCAGATGTCCAGCAGACACTTGATTTTAAAAGGGTGTTATTTAACAAAGAAAACCAACTCATGGAAGAGAAATGTCACAAGACCTGAGAAGGAAAATAATTTCTTTACACAAGAAAGATGAAGGCTACAAGAAGATCAGCAAAGCTTTACTTATTAGTCAGAATACTGTCGCAAAAGTGATACAAAAGTTTAACAAAGATGGAACTGCAGCCATCTCACAGAGACGTCCAGGCCGTCCACGGACGTTAACGCCTCAACAGGAGCGGCTTCTGATGAGAAGGGTCAAATAAAATCACCATGCAAGTTCAATGCAGTTAGCTAAAGAAGTAGAAAACCAAACGGGGTGACTGTTTCCTGTGACACAATACGGCGTACACTGCACAGGAATGGCATGCATGGATGTCATCCATGAAGGAAGCCTCTCCTACAACCCACGCACAAAAAAAGCCCACCTAGAATTTGCCAGGGCCCATGCTGAAAAAGAGGAAGACTACTGGGACTCTGTGATGAGACCAAGATAAAGGTTTTGGAACTGATGGCTTCAAAACTGTATGGCCTCGCAAAGGTGAGGAGTACAAAGGAAAATGCATGATGCCTACAGTGAAACATGGTGGTGGTGGCAGTGTCCTTCTGTGGGGCTGCATAAGGGCTGCTGGTGTCGTGGAGCTGCATTTCATTGATGGCATCATGAATTTACAGATATACTGCTCTATATTGAAAGAGAAGATGCTACCATCACTCCATACCCTTGGGCGTCGTGCACTTTCCCAACATGACAATGATCCAAAACACACATCTAAGGCCACTGTTGCATTTCTGAAGAAGAACAGGGTGAAAGTGATTCAGTGGCCAAGTACGTCTCCTGATCTGAACCCAATCGAACACCTATGGGGAATTCTGAAGAGACACGTTGAGCATCACTCTCCATCCAGCATCCAGGCTCTAAAAGAAGTCGTTCTTGAAGAACGAAAAAAGTAGATGTTGCAATACATCACCAACTTGTTCAAACCATACCTAGAAGACTTGGTGCTGTTCTTACAAATCATGGAGGTCATACAAAATACTAGATGTAGTAGTTTTTGTTGTGGGGTGTATTCATTTCTGATTTTATAATCTTAATTATATTATTAACATTACTTTCATGTATTGAGCTAAACAAATGTTCTATACAACTCAGTTTTGTTAATATTTTGGAAATTGTTCTTTAATTCATTGAGATATTGATTAAAATCTTACTTTTCAAAAGGGGTGTACTCATTAATGCTGAGCACTGTATATGTACTGTAGTGATGTGATTGTCAGCTTTTTGAAGTTTCTTCTTGCACCACTCACACGGCAAGATATTATATAAATGCAGTCACGTTTGTGATATTTAGGCTATGTTCAGTGTTACTGTTATTAATACCACAGGGTCGCCTACGATTGTCTCAGTATGTTTAAATGTAAAAGTGTTTGTGTTCTTAATGGCCACAGTTGAAAATTCTGCCATCACATCCTCCACTTAGATGCCTCCTCCTGTTTCCCAAAATTCTGTCAAAAAACACAGTGCCTTTCATGCACTTTTTAGTCTAGAATCAACCAGCCACATGCAAGAACCATAGTGCACATGCATTTGTAGAAGTGAAAGATGTAGTTCTGTAATAAATGAGAAAGAGCTTGAGAGAGAAATTCAAACCATCTCTCCTGTCGCACCACACAGCTGGCCAGTCACTCTATAAATTGGGATCATTGGATTTTCTGCTGTGGAAAGATACAAAAACTGCAAAGACATACTATAAGTAACAAATAACAGTAAGTCATGCTTGTGTTTGGCAGGACATATTACAGTGGTGGCAGTTGGCACAAACCACAGAACTCTCATGCAGTGCTGCTGGACAAGTACTGGACCACGCTGCAGATGAGCAACATGACACGAGAGGAGCTAAAGAAGGTGGGTTTTGTCGAATTTAATATCGTAGTGTGTAATATATCTTGTCTGTAAGAATCAGAATCAGGTTTATTGGCCAAGTATGTTGAACATTGAATTTTATATTTCTGCACTGTCCTTCTTCTCTGTAAAATATTACTACTAAAATCTTATTTTTCCATCTTATGTTGCTGCTGGATATAACATTTACAGTGCCTTGCGAAAGTATTCGGCCCCCTTGAACTTTGCGACCTT
>NW_018128008.1:1893239-1929306 GCF_001952655.1 Monopterus albus
TTTTTTATTTGTTAAAAAAGTTTGAAATATCCAATAAATTTCGTTCCACTTCATGATTGTGTCCCACTTGTTGTTGATTCTTCACAACAACTTACAGTTTTATATCTTTATGTTTGAAGCCTGAAATGTGGCAAAAGGTCGCAAAGTTCAAGGGGGCCGAATACTTTCGCAAGGCACTGTATGTGATTACAGAAATGATCTTGTTTATTCTTAGTTTGCCCTGTTTCTTTGTGTTTAGGTTCTTACCAGTAGGTATCCTGGGCTGTTGGTGGTGGCAGAGCGCCTCTTGGATATCTATTGCCAGCTGACTGGGGAGAGACACTCTGACCTGGACACAAGCAGCCTCCAAAGTCCTGACAACATTCAGCAGCACAGATCTGCAGACAAAAGCACACCGCTGGAGGGGAGAGTCTTGTCACTAAGGTCAGGCTCAGCTCGCTATTTTCTCTGCTCTCTCTGTGCTTTCCTTTGTGTTTGTTTTTGATATTGCTACAGTAAAGTCATTTATCTTGAGATTGTGACTTCAGAATAAAACATTAGATTGAGCAGTTCACATTCAGCTGTTTGTTGCTGATTTTCTAATTTACTATAAGTTTTATATGCATGCTGACCATGTGGTTTTATTCTTCCACTGTTAAGATAGACAGATGTAACATCCTTTCTACACCATTGCTCCATGACTGTGAGCATCACTGAAGGCAAACATAAAAAGTATAAAAAGCCACGTCTGTCACACTCCCCCCACTCAAAACTATCAGTCAGGCTGCAGCAGCAGCCTCCATGACATCAATTAGGTTTCCAATAGTTACTGCTGCGTTCGATGGATTGTTGGACCATGGGCTGAAATCACAGAATCTCCTAATTCTCTCAAGTCTCATTATGTAAGAGACTCAGCTGTCTCGTTGCTCTGTGAAATTTTCTGTGGTCCTTAGAAAAGTGTGTTGATGAAGATTCAGCCATACATCAATGTGTCTGTGTTGTCCATGGTCTGTCTCCATGCTTTAATGGGTCGATGTCATTAACTTCATAGCTTGGCCTGTGATATGCATGTGTTGGTCTAGGTCATTAAGGTTTGTGATACTGAATAAAATACCGTACATATACTTTAAGTTTACATTCATACTTATTTGTATATTGCTTAACTGGTCACCTTTTAACAGTATACATTTTTCCCTGATTAAGGCCTTTTGTTTCTCCAGCATGAGCTGACGCCAAATGCATTGTGGGTAATGCAGGCACCAGGTTTTGACAAGGAAGACGATTGTATCGAATAAACATGACAAAATCTGTGGTCCTCTTTTCTGTTGAACATGTTAGTTTCATTTTGTTTCCTTATGTTTCCACAGGGACCTACTGAAATGGTGTGAACGGATCAGTGTGAACTTTGATAGCACCTCCTCTGCCACAGCACAACATATCTTCCAAGAGGTTAATGGATTTCATTTTTTGAAGAGTAAACAAAGAAAGGATGAAATATGTTTCCCCCATGACTGAAACAAAATAGCATTTAGTACTGTTTTGATTAGCAGTGCTCAGTCATGCTGTTAGGATTTACCCAAGTGGAGAATTAATTGTATTGCTGATTCAAGTCGGTATGTCAAAACTTGTAAGTAAACAACTTGCTGTGATTCAGTGTGGATTATTTTTATTGACTGAAGGCTTTTCGTGGTCTTTCTTTTTGTTAGGCTCTTGACTGCTTCACAGCCATGTTGTCTTGTGCTGAAAGTCGACTGAGAATGGCTGAGATCATTGGAAGCAAGCTCAACATCTCCAAAGAGAAGGTATTTGTCAAGCCTTTATGGGCAAAACATTGAATGTGGAGGACAAAATATTGCATTTGTGCAAAGTAGCCAGTTATAGCATTGACAAATTTAAAGAAATAAGGAAATATTTTTGACATTAAATTGATCCCATACATGAAGAGAGCTGGATGGATTCTTTACTTCTATAGTAATCTGCATTTTAGTACAAAAAACACATTGTAATTTTGATTCCTGGCTACTGTTCATCTCCAGGCCCAGCACTTCTGTCAAATGTATCAGCCTGGCATCTCACTGACTGAGCTGGAGGTGTCAGTGGGCAGAGTGACTCTGGCTCGAAAGCAGACTGAAGCGGTGCAGTTGAGTGTGTAAGTGGGGCATCCTCCCTGCTGCCACCTTTGACCTCATTTTACAGTATATATGCAATACATACTGTATAGATGTATTAGCTCGTTGGTGTGCCAGTAATTGGCTAATGAACCAAACACCAGCTGGTAAATTATAAGCATACAACCTACTGTGTAACCGCTGAGTGAGATGTTATTGTTATGAACAGGGACAAGCAGACCTTTGCTGCCACACAACCCTCTTCTGTGCTGCTGGAACAGCTGGCAGTGTGTGTGGCCAAGGGAGAGCCTGTTCTTCTGGTGGGAGAAACAGGAACTGGAAAGACTTCCACTGTACAACATCTGGCCAGAGTCACAGGTGAGTGCACATTTATACATAGACACCTACAGAGCAAATGAGATCATGTGTGGGTCAGCCGGGAGAATGGGTGGTCCAGTAATCCCAAGGTTGGTGCTCTGATCGCCTTCTCTTTCTGAGCACATGTCGATATATCCTTGTACCCTAAATAGCTTCGTACGTACATGACAACAAATGGTTTATCACTACTCCTGATTCAAATATTCTGTATTTTTGCATTCAATCCAGGGCACAGGTTGCGAGTTGTGAACATGAACCAACAGAGTGACACAGCCGACCTACTTGGAGGGTGAGTGACCCACAACCTGTGCCTCAGAGATCATAAATGGGAAAGTTTGAGGTCTTGATCACATAAATTACATAAAGGGCAAAACCGAATGAAATGGCATCATAGTTAAAGGGTTAATAAAAAAAGGAGACTGACAGGGAATGAGAATTTAGGAAAGTAGCTGATGAATGAAACAAGTAGCAGATACAACTTTTTAGTCTCGGTCTCGGTGATTTTGGGCGAGTACTTTTCCTTCTTGCCAGTTAGTCACTATCACTGCTGGCAGATGGCAGAGGATTTGGATTTAAAACTTTTCTGTGTAATGCAGGTACAAGCCAGTTGACCACAAGCAAATCTTGCTCCCTCTGCGGGAGGCCTTTGAGGAACTGTTCTCCCAGACTTACTCAAGGAAGCAGAACCTGACCTTCCTGGGTCACGTTCAGACCTGCTTCAGGGGGAAGCGCTGGCACGATCTGCTCAAACTCATGGACCATGTCTGCAAGTCTGCTCTCACTAAGGAGCTACAGGAGAAATCAAATGGTAGGGTGCTATACAGTTTCAAACAATGATAACAGTGTACAGGCTACTGAAGCACAGTAACTATAAGTTGGTGTGTGTTTATGCAGCTGCCTTACTGCAGGAACAGTGGAAGTCGCTGGCTGCAAAACTGAATCAGACCCAGCAGCAGATTCGAGCCTGTGAGATGACCATGGTCTTTGCTTTTGTGGAGGTAAAAAATAAAATTTTTATAGTTTTTTTTTTTATTTTTCTTTATGAACTTCATACAAAATGCAGTAAAAAGGAAAAACCCTAAATCAAATCAGTATTTGCTATGACCACCCTTTGCCACTAAAACAGCACCAGTTCTCCTCTGTACACCCGTAGCGTTTTGACTTCATTCGCAACCTGTAGCTTCCCAAACCCATAATCTGGCAGAACCTCCAAGGGCTGATGCGGTTCCACTTCACATGCAAATGGTGCTGAGCTCCTCTCTATACACCTGAGCAGAGAACATTGAGTCAAGGACCACAGTAATTATGTAACATAGTCTGCCGTAACAGAGGCTTTATGAGGAGTTTATCAAACAGCTGGTGAACAAGCAGAATTCAGAAATGTGATGTCTTCACTATCGTGCCCACAATCAGCTTGCTGAAGTCACCATTTTTTACCTCTAAACCAGTGTGTGTGATAATACTTGAGATGTGATGACACACACACTGAACCAATCATGGGCGACAGCCCTGCCAGTACCTCCTGAGGTGTGCTGACATGTAGCTCCTGGAACTCGTCTCCAAAGAAGGCAGAGGGGCAGTGGAAACAAAAGCAAAACTTGGGACAAGGGGTACAAGTTTTGTTACAGGTCAGTAGGTTCCTACAGTGAAAAAAGGCCTGTTGCACACAGTTCCTCAAGGTACTTGGCAGGTAGTTAGTTCCAAGCGTCTCGGAGAACTTGCAACAGTTTTTCTGTGGATTTAGTTTGTCTCAGTGTTTTCTGCCTCTTCATGTGATCAGATTGACTCCACGGGTGTTTTTTGACTTCTCCGGCTAAGCTGCGGTGTTGTCAGTGCAGCCAGGCTAGGCCACACGTGAGCCAGTGCGGGTTTGTTGCCACTGCACTGTAAAAGGGCATTTATCTTCTGCCTTTTGATCTTGGGGGTGGTGCAAGCCACTGATGTAACAGAAGTGATGCATAACTTGTGATATTGCTGTGGTGTTAGCTTGAAACATTGAGCCCTTGGTGCTAGACATTTTTTTGTTGTTGTTCGTTGTTATAGTGCTAACTACAGATCAATCAAAAGTTTATGAAAGTAGGTAGAATGACTTCCAGGCTGCAAAGAATGAGGCCGATTAAACCTGAGCCTGAGCATTTACCCTCAGCTGTTAGAAACAAATGGGAACAGCTCTGTACAGTACAAGTGGGTTAACCTGCACTGATGGAAAAAGGCCACATGGTGTTCAGGGCTCTGTGGGTGCAGTGCTAATTCTGTAAACAAAAGCTATTTGTCTTTTCCTGATGAAAACCAGAGTAAAACTAATTAAAAAGCAACATTTGAAAATGAGAACTATGACAAGATGTTTCACATTTTTCGTCAACAAAAACTAAACAAAAATGTGACAGACATGAAGTAATGCTTTCTTTAAGCATTGTCTTTAGATCACAAACTGATAACTAAAATAGTTTCCCCCATCTCCTAAACATAATTTATTCAAAAGTTGGTTTACCTGTTGCACTGTTCTTAATAATAAGCATCTTACATTCAGAAATAGTTTTTGTCTTCTGATGTTGCCTCTTCTTAGAGGAAATAGGTTTATGAACTAAAATTCGTAACAGTTCACTGAAAATTAGACAGGAAGGTGCATAAAAAAAACAAAAGTTTTCCCATCGTAACAAAGGTGGCAACCTCAGAACACAGGCTATAAATATTAGAAATACAGGACAAGAGCCAAATTAAACTGTCCCTGAACAACGTTAGGCTAAAATATTTGCAATTATTTAACTAACTAAAACTAATATTTTATAAAAAGACTAAGACTAAGTCTAAGTCAAATACAGGTGCCAAAATTGTGGGTGCTCTACCATCTGCATGCTAGCTATCACACACCTTCATGTACTGTAATGTATGACGTAGGTTTCATGTCTGTACTGTATGTCTTTGGTGTAGCTGTTGTGACCCATGTGCGCTCCTCTTTAGGGCACATTAGCTCAGGCAGTGAAGAGTGGCCACTGGATCCTGCTGGATGAGATCAACCTGGCAGCAGCAGAGACCTTGGAGTGTCTAAGTGGACTCTTGGAGGGCAGCACTGGATCTCTGGTGCTATTGGACCGTGGTGATACCGGTGAGGACTGGTTGTAGTTTGATTGCATTTTATCAAATCTGAATCCAGTACCTTATCTTCTTATCAAATTCATTCAAATCTCTTAATGAATACAGTTGGATTCAGCTTTCAACAGAAAGAGTTTTTAGTGGCAGTCTAAATAATGTTAACCACCTGTCAATAAAACTCAAAGTTGAGATGAGCAGCACAAAATGTAAAACTAGAGAAATGCATTTTCTGAAGAGAATGCATGTGGATACTGAGGGCTGAAGGATCGCCCTGAAAATGCTGAACATTTTTGACACCCGAATGACACCTGAAATAGCTGAAAGTATGCAGAAGCAGAGTTTTCCCATTCATTTGAATGGGGCAAAATCTTCAGAATAAAGCTAAAGCAAAAGGGGGCAAAAAAATGTTATGTTATGTTGCTGCTGACTCAGCATCCACACAATAAATAAAGAACAGGAAAACAGTGTGGATGCTGAAAAGCAGCCACACAAATACTGCATTCCCCAAACATATTTGTATCACTGTCATTTGAATGAAATCTATTCATTAACATTCCTGGGATTGTGGAATAATGTTCTCTGGTTTGATCAGAGTCCCTAGTTCGCCACCCAGACTTCCGTCTTTTTGCCTGCATGAACCCAGCTACTGATGTGGGGAAGAGGAACTTGCCTCTTGGCCTCAGGAACAGGTAAGAATGTGCAGAGGTGAAAGCAAAGTGACACAGAGTACTCAAGCAATTTAAGATGTTGCAGAAGCTACATTTCTGCCTTGGTTGCCTCCCAGGTTTACTGAGCTTTATGTGGAGGAGCTGGAGAATGAGGGAGACCTGCGGATTCTGGTTTCAGACTACCTCAAGTGCTTAAATCCACACAGGAGTGTCATCAGTGGCATCATAAGGTTAGCATTTACCATGGTTCCAAATTATTTCTGACATTGTAAGATGGTACTAAATATCACCTTATGCTTGGAGCTTGCTGGGGCTGTGTGCAGCATGAGAGTATGTTTTTGTGGTTTAAAAACAATTCACTTCAAAACTATTCACTTAATCTTCATTTGTGTTTAACCAGTCCTTGAGCTGAATAGAAAATTAAAATCCAATACTTTATTTACCTTTTTTTTATCATGTGACAGATAATGTCAGATAATGTGACAGACCTATGTGGGGGAATCTTGAATACATAGCATATGCCTTAGTCTTCACATTTACTGTTGTGCTTTTTTTTCCCCAAAGTCCTACAGTGGGCTCAGACTGGTTGTTAAATAATTCCTGTGTTTTTTTTAATGATTGTGTTTGTGTGTAGCTTTTACCTGGCAGTACGAAAGGAGGCCTGCTCACATTTGTTGGATGGGAGAGGGCACAGACCCCACTACAGCCTGCGGACTCTGTGCAGGGCACTGAAGTATGTGGCTGAAAACCCGTGCCACAGTGTGCAGCGCTCACTCTACGAGGTAGGAGGCTACAGAGAATGAATCTCCATCCATCTATCCATTATCTATACCACTTGTACCTCAATAGGATTGGGGGTAGGGGGCTGGAGCCAATCCCAGTTGATATTGGGCAAGAGGCAGGATACACCCTGGACAGGTTGCCAGACTATCATAGGGTTGACATGTAGGCAGAGAACCCACACACACACACTCACACTCTCACTCACTCCTACAGGCAGTTTAGAGTGACTGGAGCACCTGGAGAGAACCCATGCACAGGGAGAACATGCAAACTCCACCCATCTTTAAAGGATTATTTTGCTAAAACAAACTTGTCACCACTGTTGGCATCATTCCACGTGCTGAGGTTTTGAAGCTGGCTGCTACAGTTATGGTCAAAAATATTGGCGCCCTGCATTTCTGTTAGATAACACACCACTTCTCCCTGAAAATAGTTGGAATCACATAATGCTGTAGCTAATCTCCCTGGACATGGACAAAAGAGAAAAACAGATGACAGGCTACAAGGAAGGATTGTTCCAATGGTGGATAAAGACCCTTGATCAACTTCCAAACATATTCAAGGTGCAGGGTGCAACAGTCAGCTTGAACTGCCATGTGAATGACAAAGGACAGAAATGGTTTCAGACAATGAGCTGGAGAGTTCTGAAGTGGCCAGCAATGAGTCCAGATCTAAATCCCATAGAGCTGCTGTGGAGAGATCTCTGAGATCTCTCCACAGCAGCTGGAAGAAGGAACCCTTCAAATCTGAGAGACCTGGAGCAGTTGGCAAAAGAAGAGTGGTCCAAAGTTCCTGTAGAGAGGTGGAAGAAACTCACTGATGGTTACAGGAAGAGATTGGTTTGAGTTATTTTGTCCAAAGGGCGTACTATCAAATTTTAAGTTGAAGGTGTCGATGATTCTGTCCAGTCCAGGAAATAAACACAAGAATACCACAGAATTTGTGATTGCAACAATTTTCTGGGAGACGTGGTGTGTTATTTGACAGAAATGCAGGTTGTCAATAATTTTGGCCATGACTGTACATTTGAATTCCATCCCGATCACCTACATGTACTCTGAGTTAACACTCTGCTTGCTTGATGGTTGCAGGGTTTCTGCCTGAGTTTCTTGACTCAGCTGGAGAGAAGCTCCTACCCTGTGGTCCAGAAACTGGTGTGTCAGCACATCTTGATGGGAAATACCAAGTGTCTCAAACAAGTAAGAGAGCTGGTTATTTCTTTTATGCTACATTCTATATTTGTGCATTTGAGTTATAACCAATAGCAGTTCTCAGTGGCTAGAGCCTTTATTAACTGTGGAGAGAAGCACACCGTCATTTGAGACAGGCTTACACTATACTAGGGACTATACTGTATTTCTTTCTCTACCTGTCTTTCTCTACTCGTATCAAATTTTAGTGAGAAGACACCTGTTGTCCGATGTGCTTCCACTTCCATTTGCTGATGATTCAACCTCAAAATTCTTCTGTTTGCCTTTTTATTGATAAATTGTATATAATATACAGCACAGACATACAGTATGCATGTTTCTGCAGCATTAATTCCATCAGTCATGTCATACTCACTGCTGCTCAGTTTCTCTTTTTAACAGAAAGTGTTTTCATTAACTTTTTTTCCAATCTCTTCCACTTTATTTTTTGGATTACTGTTAAGCTGTCACTTCCTGCATACATAATAGTGAAAGGGTATAATCTTTTCCTTAACTCCTTTTTCTGTCTTTTAATATGTGTTGACTTAACCAAAACACTGTAGGTTTAAACTCATAATTGACTTGTTTTTATTCCTTTTTTTTGGGGGGGGGGCTGAAATCATCAGTAGCATTTATCCTGTGCTACTAGTGACTGTGATAATAGTTTCCAGTTTTCATGGCAAAATAACCTCAAGTGATAGTAAATCTTTCATTTGAAACTCAGAGGAATAAAATGATTGTACAGTCACTACCATAGACATGTTCATATAAATATTTGTCATTTTGTGAATAGTTGTAAACAGATAGCGAAAAGCCTCTTGTTATGTTTCTTGCAGCCCATTCCGGCACCCACAGACCGGATCTGCGTGGAGGTCGAGGGCTATTGGGTGAGCCAGGGGGAGATGGAGCCAGCTTTGGATCCCAGCTACATTCTCACCCCCTCAGTCAAGCTCAACCTCTGCGACCTTGCCAGAGTGGTATCTGCAGGGTAGGAAACCTGCCCGGCCTGATTCCCTGCCTATGATTTCCCCCAAATCCATGGTTTCATCTATAAATGTCCAAATGTTCATTTTGACAGAGCTAAATTAGGCCCTTTAGGAAAGAATGTGGTTGGACTGAATTGTTCTGCAGCCTGTGGCCTGCTGGACAGAAACTGATAAGCTTTTATGGCTCTGTTTGGCTTCTGTTAAGGACAACAGACATCCTGAACACCTAAATACATACTGAGAGAAGTATTCCAGGAAGAGCACTGAGGTCCAATGTTGGTGTTGGGTGTTAAAGCCTGGCTCACTGTTGTGCACTAGCTCATTCCAAAGGTGCTGGATGGAGTTTGGGTTTAAGGCTCTATGCAGGGTAGCCAATACCAACCTGGGTGGTTTGGTGTGGAAAAACTAGCACAGGGCTTTGTGCACAGGGACATAGTCATGGTTAATATGGAAAAAAGTTGGAAGAACAGTGTTGTCTAAAATATCCCTGTATGATGTAGCATTAAGATTCACTGTCACTTGGAGCACCAACCCAGCTCATGGATACTGGCCTCAGACCAAAGAGTGTGTACAAGGATATCTACATACCTTTGCTTTCAATTTCCACTTCCAACAGAGTTTTTGATGGTTCAGCTTTTTCAACTTGCCATCTCAGCTCATCATATCACCATAGTAATCAACAGAAACCACAGTCAAGTCTAATTTAGAACATAACAAATAGCAAATTAGCCTCGATAGGCTTTACAGTCTTACAGCATATAACACCCTCTGTCTGTAGACCATCAAATCAGATAAGAAAAATGTGCTAAAAAAACAAACAAACTTAAACTGGAAAAAAAATTAAACCAACCCCAGAAAGAGCAACAGATGAGGATCCCTGTTCTAGGAGGGACAGACAAGCAGTAGATATTGTGCATACACAATAAATCAACATAATAGCTTTACAATGTGGGCATTCTAAATGACAGTTATAGATTGTAAGCATACAGTGCCTTGCGAAAGTATTCGGCCCCCTTGAACTTTGCGACCTTTTGCCACATTTCAGGCTTCAAACATAAAGATATAAAACTGTAATTTTTTGTGAAGAATCAACAACAAGTGGGACACAATCATGAAGTGGAACGAAATTTATTGGATATTTCAAACGTTTTTAACAAATAAAAAACTGAAAAATTGGGCGTGCAAAATTATTCAGCCCCTTTACTTTCAGTGCAGCAAACTCTCTCCAGAAGTTCAGTGAGGATCTCTGAATGATCCAATGTTGACCTAAATGACAAAGGATGATAAATAGAATCCACCTGTGTGTAATCAAGTCTCCGTATAAATGCACCTGCACTGTGATAGTCTCAGAGGTAATCTCCGTCCCAGTCTCAGGTCTTTTGCAGACTCCATCAGGTTTCCTTCCAGAATGGCCCTGTATTTGGCTCCATCCACCTTCCGCTCAATTTTAACCATCTTCCCTGTCCCTGCTGAAGAAAAGCAGGCCCAAACCATGATGCTGCCACCACCATGTTTGACAGTGGGGATGGTGTGTTCAGGGTGATGAGCTGTGTTGCTTTTACGCCAAACATAACGTTTTGCATTGTTGCCAAAAAGTTCGATTTTGGTTTCATCTGACCAGAGCACCTTCTTCCACATGTTTGGTGTGTCTCCCAGGTGGCTTGTGGCAAACTTTAAATGACACTTTTTATGGATATCTTTAAGAAATGGCTTTCTTCTTGCCACTCTTCCATAAAGGCCAGATTTGTGCAGTATACGACTGATTGTTGTCCTATGGACAGAGTCTCCCCCCTCAGCTGTAGATCTCTGCAGTTCATCCAGAGTGATCCTGGGCCTCTTGGCTGCATCTCTGATCAGTCTTCTCTTTGTATGAGCTGAAAGTTTAGAGGGCCGGCCAGGTCTTGGTAGCTTTGCAGTGGTCTGATACTCCTTCCATTTCAATATTATTGCTTGCACAGTGCTCCTTGGGATGTTTAAAGCTTGGGAAATCTTTTTGTATCCAAATCCGGCGTTAAACTTCTCCACAACAGTATCTCGGACCTGCCTGGTGTGTTCCTGGTGTGTTCCTTGTTCTTCATGATGCTCTTTGCGCTTTAAACGGACCTCTGAGACTCTCACAGTGCAGGTGCATTTATACGGAGACTTGATTACACACAGGTGGGTTCTATTTATCATCATTAGTCATTTAGGTCAACATTGGATCATTCAGAGATCCTCACTGAACTTCTGGAGAGAGTTTGCTGCACTGAAAGTAAAGGGGCTGAATAATTTTGCACGCCCAATTTTTCAGTTTTTTATTTGTTAAAAAAGTTTGAAATATCCAATAAATTTTGTTCCACTTCATGATTGTGTCCCACTTGTTGTTGATTCTTCACAAAAACTTACAGTTTTATATCTTTATGTTTGAAGCCTGAAATGTGGCAAAAGGTCGCAAAGTTCAAGGGGGCCGAATACTTTCGCAAGGCACTGTATATGATCCAGGAGATGGTGTTAATTTTCTTAATGACAGCTATGATGAAAAATATTCGTTGATGACCTACTTTTCAGGGCAAAAAGGAAACTAAAACTAAATAAAAAGTAATGTTTATTGATGAGAACTATGACAAAATGTTTGACATTTTTTGTCAACTAATAAAAAGTAAATGATAATGTGACAGATGGGCAAATGGACATAAAGTAACTTAATGAATGAACTTTGTGATTCCACAGATGCAGGTCATCTGTGGAATCACAAACTATAGGTGCTGATCAGTAAAACGGTTTCCTCCACAGGCCAAAATATCCCTTGTTCAGGAGTTGAATTAGCAGCCTGATGTGTTTCACTGCCATTTTACATTCAGTAAGGTTCTTTCTCTGGGGTTAGTGCTTCCTGGAAGCGCTATGAACCATATTCATCTACAATCCAGAGAATTGTGCATAACACTGCTGGGGGACACTAGGAAAATGCTGCAGCATGCCATATGAAACGGCAGGATAACTTAACATGAAACACTGTGGATGTAGGTGTAACATTGTGTTCCTTTCAGTCAGATACCTTTTGTGTTTCTATCAGTCAGTTCCGGTATTAATGTGGGTAGTCACCCACAAACCCCAATTCCAATGAAGTTGGGACATTGTGTAAAACGTAAATAAAAACAGAATACACTAACTTGCAAATCCTTTTTGACCCATATTTAATTGAATGCACCACTAAGACAAGATATTTAATGTTCACACTGATAAACTTTGTTTTTTGCAAATATTCACTCATTTTGAATTTGATGCCTGCAACACGTTCTAAAATTGCTGGGACAGGGGCAACAAAAGACTGGGAAGGTTGAGGAATCCTCAAAAGACACCTGTTTGGAACATTGTACAGCTGAACACGTTTATTGGGAACAGGTGAGCATCATGATTGGGTATAAAAGGAGCATTGCAAAAGACTCAGTCATTCACAAGCAAGGATGGGGCACAGTTCACCACTTTGTGAACAGCTGCATGAGCAAATAGTCCAACAGCTTACTGACGACTCGCATGTTGCCATTTGGCACGTGTTTTATGCCGGATGCCCTTTCTGATGCAACCCTGATGCGCAGCGGCGAGAGCGCTGCGCCTTAACCACTAGCCTACCAGGGACAGCTAGGTATTTCATTATCTACAGTTCATAATATGATCAAAAGATTCAGAGAATCTGGAGAAATCTCTGCATGTAAGCGGCAAGGCCGTAAACCAACACTGAATGCCTGTGACCTTCAATCCCTCAGGCGGACTATATTGAAAACAGACATCATTCTGTAAAGGAAATTACCACGTGGGCTCAGGAACACTTTGGAAATCCATTGTCAGTTAACACAGTTGGTCACAACATCTGCAAGGGCAAGTTAAAACTCTACCATGCAAAGCGAAAGCCGTACATCAACAACACCCAAAAACGCCATCGGCTTCTCTGGGCCTGAGCTCGTCTGAGATGGACTGATGCAAAGTGTGCTGTGGTCTGATGAGTCCATGTTTCAAATTGTTTTTGGAAATCATGGACGTTGTGTCCTCCGGGCTAAAGAGGAAAAGGACCATCCAGATTATTATCAGTGCAAAGTTCAAAAGCCAGCATCTGTGATGGTATGGGGGTGTGTTAGTGCCCATGGGTAACCTGCACCTCTGTGAAGGCACCATTAATGCTGAAAAGTTCATCTAGGTTTGGAGCAAAATATGCTGCCATCCAAGCGACATCTTTTTCAGGGACGCCCCTGCTTTTTTCAGCATGACAATGCAAAGCCACATTCTGTTTGTGATATAACAGCGTGACTTCGTAGTAAAGGAGTGTGGGTACTAGACCGGCCTGCCTGCAGTCCAAACCCATCTCCCGTTGAAAATGTGTGGTGTGTTATGAAGCACAAAATATGACACCGCAGACCCCGGACTGTTGAGCAACTGAAGTCGTACATCAAGCAAGAATGGGAAAGAATTCCACCTACAGAGTTTCAACAATTAGTGTCCTCAGTTCTCAAATGCTTATTAAGTGTTGTTAAAAGGAAAGGTGATGTGACATAGTGGTAAAAATATCCCTGTCCAAGCTCTTTTAGAACATGTTACAGGCATCAAATTCAAAATGAGTGAATATTTGCAAAAAACAACAAAGTTTACCAGTTTGATCATTAAATGTCTTGTCTTTGTGGTGTATTCAATTAAATATGGGTCAAAATGGATTTGCAACTTGTATTCTGTTATTTACGTTTTACACAAAGGTCCCAACTTCATTGGAATTGGGGTTTGTATAAATCACCTCTAAATGGGCGCTGCAGAGATCTCACTGCTTTAATGTTATCTGCCGATTTAGCATCACCTCTGAACCAGTGAAGAGAATTTTAGTACAAATGTGAGTGAGTCCAACTTCTGCAGACCAGAGGGGCGCTGTGTGAATAAAATTGTTTTCTGCAAACCTCATGGAAGATGGGAACAACACGTGTAACCGTGGTAACTGTACACAACCAGGATGAAGAAGATATACACTACAGTAAATATTAAAAATGCTATTTAAAAATGACCCTCCCTCCTCACCAATCAGTAGCCCATTTGGTACACTCAGGTTACAACACCATCCCACCTTGACCTGATGACAAATCAGTAGTCTACCCTTCTGTCACTCTCTAATGTTTCTGCCTCACAGGAGTCACCCAGTGCTGATCCAGGGAGAGACATCTGTGGGAAAGACCAGCCTGATTTGCTGGCTGGCTGCAGCTCAAAAAGAGGATCAACAACCATGAGCACACTGACATCCAGGAGTACATAGGCTGCTATTCATCAGATGACAGGGGCAAGCTGGTGTTCAAAGAGGGTACGAGCACTACGGGTGTAAGAAAATACTGATACACATTGAGATATTACGCTTTGTGATACTGTATTCATTCTCAAAAGCAAAGGATCGATTTTTAAGTAATAGTTCATTTGCCGAGTAGTACGATGTTACAGGTACAATGACGAATGCAAATGCTGATCCCTTTTCTGATTGTGTAAAGGAGTCAATTTTTTTTTTACAGGAGATTTATACATATGGCAATGTGTTCCTTATTTTATGACAGTTTTTCTAAAATATATTTTACAAAATTGCAATAAATCACCTTGTTTACAGTATCGCAGCATATCGAATGATAACTTCTGTACCGTGATATGTAGTGTATCATGGTACAGAAGTTATCATTTGATATACCATGATACGTATTGTATTGCCAGATTCTTGCCAATACACGGCCCTAACGAGCACTAATCCAGCAACTGTGATGGACTCTTTGACAGATACTGTCACAGTTTTGACACGTTTGTTACACGTTTATGCATGCAGTTCACATTTAGAAGGCCTTTATATTTCATATTGTGATGTCTTGGGGACATGTCGTATAAATATGATCAGTGCTATCCCGAGGAACAGCTCAAATTTTAGATTTAAGAAGGTAAATATTAGCTAGGATATCGGAGAAAGCAGTCAAATGCAAAGAACAAATGATTGTTTTCAAAACCTGACAAATTGTAAATACATTTACCCACCCACTGTTACACATTGCAGTGGCATTTCCATGTCTACACTTGAACTCTGCCACCACTCCAAACTATTTTGTGCTCACTTGTCTATCTGCTCAAGGTGTTTTGATTGACGCCATGAGGAAAGGTTACTGGATCATCCTGGATGAGCTGAACCTTGCCCCCACTGATGTTCTGGAGGCACTCAACAGGCTGCTGGACGACAACAGGGAGCTCTTTGTGGCTGAGACACAGGAAGTCATCAAGGCTCACCCCAGATTCATGCTGTTTGCAACCCAGAACCCTCCTGGTCTCTATGGTGGTAGGAAGGTAAACCATTCGTTCAGCCTAGGAGGGACTTTTCTGACAGCATGGCTTCACTGTAGTTAACTTCAAATTCACAGAAACACAGTTTTAACAGTTTTTGAATTCTAATGTTTGCCGAGTCATCTAATCTATCCCAAAGCACCACTGTTAAGTCACAACTTCTAAAATGCACATCTTATGCAACGACTGCATTAAAATTTAGCAAGCACATAAGCCTTTCAAGAAGATATTGTACCATCTACAGGACAAACTGCATTTTAAGCTCCATTTCTGGTAGGGCTCTTACAGCTCTATAAAACATGCATTTTGTGAAATGAAACTTTGTGTTAGTCCAGTTAATATAGAGTCGAGAAATTTGTTCATTTAGCAAAATAACTAACCAATCTCTTTCTAATCTGTAGGTGCTCTCCAAGGCTTTCAGGAACCGTTTTGTGGAGCTACACTTTGATGAGCTGCCCAGTGAGGAGCTGGAGACCATCCTCTACCAGAGGTGCAGCCTGCCTCCATCCTACTGCACCAGGCTGGTCAACGTCATGCAAGACCTTCAGGTAACAGTGTACTCCTGTATGTTGGTGCTGTACTGTCTGCGTGCCTTGCTTATCTCTTTATATTAACTACCTTTTTTGGTGATTCTGACTGCATTTGTGAAATGTGTTTCCCCATCCAGTCTTTGCGCAGGGGATCTTCTGTATTTGCGGGAAAACATGGCTTCATCACCCTCAGAGATCTGTTCCGCTGGGCAGACCGGTACAGGCTGGAGGAGCAGACAGAGGCCTCTCAGGACTGGCTGCAGCATTTGGCTAATGATGGTGACACTTGTCAGACATATTTGTTAAATTGCCAGCTGATGCCTGCTCCACTAAAAATCTAAATAAAGCTCTTGTATTCCCCATCAGGATATATGCTGCTGGCAGGACGTGTCAGGAAGCCAGAGGAAGAGGCCATCATCCTGTCCATCCTGGAGAAGCACTTCAAGAGGACAGTTAACCCTGAAAACCTGTTCTGTCAGAAACAGGTGACCAGCCAGTTCAGTGAGTAGAACAGTTCTTCATTCCAGCATTCTTTTTTTTTCTTTAAAGAATTGCATGAACCCACTGAGTTTTTTTAAACAGAACAAAAATTAATCTAACTTTTTACATTTGATCTATTGGGTGTAAACACTGTGGAACACTAAACCAGCTCTATACCCTCACTAGGGTGTTGGAGGATTCATGGGAGTTTGCCCAGCAGTTTGTTTCCTGTGGGAGGTACTTCGGGATTATGGGGAGCGGGGCTCGTTGTTATAGGCTGTCTGTTCCCTGTATGACCGGAGTAGGAGCTTGGTTTTGCATTGCTGGCAGCAAGTCAGACCTGCTTCCGGTGCATGTTGGACTCCGCCAAGGCTGCCCTTTGTCACAGATTCTGTTCATTATTTTTATGGACAGAATTTCTAGGCACAGCCAGGGAATGGAGGGCATTTGTTTTGGTTCTTGCAGAATCTCATCCCTGCTTTTTGCAGATGTTGTGGTTCTGTTGGCTTCATCAGTTCAAAACCTACAGCATGCACTGGAGAGGTTTGCAGCTGAGTGTGAAGCAGCGGGGATGGGAATTAGCACCTCCAAATCCGAGGCTATGGTTCTCAATTGGAAAAAGGTGGATTGTCCTCTCCGGGTTGGAGGCGAGTTGCTCCCTCAAGTGGAAGAGTTTAAGTATCTCGAGGTCTCTACACTTTGTGTAGAGATATCATTTTACACTTCTACAGTAGATACCACTGTCAAATTATGTCAGTGATTTAAACTTTGAGCTTGTTATTAGGAATCTCTCACACAACAAGGTAAATTCATTGTACCATTAGGGATGCATGATACCACAATTTTAATGAATATCAAACAACCGGGGTCTTGTTCACGAGTGAAGGGAAAAATGGAGCAGCAGGTTGACAGACAGATTGGTGCGGCGTCCGCAGTAATGCGGTCTCTGTACCGGTTCGTTGTGGTAAAGGAGGAGCTGTTGTGGCAAAATTATCTACTAAAGCTCAGTGAGTGTAAAATAAATTAACTCTGAAAGTTATTACATATTTATTCCTGCAGGAAGGAGCGATCTCAACTCAATGTCCAGGCAGTCTGATGGAGAGAAAACTCCAGAACAGAATGTGACTGCCCTTCTTATACTCAGCATACAATAATAGAAAACAGATGCTCCAACAGATAAAGAAAACAGGATACCATTTACAACAGGATACCAGCCCTCTGGTCCCAGATCACATCTGGTTTGGCAATCACAAGGGCATGCAAAGGTTTACGACCATGCAATAAAAGGTCTAGTAATGGACTATAAGGTAAATAACCACTAAAAGGGTGCTATCCTAAAAATTCCACTACAGAGCTGAGTCGTAAGGCGAAGCTCTCAATTTACCGGTCGATCTACGTTCCTACCCTCACCTATGGCCATGAACTTTGGGTCATGACCGAAAGAATGAGATCGCAGATACAAGTGGCAGAAATGAGTTTCCTCTGGAGAGTGGCTGGGCGCACCCTTAGGGATAGAGTGTGGAGCTCAGTCACCTGTGAGGAGCTCGGAGTAGAGCCGCTGCTCCTCCATGTTGAGCGGAACCAGTTGAGGTGGCTCGGGCACCTGTTTAGGATGCCCCCTGGACACCTCCGTGGGGAGGTATTCTGGGCATGTCCCTTTGGGAAAAGGCCTCAGGGCAGACCCAGGACACTGTCTCCCGGGTGGCCTGGGAACGCCTTGGGGTTCCTCCTGAGGAGCTAGAGGAGGTGTGTGGGGAGAGAGAAGTCTGGGAGGCTCTGCTCGGACTACTGCCCCCACGACCCGGTCTCGGATAAAGCGGACGAAGATGGATGGATGGATGGACTGGTGTAAACATGTGTATTTACATAATCTTAAGAGTTATCCTCGTATTCAGATCATAATCTTGAGTGATACCTCTGACCACTCTGTACTTGGTACAGTATGTTCCAAATAATACTACTAAAGAAGATGATCTAACTTTTGAAATAAGTTTTTGTCTTACAGAAAAAGTAAACATTTATAAGAGATAAAAAGCTCCATTCGTTAGTTCACCACCTTTTGGGTTTGTGTTTACTTACTGTAGTCTAGCATGATCAGTGGTTTTTGGTTGCTAATGGTAGCTTATGTCAGGAAGCAGATATGTAGATATAGATATGTATTGCTGTGTATGTGGCATTACTGAGTCAGTTATCTGATAGTAGGACTCTTGTTTACTTGCACTGTTGTTCCATCATGGACAGTTGTGAAATTTGGTTTGGAGACTGATCAAAGTGGGTGGGGTTTATATAAGCAAGTGATCAAAAATATTGCAGTACTGCAATCAAAATTTGAAAAATCACCAGAAGATCCTAGTTACGTTAACACAAATGACAGGGAGCAAGGTAATTGGACAAGTAAATTAGCATTTCCCAGCAGGCCTTATTCCTTGTTATCATTTTCAGAAGAAAGAAAATAAATAAAATATGTAGTGGATAGAACTAATACATAATATTAATAAAACATGGACAAAAAAACAAAAGCAACAGGCTGTGATCAACAACAGCAACCCCCCACCCCCAAAAAAAAAAAAAAAAACCAAAAACAGGCTTTGATTAAAAACCATGAGTGTTATACACATGATCATAAGGTTTTGTTTATAACTATCACATCAGCTGTCACAACTTTGTGTTTTGCTTTCAATGAAGGGTCAGCTTGAAAACTGGATGATATAATTTATAGTCATGGGAGGGTCTCCTGCAATATGTAACATTAATGCAGCCATCAAAACCCTTCACACCTGTACCCATGAAATCAGCTGGGCTCCAGTGCAACCACATTGGCTGTTCTGATAGTTATGCCACTGCTGCAGACAGTAAACAATTTACTTGAAAAATCAAAGGAGAAAATGTAGCTATCTAGCTTCTAGCTTGTCTGATGACCACAGTATCATGTTGGCTTGACCCTCTGATTGGCAGGGCCCTTCATCGACAGCATCGCTGACGTTCCAGAGGAGTTCCGCCACATTGTGTGGACATATGGCATGAGGAGACTAGCTGTGCTGGTAGGACGGGCGCTTCGATTCGGAGAGTCTGTCCTGCTCATAGGAGACACTGGGTAAGATTAAACTGACAGGCCAAATTCATTATGTCTTAAGAAGATCAGAGTAATATGGACATGGTCATTTTGTCGTCCACACTGAATGTGAAACACAAGTGAAATATAAAGTAGATAAACAGTTGCATAATGATCTAAAGGCACTTCAACCAATATATATATATATATATATATATATATATATGCCATAAATTGAACAAAAATAAAAAATAAAAACATTATTATGGCATGGTGCAAAAGTTTGGGCACCCTACACAATCAGTACTTAGTAACACCTCCTCTGGCAGATATCACAGCTTGCAAACGCTTTTCATAGCCAGCTAAAAGTCTTTCAATTCTTGTACTTGGGATCTTCTCCCATTCTTCCTTGCAAAAGGCTTCTAGTTCTGTAATATTCTTTGGTCGTCTTGCATGCACAGCTCTTTTAAGATCTACCCACAAATTTTCAATGATGTTTAAATCAGGGGACTGTGATGGCCATTCCAAAACCTTCAGCCTGCGTCTCTTGAGGTATTCCATAGTGGATTTCGAGGTATGTTTAGGATCATTGTCCTGTTGTAGAAGCCATCCTCTTTTCAGCTTCAGCTTTTTTACAGATGGTGTGATGTTTGCTTCCAGAATTTGCTGGTATTTAGTGGAATCCATTCTTCCCTCCACCCGTGCAATGTTTCCTGTGCCACTGGCTGCAACACAACCCCAGAGCATGATAGATCCACCCCCATGCTTAATAGTTGGCAAGGTGTTCTTTTCATGAAATGCTGCTCCTTTTTTTCTCCAAACATGCCTTTGCTGATTGTGTCCAAAGAGTTCTATTTTAACTTCATCAGTCCACAGCACTTGTTTCCAAAACGCATCGGGCTTCTGTAGATGTCCTGTTGCATACTTCAGACGTTGGATTTTATGATGGGGACGCAGATAAGGTTTTCTTCTGCTGACTCTTCCATGAAGGCCTTGTCTGTGCAAGCATCGCTGCACAGTGGAACGGTGCACCACCACTCCTGAGTCTGCTAAATCTTCCTGCAGGTTTTTTGCAGTCAAATGGGGGTTTTGATTTGTCTTTCTGACCAGCATACGAGCAGTTCTGTCCGAGAGTTTTCTTGGTCTTCCAGATCTCATCTTGACCTCCACAGTTCCCCTGATCTGCCATCTCTTAATTACATTTCTTACTGTGGAAACTGCAAGCTGACAACGCTTTGCTATCTTCTTGTAGCCTTCTCCTGCATTGTGGGCGTCAATAACTTTCATTTTCAGGGTCTTACACAGCTGCTTAGAGGAACCCATGGTTGCTGGGTGTCCACAAGTGTGTGCACAAGGTTTGAAGAGTCAAAGTATTTGTACAGCTTTGAAATTGGCATTTACCAATGACAGCTGTTGCTGTGCATCAGATCTAACGAGCTGATTAAGGTCTGATACCTTGTGAGAGACTTTGAGACTCTGGAACTCTTAGGGTGCCCAAACTTTTGCACCATGCCATAATAATGTTTTTATTTTTTATTTTTGTTCAATTTATGGCATAAGAAGTAACTATGCATCACTGTTTGCTGAAAATATTGTGCATTTTTTCCATTTCCAAGAGAAACTGTGTTAACATCTGTTCAAATAAAAAATCACCAAAATTTGTTATTTATCAAGGGGTGTCTAAACTTTTGCATAAGACTGTATATATAATGAGAACACAATATAAGTTAATGCATGCTGCATTGGCGCCATAGCTGCAATAGTCAGCAGTAATGAGAACACAATAAGAGACAATGTATGCTACATCGAAGCTGCAATAGTCAACAGTGGGTGTGCCCAATTCTTAACCAACACAGATATATAACCTATGAAATGAGAGAAAACGTTGACTAGTGTACTATAAGCATACACATCCTTAGAATTTTTTTTGTTTTGTTTTTCTCAGATAATTCTTCCTGCGGTTAGCTTACACAGTGTCCAGGGTTCTTACTGCATGTGCAGTTATTTTAATCATGCTAAGCTTTTATTCTGTTCCCCCACCAGATGTGGAAAGACTACAATCTGCCAGCTGTTTGCTGCTTTGGCTGGGCAGACATTTTTCTCAGTCAACTGTCACCTCCACATGGAGGCTTCTGACTTCTTGGGAGGCCTACGACCCGTCAGACACACACATCAGGTACTGATGAGTCCACTGTGGGTGGAAATGACAAATCTATAGGCAGAGAAAAAAGTTCAGAAGTGAGTATCTAACCCACGTAGCAGTGAAAGCTGACAGAGGCTTTCTAAAAAAAGCTGGACTTAATCTCTCGTTATCATTGATTAGACCACATATATCGACAGCTGAAATCATGATCAGCAGCAGAGAGAGCTTCTGCTGGAGGGTGATGCAAAATGTAGAGAGAAGTGGCTGACCAATTAAATGCAGACATATCCCATTTAAATACTCAATGTGTTCATGACTGCATGTCCATTGCTTTGATATGACTTCTATGTTAAATGCGTAAATAGTAATCACGTGCACAACTGCGAGCTCATACATCCAACAGACTGACAAGCCGGTAAAAGAAATTTCAGCTCACACAAGAGATGTCTAGATCATCTTCATTTATTAATAATTGTTTAGATGATGACAACACCATTGGGGTGTGTGTGTGTGTGTGTGTGTGTGTGTGAGTTGGCGCCACAGACTGCTGCCTTGATTGTGTACCGGAGAGAAATTTCTTGTGTGTGTATCATACTTGACCAATAAAAGTGATCTTAAATATTCTCCACATTTAGTTTTTTGTGCAACATTAGAGCACTTCTCAGTCTTTGTCTTCAAATAATTATGCAACACATTTCAGCAAATAATTAAGTACAGCTGTCTACAATTCGAACATTTATCACTTGTATATGTCATGCTCAAAATCAGTTTCTCTATACTGTCTCACTGTTCACATAACAGTTTATGCAGTTGTTACAATATGTCAAGCATTCTACTGTTATGAATTCCACATATATAGATACAGTTGGGTCAGAAAGGACTCCCATTCCTTCACTCCTTGCATTTTCTAAGTGCATTTTCAAGAGCTCAGCTCCTCTTTGTCTGCCCTTAATATGAGGTGCTAGCAATCCACATTAATAAATTATTTTCTCCCAACTGAAACTACCATTTCATAAAGAACAGTTTGGGATGGGCCAAAGGGTTCAGTCAATCTATCAGTACAATCTGTTTTCTTTAAACCCATGTCTTATTATAACCGCTCGAGTCACTTTCTGCACCCTTTAAATCTGTGAAGTTATCTTGTTTATAAACCCAAGAACTAGATGGACATGTTGCCATGACAGCAAGTTCTGCGAAACTTTCGAAGAACCAACGTATCCAGGATAATATAAAATTGACAACAAAATTATCTAGCTAACCTGTTAATCCATGTACAAAGAACACCCCCTCACACTGTTGCAAAGACATCCAAACAAACATCATTTTTACTCTCTACATTGCATTTCACCCATTCAAATGATTCTAGATTGGAGACTTGGTGTCAGTTGAATTGGAGACAAAAACAGTGCAAAGGATGATGTCATTAAATATGAGAAGAGTCATTAAGAAAATGCAAAGCCATAAAATTGACTTCTGGGAAATAACTAAATGTGTGTGTGTGTGTGTGTGTGTGTGTGTGTAGCCTGATGGTGAGGATGGCAGGTTGTTTCAGTGGCATGATGGTCCCTTGGTGATGGCCATGAAGGAGGGTGGAGTGTTCCTCATGGATGAGATCTCCCTGGCAGATGACTCGGTGCTGGAGAGACTCAACAGGTACACAACACGTTTTGTGGCCTCAAAAGCATTAGGTTCATATCAGTTGATGTAAAAGATGTGTATTTTTGTATCCCCATTTATCCTCCGCACAGAAAATACAAAGTGTATTGTACTCCTGTGTTTCTTATCAGTGAGCCCAAGAGCATATTGCAGTATAAAATGTACCAAGGTGGCTATGGTCCCCTCTGTGAGCAAGGCATCCACATGGCTGCCTATTTGGACAAGGCTGTGGTGCACACAGACATTGTGTTTGCTTACCTGGCCTATCTAGGAAGTGAGTGCATCAACACAAAGGCACGACATAGCCTTCTGGGTCTGACTTTGAATTTGATCACTTATTCAATTCAGTTTTATTTGTATAACGCCAAATCACAACAGAATTTATCTTATGACACTTTACAAAGTAAGGTCTAGACCTTAGTATTAGTATTATTATTATTATAGAGGGAAAAACCCAACAAATCCCTCTTGAGCAAGCACTTGACGACAGCGGGGAGGAAAAACTCCCTTTAAAAAAGAAACATCCTATAGACCCCGGCTCTTGGTGGGCAGCCTTCTGCCTCAACCGGTTGGGATCAGTGGATACAGGAGAGAGAAAAGCAGCAAGACGCAGCAAACGCAACAACAAAAAATCAAATGTGTGGCCGGTGAATGCTCATTAGAAACATAGAGCTTCAGAACCAGGGCTACCTGCAGAAAAGTACAGGGAAAGAGCGAGGACACACTACGGGAGCTATTAGCAGTGTTTCTTACATTTAAACACTTTATGCCCCTGGAGAAAAGGAACAGTGTGCAAGTGAGACTGGAAAATACTACTAGGGGGGCCCATATACACCATTAGGGACATTAGATGCACATTCTGGTGCACCGGCTGATATTGTGGAGCATTTTTCATCATCTCATTGTGAAAGTGACACATGGAAAATTTACATATAACTGATTTCTTTTTTTATATGTAATAATACAATCACAACGATTAGATCTTATGTTGGCATTCCAAAAGTTTGAGGTTCTGCAAAAATGTCTGAAGAGTGTGAGAAGAGAGGTGCATGCAAGATTATATCATCTGCATCATAATTGATTTTACAGTTATGTTTTGGAATAATAGTATTTTATTAACCAAAGACCCTTTAGGTTTTCCCCTTGGTTATCAAGTGTTTTCCTTCTTTCTGAGAAATTTGCATATACTTAACATGCTGCCCATAAAATATGGACTTGGATTAAACTTTCCATCATTTTATGCCACAAACACACCTTCCCTGACTTGTATACATAAGACTTGTATGCAACAAAGTGCACTTTTATGACACTTGTGCATGTATATTGCCATAGAGGGTACTTTTAGCACACACGGCACATTTTGCATTTTGTGCACAAATTGTATTTGACCCTCAAAATACAACATGAGCATGATACTATATGTTGCCCTGTGAACAACTGCATACTGTACAAGTGAATAACAGATTAAGAAAAGCTCTAAACAGTGTGTTGTGTATCTTGTCAGTGTTCTAGAGGCAGAGAAGTTCCTGGTCTTGGTGGAGAAGGGCAGCGGGGACAATAATGACATTGAGCTGATCAGAGCAGCTGCAGGTTTTCGCCTGGTTGCCACCATGAACCCTGGAGGAGACTTTGGCAAGAAAGAGGTAATTACAAAATAGGAATGCTTCTACTGTGTGGTCAGTGGAGCTTAGGTTTAAAAGGGGAGACGACAGTGGTGCGGTGTGTAGAGCAGTCGTCTCCCAACCAAAAGGTTGAAGTTTCGAATCTCTGTGCCTGCAGTCCACATGTCGAAGTGTCCTTGGGCAAGACACTGAACCCCCCTGTCCCTGTGATTTAACATCCATTTTAAAATATATAAATGGGCTTTATGAGAACCCATCAGAACTTGGTTGTAGATAGAGTCTGACTTTGTGCTTCTCTGTTTCGAACAGCTCTCTCCTGCCCTCAGGAACCGTTTCACAGAGGTCTGGTGTCCTCACAGCAACAGCCGCAGTGACCTGGTGCAGATCATCCAACACAACCTGCGCTCTGGCCTCTCACTTGATGGTAAAGTAACTTGGGAATATGTAGAAAAATATGGGCATATACTGAAGTTTTAGTTATAAGCATTAGGTCACAGCTTTAAGAATTCTTTCATTTAGAGAATCGGAATCAGAATCTGCTTTATTGGCCAGGTGTGTTGGACACACAAGGAATTTGACTCGGGTACATCAGCTCTCAATGTATATGTACATATAAGGGGCAAGTAAACAGTAAACAAACAAGGCTGGTATAAGAAAATAAGCAGTATTAACAAGCAACAAACAGTGCAAACAATGCAAAATAAGCAGTATAAACAGGCAGTAAACAATGCAGACAGACAAAGGAATGCTCATTGTGAAACATGATAAATAGCAATAAAAATAGAGTACTTAGGACTTCAGGTTGATACACCACTGAGATGGCTGTGTCGTAGAGAAGCCCCCGAAGGAACCAGAGAAAGTAAAGTTAACCCCCCTTGAATTGAAGTTAGAATAGGAAAAAAACAACAGAAATACATCATTGTGTTCTCATAAATAAATACATCATACTAACCAGAGATGCTATTTATTTATAGACAAAATCCATCCTCATGGAGGTGATCTCTGCGTTTCGGTTCCATTAGTAAGTCCTTTTCTAGTTTTGCTCTGACCAACCAACCAGAGGACGGAAAAATGCTGATGTTATTGTGGGCTAGCTAGCTGGCCTTGTGAGGGGAATTTGAAGTCTGATTTGTTAAAGAAACAGTCCCATTGCTAACATAGTTTAAGTTACATTGGCCAGCACTTCTGATTCTGAAGGCCCTGGGCAGATTAGAGATTGACATGGCAACACATAGAGGCTGAAATGTGATTGGACAAAACAATCTAACATCCACATACATGTACTGGAAGCGGTGCAGCCAAGAGAAATGCTATGAAATGAAGAGAACAGACTGTTGGGAATAAATTAATACCATTTTACGGAACAAATATTAGAATTTAGGTTGTAAATGTAGGTCAGTGCTTCTGATAGTGTTTAGGCCAGCAGAGAAGGCCTTGTTGGCCCTGACTGCCCACCACTGCTATTAACACATCCACTAGATCCATACTCCGGACTGTATGCCACTTTTTTTATTCACATGAGCTCACTCCAGCTCACGCGGACATCACGCTGACTTTGTACTAGGAAGCTGGCAGGCTAAAGTCCATTTAAGTACTGGGTCAACTGACTCAGACATTTGCATTTTCATATAGAGCTCCTCCAGGTAATGTCTAGATAATTTCAGGGTTCTAGTGCATGTGTGAAAAGGGTTTTGTGTTAGCAGCATGGCTCAAGGGAAGATTTGGGGCACAATAAAGCAGTACAAAGGCAAAGTGTAGTTGTTTTCAGTGAAAGTGTGATAATAGTGATAGATGGTGAACATAGAGGAGCATTTAGTAGCTATAGCAAGATTAGTCTTGTTAACTACTTAATGACAAGCAATTTAGGCAGACATATCGAACAATTATGTAATCTGTAAAGTCTTACTGATGATGTTTCCTTGGAAACACCTCTGTGAATCAAACACAGGGTGCGATATTGCAGAGCTGATGCTTGACTTCATTGAGTGGCTGACCCAGCAGGACTTCGGCCGGCGCTGCATCCTGAGCATCAGAGACATCTTGTCGTGGGTTAACTTCCTCAATGCTGTGTGTGAGCGGGATGAGGATGGCTTCATGACCATGGGAGCCCTAGAAGATGAAGAAGAAGCCGAGTGGGACCTCAGATTGGACACTGTTACTGCTTTCATCCATGCTGCATGTCTGGTCTACATAGATAGCATTGGCTCTGGTGAGCTGATGGCTTACTTTTATTTGCATGAAGAGTTTGTCTTTTAGAGGGGATGTTTGGGAAATGTGAGCTCAGTCTCCCTTTTGTTGCAGGAACCACCGTGTGCTGTACAGACAACACACTTTTGGTTCGCAGGTTGTGCCTGAGCTTCCTGCAGCAGCGGCTCAGTAAGATGACCAAGCTGGATCAAGAGATGCTGGACTCCCTGAGAGTCTATGATAGCAGCCTGCCAAGGGAACCCAATTGGGGTGAAGATTTCTTTGGCATTGACCCCTTCTACATTGCTTTAGGTATGGACTTCTTCACAAATGTATAGGATTCTGGTGTAGTCCGTGATGTGGACCACATGTTATATTGTCTGCTTCTCATGTTTTTGTGTACTACACATTTGATTGATTTAACAACTTATCACAGAGCTGCATCTGCTGATGTAGGCCCCGCCCACATCTGCCTATACAGTACAATGTGTTGTTTGCAGTTTCATGACTTTAGTTTTTTGACTTAGACCTACTATGTATCAATACATTCTCTAAAGTGTACCACATTAGTGTGCCTTCTTGTGTCTAATACAATATTTCTTTGCTAATATGTTTGTAGTTGTTTCCCTTGTCATGACTGAATCAGATGGCTCTGTATGTCCACCCAGGGTCCCAGACCGAGAGCCGCAACCTCTCAGACTACGCCATTGCAGCGGGCACTACCGCAATGAATGCCCAGAGGCTTCTGCGGGCACTGAAGCTGCAGAGGCCTGTGCTGCTTGAGGGCTCTCCTGGTGTGGGGAAGACTAGCCTGGTAGCAGCACTGGCAAAGGCATCTGGGAACCAGCTGGTTCGAATCAACCTGTCAGAGCAAACGGTAAACACCTTTATATGAATGTTCAGGAGCTCTTTATTGTGCTCTGGAGTGAGCTTCAAAGACTAGCAACGCTCTGATGCTGAATGATGTGTGCCCTCTGGCAGGATGTGACTGACTTGTTTGGGACAGATCTCCCAGTGGAGGGAGGAAAAGGAGGAGAGTTTGCATGGCGTGATGGCCCCCTTTTAGCTGCCTTGAAGGCAGGCCACTGGGTTGTGCTGGATGAGGTAGGTTCACACATTTGTACAGCTTTTATCACAGCATTTGTTTTTGTTTGCAAAACATTGCACAACAAATATTAATCTGACAATGCTGATCTGAGTTTTTAAACTGACTTGCCTTGTTCTCCATGCTGAAAGCTGAACCTGGCCTCTCAGTCGGTGTTGGAGGGTCTGAATGCCTGCTTTGATCACCGAGCAGAGATCTATATTCCTGAGCTGGGAATGAGCTTCCACGTTCAGTATGAGAAGACCAAGATCTTTGGCTGCCAGAACCCCTTTACTCAAGGTGGTGGGCGCAAGGGACTGCCCAAATCCTTCCTCAATAGATTCACACAAGTAAGAATCAGTTGAGATGCTTACACATACTTTCATGTATTTTGTTCTTTTTGTACTAAAAAGGCCCACATGAGCTACAGTAAGAACAGAGGTAATTTCAGCAGTCTTAATAGGAAGTCAGTTTGATAAATCAGGTGTTAAGTCAGTATTTTATTCATATTTTAATTGAGTGCATTCAACATAAATATTCCATTGATCAGTATTTAAATATTGTTCTCATCCTCTAGCTGTACTTCTTGCTCTGTATGAGGGCACAGAAAACCATTAGCCATTGTGATTGAACACCAAAATCTTGTAAAAAAAATAGCTATATTCTTTTCAGTTATGGAATTACTTAGATCCTGGACTGATCAGTTACTTTACCGATTGGTTAATTGACAGACAGTGAATCAGCAACAGTTTTGATAATTGATTTTCAGTCAGTTACATGTCAAACATCCAGTAGTTACAGCTTCTCAAATAGGAGGATTCTGCTCATGTTAGGCTCTGGAAAATGTGATGAGCATTTTTTTTTTGGCATTTCACAAACTCAAGATTATGAAGAAAATCACTGGGAAAGGCAACCATTAACCTGTCACACTTTTACTGTAGATACAGTACGTTGGTTATCACTGTAAAGAATTATCCTAGCGAAAAATAAAAGATCTTGCCTATCTGTGAGCTCAAGGATGAGTTGGTGAACTCATTTTCAGAAATACCTTAACTGTCTCTGGTTATTGGTCATGTTTTGTAAAACTTTAAAAAATTAAAAAAGCGAGTGTGTAGAAAGGATTTGTAATTATAGAAAAAAATATATATATATCTTTGTGTGACAGTTAATGAGATAGTTAATACAATCTGTGCAAATTTAGTCAAATTATTTGTACAATAAGTCCTTCCACCAAAGATTTTATTAGTGATTTTGCAGTTTTACAAAGGCTAATAAACAATCACAGGCATTATAAGTGTCCCTGAACATCTTATCCAACCTTATTTGAGCCCACAGAATGTATTGTAATGGTAGTTCACATGCACCACTGATGTAGTAGCTCTCCTGTAGTCTTTGAAAAGAGAACTTGGAGTGAGTTCAATAATTACAGAATGAGTTGTATTTTTTTTCTGTTTTACCTATGAAAGCTGACTACTGCTGTATTTCTAGGTTTTTGTCGACCAGCTCACCATCAAAGACATGGAGTTCATAGCAGACTCCATTTTCCCCACCATTGATAAAAAAATCATTGCTAAAATGGTGGAGTTCAGCAACAGGGTAGGTTTCTCTTCCCACATATATTGTTGACTATGTGTTGGAGAAACTTGTATACGTATATGCCGAAGTGAAGATGTAGCCGGTTGGCAGTTCCCTTAATAGGAAGTGTTCCACATGTTTAAAGCTGTTACAGAGGCTTAAATGGCTTTTTCTGTCCCCATCCTCCCAGCTTGTCCAGGAGGTGTGTGTGGAGCGGCGGTGGGGTCAGAAGGGAAGCCCCTGGGAGTTCAACCTGCGCGACATGTTCCGCTGGTGTCAGCTAATGCTGGCCGACCAGTCACCGGGATTTTTCAGTCCGGGCCAGCATGTGGCTTTGGTGTATGCTGACAGGATGAGAACACAAGCTGACAAGGCTCAGGTATTTGGTTTAGGCAAATTTACTTTAATCAAAGGATTCACAAGAAACTTAATCAGTATATGAAACCAAGAAATCCACTTATGTTTAACACATATACAGTAAGAGTAAATTTATTCCATAAAAGGACAAAGACATGGTGGCAGTTCTGGTTTTTCTTTAAAACCACCATCAGGAGCCAGAGCAACAGCCAATATAGACCAGGTGTGCGAAAGGTGAAAATTAAAGATGAACACATTTAAAAGTTTTGGACATAATTCAGAATCAGTGAGGGATGGGTTCCTATTCCCAAATTATGTGAAATCATGCACAGATGCCAAGGAAAATGGAATTTATGGTCCAGCTTGGGTGATTTGGAAGTTATGGGCAAAAACAAAAATAATTATTATACTGTTGACATGCGTTTTGTTGTCTGAGTAGTTAGTGAATTGTAACTTTTTGAACTTGCTGTATCTGACAAGTTTGGTGTAGGCCTCACTGTTTATGAGATCTAAGCACTTTTAGCTGATGATGATAGTAATATTAATAACTGATGCTTACAGTTCCAAAAATGTTCCAGCACCTGTGTATATTTTCCACACCGTTAAGTCCCTGTAGCTGTGCACATGTTGAACACATTGAATTCTCTGCATTCAGTGGCTATCTTTTATTTACTGTTACTGATGCAAAATTTGGAAAGCCTTTTCCCTGTTTTTTGTCAGCTTGGAATAAAGCAGACTGTCCTCTTTTCCCACACAGGTGCTCTCAGTTTTCAGGAAGGTGTTTGGGGAGGACTTTGAGCCTTATACTGGCTCCAGACAGTTCCACATCACTCCACTAAACCTGCAGGTTAGTCCAAACACCAAAACCTCATCCTGCTTCTCACCAGCAAATGTTTAAAATTCTGTTATCACAGTTAAAGGTAGGGTTGGTGATCTTGGAAAAACCAGCAAGAGGAAGCTCGATTTTTGAAAGTAGCCAACTGAAGCCATCATCATCATCCCCTCATTCTGACTTCTCTCCAAAGCCACTCCTCCAACACACACTGCAACATGCAGTGCTTGACTACTGCTTACAGATGTCTGGAAACTAATGAGTGTCCCCAAAATGAAACAAAACCAATAATTACCTGTCCAGTATAAACACGGCCACCATGGAATCTCTTGTCAGCCCCTTTTGTTCTCTCAGTTGTCGCTATCATTCAGAAGCCACACCAATGTTAATTCTGGTTTTACTTCTAGCATCCAAATTATTTTTAGTTGTAACTTTCTCAAATAGCTTTAGCTATCACTACAGATCGGTAGCATGTCTGCCTGCCTGGCCTTGTGGGAGACTCTTGGCTCATGCAAGGACAGTGTGCATGCAAGGAGGAAGTTAGGTTGACAGGTAGGTAGGCCATCCAGTGGTGGTGGCCAAGTAAAATTTTTGGTCGGGCTTTTTTCAGCCCTGCTGCTACCACAGATAATCATTTCTTTATGTTGTCAATGCATTTAATGTATTCATTGCCTTTGGGATGAAAAGAGAATTTCAAGTTATGTAGCTTCGGAAAAGAATCAACAAACCTACCTTTAAGGGTTTGTTTTCTTCTGAAATGCCCTTGTAGGTAGGCTTCTCTGTCCTGCAGCGCAGTGGAGGAGCCCCTGTGGCCCTAGACCCCCCATTGTCCATCACACACCAGGCCCTGCGACCCTTGGAGTCCCTCATGAAGTGTGTGGAAATGGGCTGGATGACAATACTAGTTGGCCCCACAGCCAGTGGAAAGACCAGCCTGGTGAGGCTGCTGGCTCTGCTGACAGGACATCGCCTCAGAGTCATGGCCATGAACAGTGCCATGGACACCACGGAGCTGTTGGGAGGCTTCGAACAGGTAACCTGGAAGTCAGTTATCTAGCATCTCAAAGCGCTTTTATTGCCTTAGAACATTAGACCACATCACGCTTCACTTTTCCTTATTCCAGGTGGATATCATGCGATCCTGGCAACAAGTGCTAGAAAGCATGGATTATATAGTTGCCATGGTAATAAGACGGGGCCTGATGTCCTTGGATGTCGGCATCCAGGACACAGAGTTCCTGCTGCAGACGTGGGGCCTGTTCTGCCACTGGCTGAAGGAGGAAGGGCCGCAAACAACCGGAGGAATGGTCAACTCGGAGGCACTGAACAAGTTGGAGGTCATCATCCTCCTCCTGCAGAAACTCAACACCAAGCTTAAAGTGTTCACTGGTAATGTCCAAACACTGCTGGATAACTAGAAACTGTCTGAAAAAAAGAGGAAAAACTGCATGTAAGAATGAGAATGAGAAAACATGTGAATGTGTTTCCAGTACTGTAACATGGCTGTGTTTGTCCTCCAGACATGTCCAAGCTGCAGATGGACTTTATGCTGCTGAAGGAACGTCTGGCCCAGCTGGAAGATGGCTGGACAAACGGAGGCTTTGAGTGGTTGGACAGTATGCTGGTCCAGGCCCTGCAGGCTGGTGATTGGCTGCTCATGGACAATGTCAATTTCTGCAGGTGAGAAAAGGGAAGTGTTTCTTCACTCATCAGTCTATTTATTAATCTACTTAAAACTCCTCATAAATGGTATGTAAGGATAAAAAAAAAAAAACTAGTGCAATCCTAGTAAGTCACACTTCCTAGACAGGTATTTACAATATGTACACACCAGGGATTCCACTAGGAGTTTTTCTTGCCAGTCAGTTGTCTGGAAAGAATTTATTTTACGAGACAAATTTGAAACTTACCTGTTACACTTCAGTTACATTTTATTTAAAACTGCAGATATATAATGCAAATACATTCCCACAATGACATAATGACTTGGACATTTTCCCTGCTTTTAGCTTGCTGGAAACCCATGATATTGCTGTTTTGAGGTGAAATTGTAGCAATGAAACACACCCTTGTAACATTCTTTCTGAGCCGGGTGAGCACTAGAGAGCAGCCCCTCTCTGCACACAGATTTTGCCAGTGTAGCCCAGCTTGTAAGCATTCTTGCCAGCATTTTGATTGCCACTTTTTAATTTATTGTTGTTGTTTGTTTTGTTTTTTTTATAAAAACTTGAAATTACTGGCTAACCAAAGAGGGTCACGGGGAGCTTAATTTCATTTCATTTTTTTTTTTTTTTTTAAATGTATTACACCCACTATCTGTGCATAGCTAGTCAGAATGTTATTGTTTCCTTTGTACATAAATAACTTCTTTAAATTTGGCTAATCAAGTCATTTAACTTTGAAGTGTATTTGCACAAAACAGTAACGCTCTCACTGATTTAATTCGATTTGAACTAATTGTGTATTATGCGCTTAGTGCATCTGTCCTGGATCGCCTCAATGCTCTTCTGGAACCTGGTGGAACCCTCACCATCAATGAACGTGGTGTCATAGATGGGAAGACCCCCCAAATCACCCCACATCCTAACTTCAGGTATTAGAAAAATTAAAGCTGGTTCAATTTTTGATGAAGTCATTAAATAAACCCATACTCAGCTGATCTACGTGGTCTGCAGGTTGTTCCTTACTATGAACCCTGTGCATGGGGAGCTCTCTAGAGCCATGAGGAACAGAGGGGTAGAGGTTTACATCCCAGGGGAACATGAGGGGATCTGCTGGGACACACAGGACCTGAAGACCCTGCTTCACACTGCTGGTGTGACTGGGGACTGTCTGTGTGATCTGCTGATTGAAATACATAAAAGCATTAAATGTGCCATCTGGGGTAAGTGCTGATTGATGACAGCAAATACTGTTGAACGTACTGTCATTCAGTCTGCAGAGCTGGTAAAAACCCTGGCTTATGTCTTTCAGATTCCCCTACCTCATCAATGGCCTCTCTCCTCCATGCTGCCACTCTGCTGTCCTGCCAGCTGCAGAGAGGTGTGGATTTACCCAGTGCCCTGCAGCATGTCTGTGGAGAGGTATACTCCCTCTGCCAGCGCAACACTGCCAGCCAGAAGGTACAAGTGCCTCACTATCACAAAATCCAAACAGTCCAAAAGGTTTTATTTAAATTTTCAGTCAGAAATTTCCCTTCAACCAACAAGTTTGGTTCCTAATGTTGTTTCTAAAAAATGAAACAAGCCAGATTTCCATGTAATCTACAAAATCTAATGTATGGTCTCCAGAGTATACAGTGAGGAACAGAAGTATTTGAACACCCTGCGATTTTGCAAGTTCTCCCACTTAGAAATCATGGAGGGGTCCGAAATTCACATTGTAGGTGCATTCCCACTCAGAGAGACAGAATTTAAAAAAAAAATTCAGGAAATCACATTGTATGATTTTTAAAGAATTTATTTGTCTAGCACTGCTGAACATAAGTATTTGAACACCTGAGAAACAACAAGAATTCTGGCTCTCAAAGACCTGTTACTGTGCCTTGAAAAAGTCCACCTCTACTCCACTCATTAATCTAAATTAGTAGCACCTGTCTGAGCTCTTTAAAGACACCTGTCCACCCCACAATCAGTCAGACGCCAACTACTACCATGGGCAAGACCAAAGAGCTGTCAAAAGACACCAGAGACAAAATTGTGGACCTCCGCAAGGCTGGAAAGGGCTACGGGGCAATTGCCAAGCAGCTTGGTGAAAACAGATCCACTGTTGGAGCAATTGTTGGAAAATGGAAGAGGCTAAAGACGACTGTCAGTCTCCCTCGGACTGGGGCGCCATGCAAGATCTCACCTCGTGGGGTATCACGGATGATGAGAAAGGTGAGGAATCAGCCCAGAACTACAAGGGAGGAGCTGGTCAATGACATGAAGAGAGCTGGGACCACAGTTTCAAAGGTCACTGTCGGTAGAACACTACGCCGTCATGGTTTCAAATCATGCATTGCACGGAAGGTTTCCCTGCTCAAGTCATCACATGTCCAGGTCCGTCTGAAGTTTGCCAAAGACCATTTGGATGATCCAGAGGAGGCATGGGAGAAAGTCATGTGGTCAGATGAGACCAAAGTAGAACTTTTTGGTCTAAACTTCACTCGTCGTGTTTGGAGGAAAAAGAAGGATGAGTTGCATCCCAAGAACACCATCCCTACTGTGAAGCATGGGGGTGGTAACATCATGCTTTGGGGGTGCTTTTCTGCGAAGGGGACAGGACGTCTGCACTGTATTAAGGAGAGGATGAATGGGGCCATTTATTGTGAGATTTTGAGCAACAACCTCCTTCCCTCAGTCAGAGCATTGAAGATGAGTCGTGGCTGGGTCTTCCAACATGACAACAACCCGAAGCACACAGCCAGGACAACCAAGGATGTCTTCCGTAAGAAGCATATCAAGGTTCTGGAGTGGCCTAGTAGAGGTGGACTTTTTCAAGGCACAGTAACAGGTCTTTGAGAGCCAGAATTCTTGCTGTTTCTCAGGTGTTCAAATACTTATGTTCAGCAGTGAAAGACAAATAAATTCTTTAAAAATCATACAATGTGATTTCCTGAAATTTTTTTTATAATTCTGTCTCTCAGAGTGGGAATGCACCTACAATGTGAATTTCAGACCCTTCCATGATTTCTAAGTGGGAGAACTTGCAAAATCGCAGGGTGTTCAAATACTTCTGTTCCTCACTGTAAATCAGACAAAATGTGTCTATCTATTGCTATCTCTATCTATCCATCTATCTATCTTTCACATAATCAAGATTAAAGATCAAACATTTTTATTGTCAATTCACTATATGTTCAGGACATACAGAAAATCAAAATACTGTTTTTCTCTCACCTAGTGTTGAATGCCATACCATTTTGGAAACTTAAATAGAATAAAAGCAGAGTAAAAATAGACTAAAAAGAATAAGAAAATTAAGCCAGTGATTAGGATAAAACTAAACATTACAACCTAATAGGCTATGATACATACACACACACACACACACACACACATATAT
>NW_018128008.1:1929628-1939394 GCF_001952655.1 Monopterus albus
GAACATTGGGGGCTGTAACCCCCAAACTGGGAGAGCGGCTCTAACAGATCCCAGGAACAACATCTGAGATCTCTGTCCAGAAGAGTGCAGTCCTAGGAACAGCTAAGATACTGCACAGAACCCTCAAGCTCCCAGGCCTCTGGTAGAGGACCCGAGCTTGAAGGAAGACATACAAGACTGCTCCAAAGTGGGGGGCAAGTGGGGAATTTTTATATAAAGAGCTATAATTTGGGAATAGGAACCAATTCTCACTGCATTTTTTCCCCTTCAGCAAGCGCAGCATTTGATTGAGCAGCACTTGGCCATCCTGGACACAGAAGACTGGGGCAGCGGGCTGCTATGTGCTGGGGTTTGGCCTGACGGCTTCCCCTCCGCTCTGCTTTCCTCAGAGGATTCCTGCTTCTCTACTGTTCTCCAAGATGGACAGGTCCTGTCATTTTGCCTGAATACCCTCAGTCTGCAGAGTAAACGGTAAGTTAACAATATTAGTACTCAATATAACTCAATATAAAAAATATCAAGTTGAAATACTGAAAGTAACTGAAGTGGCAGTCAAAACATATTTTCTGAGAAATGTTGAAATGACTATTCCAGTTGTTCCAGTTCAAGTTGTAAGCTGGGTTACAGACCAAAATCAGGGGTTTGTGTTTGTGGAGCATGTTGTTTAAGGCACTGGTGAGACAATGAAATAAGGACCAAGGAAGTCCAGTTTGCCAAACACCTAAACATTGCACAACGGTTTATAACATGCACAGACAGGACGTAATAAATCTTGAAAATCACAGCTCAAGCAGTCGTGAGGTAAACAAGTGTTGTAATGTTGTTTGCATTACACAATAATCTAACAGGAATGTGCTGTGGCCCAGAAAGTTTGCTGGAGACACCTCTGTCATTTAAGATCAGTCTGAATGGTACTGGAGTGCTGAGTAAGGTCAGGGTATTGAAAGCTCAGTTGAGAAGTTAGGGTCAGTTGAGCAGGTGGAGTAAATGGTGTAGGAACAGTGGAAGTTGTCAGTGAATATGTTTTTGTTCCAGCGTGAGACCTGAAAAGTTGTCAGCGACAATCTTATTTGTAACTACTGAGTAAAAGGAACAGCGGTTGTTGGTTTAAGTGTAACTCCCTCATTTAAAAAGTAAGGTGAACGTAGTGAAACTCTGTTAATGTTTAAGCGCTGAAATCAGATGAATTATCAGCATAACGCATCAGTGCCAAGGTTTTCTTTTCATTTTTTTGTCGTGGACAAACTTTATCAACTTATCAACATTGGCATTGAGAAAGTCATAGTTTATTACTGTTCTTTGCTCAGGAATCGTCCACTGAGTCTGAGTGACCTGCAGAGAGCGTTGCAGGGCTGTGGTGTTCATGAAGGCCAGGTGTTCTCTGGAGGAGTGGTGGATCTGGAGGAAGGAGATGTTCTGAGGCTGATCCCCACAGCAGTGAGACTGCTCACAGAGAGAGCCTCTCATGGAGACTGGGTCCTCCGCAGCAGCTGGCTCTCACACCTGGGAAAGAGCTACAAATATGCCCCTGGTTTGTTACTCTGCACACACAAGTGCACAACAGCTCAATGTTAGACTTGGCTTCATAAGCTTCTATTGTATTACAGGTCAGCTTTTAAGTGCACTACACTGCAAAGGTTAAAAAGAATTTTTTCTTAGGCACGATTTCCAGTACTATCCAGTACTCTGGATCCTCAAACTTTGCCCTTATTGACTCCTCCAGATTCAGCGCTGGTCCAGGTGGAGGCAGGAAACAGGGCTCTGAAGGCCATTTTTGGTAGCAAACTTGCTGCTAAGGGCAAGTCACTAGCAGAATTGCTCCAGCCTCACAGCATAGGTAAGTAAACCTTCTGTGATTTTCTTGTTGTTCCACCAAAGTTTTTGTTTTTCTTTGAAAGTTTAATAAAGAAGCCATTAAGGTTGTTCCTCATAGCAACTTTAGTTGTAAGGAACATTCAGTGCAGGTGAGTCATGTATAGAATATGATTATGGAGGCTAGGTTTAAGTTAAGGACACTGATGCTGTTGTAATTTAGATATTTCTATCAGGATTATAAAAAGATATATTGTAACATTTCTCTAAGAGAAAACTTGATTTCTTCACAGTTCAAGTATTGTCTTAAATGTGGTCTTTGCTGACTTTAGTATTTCTGCTATCAGACAACCAGGTTTCCACATTTTAAGTCATTTGTACTGAAACAGTAACCAGACAAAAACAAGGTTAGTAGAATATGCTGTAATTGCGTACCAGTAATAAAAACACTATCCTTACATAAATGTTAAATGGTGTTAGAACTAAAAAAAATCTGTATGTTCATTTGTTGAGACATTGCTAAATCTGGCTAAACTGACAGATGTTGTACTAAATGAAGAGCTGTTTGAGAGCAAACGAGCTGGCTGTTTAGCTTAGCTTTTTGCTTAGCTTTATTTAACAGCTGTTAAAAGCCTAAGTGACAATTGCTACAAACGGCAAACAAGAATGTTTTAATGCAGAAAAATGTTACAGGGACTAAGAATCATTGTACTAGGGGCTTTCATCACAGAGTAAGAAGTGCTTTAGAGCAGATTTCAGCATGTCGGAATAGGAATAGGAATCAGCCATAACATTATGATCCGCCTGCACAGACGTCAATTTGGCAGTTGATTGGCACTCATGTTACAGTGCATGTTGTGTGAATTTGTTTGCTACCATAGTTACACTGTCTGAAAGAACACAATTAACTTAGAGGACTGGAAGTTAAGGATAGTCACCTTTATTGGCCAAGTTACACACAAGGAATTTGTTTCCGGTACAGAACTGATGGCAGCCATCTGCGGCGCCACCTCAACCGATGGTTCTAACCATTGGGGGCAATGGGGATTACTCCCGAATCAATGAAGTGCCCAAGGACACTTCAACACATGGACTGCCAGCACTGAGATTTGAACCTTCAACCTTCTGGTTGGGAGACGACTGCTCTACCCACTGCACCACTGTTGCCTCCCAAGTTAGGCATTAAGTTAGGCAAGTTCACTTTCTGCCTAATGTACCCCACACACTGACAGGTGCCACTTTGATGGGAAAAATAAGTGTTATTCACTTCACTTGTCAGTGGTGATAATGTTAGTGCTGATCAGTGTATATACTGTGTATTGTGATATTGCATATCTGAAATTGAAATAGAGGGCAGCACGGTGGTGCAGTGGTTGCCTCACAGCAAGAAGGTTCCGGGTTCAGGCCCCACCTGAAATGTCAAGTGTAAGTGATAATTTCAGCTGGAAGTGCAGGTGTCAGATGTAAAGTGTAAGCACTGAACCTGAGTGGAGAAAACTGTGGGAGTGAGGTGAACTCGAGGCTTTTTTTTTTTTTAATTAGGAAATGTTTGCAGATGAAGGGTGGAGGTATCAACTTAAATGCATGCAGAAGTCTCCAGAATTGCTGCTATTGTTACATTTAGGGCCATATGTAGCTAGTTTACTAGGATATGTTCATTACCATTAGGAATAAAAGTCTAAGAAAAGAATAAAAATATCTTGGATAAATGTAAAAGATGTTAAGTACTCCTGTCTGTTTTTGTTTGATTGCTTATTATGTTGAAGATGAATACAGAATCCTGGTGGACATGCGCTGGAACAAACAATATCTGGATATTTTGGCCAATAAATGTAACTTTGAGGACGAGGAAAGATACATGGAGTTTCTGGAGGCCCTGAATGCAGTCGCCAACAGGTAATACATCAGTTGATATCTCTTGCCATGTATGGGACTCCAGTACAGGCATGTAACATGTAATGCCACTCAAAAAGAGATTGCTGTAGTTAAAGATGGGATTGTAACAATTTAAGTGCAAAATCCATTACAATGAATTAAAGATGTGATGCATAATTCAGTTCTACAAGTTCTGAAAATGTATGAAAATATTTACTTTTTTCAATTCTTAGATGTGTAGTAATTAAAAGACCTTAAAAAATTTTGTCATGTCTGCAAACTGTATGCTGATGCTACAGCTGTCATTTCAGTAGTCCTGATGTTTGTTGTGAAATAAGGTAATCTTGTGTGAAAATTGTAGAAGACAGAAGTTGTAGAAGATAAAGAATGTCTCTCATCTGGTGGTTAAGCAAACATGTTCTAAAGGTGCAGAGTGCAAATTATTTGTTTGTGTTTGTTAGGATTGTCCTAATGATGGAGAGAGAGGAGAGGTCTGTCATCTGCACCTGTGCTAGCAACCTGTCTGCTCAGAACTGCGCTCTGAGAATAGCCACAGCCTTCAGCAAAGGTATCAACAGGACACTTTGGGTAGTTATGAATGTACTCATGCATCAGCATGGTACCTGACCCCCAGCTATATAACTAAGTTACGGTGACCGGTCAAAGCATAAACAAAGCTCTTCCCACTGAGCTGCACAGGACCATTAATGAAACGTGAGATTTGTGTTTAACTTGGAATGAATTTGTGCATTTCTCCCCACGCAGGGACTGTGGATGTTGGTCACCTACCCCATCCAGTGCTGATGCACCTGCAGACCTTCTTTGACCTGTGGGACTCCTTCGCCATGCAGGCTGTGCAGAATGGACAGCCCTACATCTCAGACCACATTATGTTTGAGGTCTGAAGCTTTTTTTTTTTTTTATCAGTCACTTTTACTTAATACTCCTGCTAGTACTGTTGTTACTGCTCTTACTGCAGTTACTACTGCTAGCTGCTACATTTCTTCTGCTGCTGCTGCTGGTAGTCATTGCTGCTTACTGCTACTACCACTGCTATTGCTACTATTACAACTGCTACTATTGTTATTCCTTATACTAATATTTTATGTCTACTGTTAACATTAGATGCTAGTGCTCCCACTGTTATTGCTACTGCGCCTATCACTACTGTTACTATTATTACTACTCCAGTCCTAGCTGTTAGTAATTTTAATACAATTAATATTTATGTCAGGAATAAAAGGCCTCCCGGGCCATACTTCCACATCCACATACATTTAGGTATACTGACATATTAATAGCAGAGGATTTTTGATCTCATCAATGACAAAACTAGTATCTGCATTACATAATGAAAACTATTCAGTTAAGATGGCGGCGCGAATGAACGCAGCGGCCCCTCTCTCTCTGAGTTGTGTGCCTAAAAATGTGTGTTATAGTGCGTGTTCGTGTTTGTCGTGTGTATGTTCTGGTGGGCGTAGTTCAACGTCTATGCTGCGCCCAAGATACAGTTGCCACTGCCTTGTGGATATAGAATACAAGTCAAAACATTTCAACTTGGACCAGGAACTTCGAGGCCTGGGCCTTCTCTGCCGGATTCCTGCATCACCGGACACACCAGCTGCATCACGCCCTGAGAGGAGGCATTGGAAGCGGTGTGAGCGTAAACAGAAGCAGGGCAAACGGGGAGGCATCCAGGCTAGGCTAGCAGCTAGCCCACATAGACCCACAATACCATCCCTCATTATGGCCAATGTATGCTCACTGGACAACAAAATAGACCACATACAACTCCTGAGATCTGCACGGCATGATGCAAGGGGCTGCTGTGTTTTTATCTTTACGGAGAACAGCCTCAGTGACTTCTTTGGCCGCTTTGAAATGCAAAACAGCACACCAGCACAGAAGACCACCCCTCCCCTGGGCAAGCAGGCTGTGTGTCTGTCTGCAGCCAGCGTGAAGAAGACCCTCTCCGGGATCAACCCATGCAAGGCAGCTGGACTGGATAACATACCTGGTCATGTTTTAAAGGACTGTGCTCAGGAGCTCAAGGATGTCCTCATGGACATCTTTAACATCTCTCTGAGTCAAGTGATTCTTCCCATGTGTTTCAAGGCCACCACAATAATTCTAATTCCAAAGAAGCCCCACCCAACCAGTTACAATGACTATCAGCCTGTACTACTGACTTCAATTATTATGAAATGCTTCTGCTGGTCAGGCAGAACATCAAGTCCATCCTTCTTCCCTCTCACAACCCATTTCAGTTTGCATACAGGTCAAACAGGTCCATAGAGGATGTATATTGATGCCATTACTGTTGTTCTCCATCCAGCCCTCACTGACCTAGATTCAAAGAACTTTTACGTGCGAATACTGTTCCTAGACTTCAGTTCAGCATTCAACACAATAATTCCCCAGCAGCTTACACAAAAACTTGGGACTCAAAACCTCTCTCTGCAACTGGGTGCTGGACTTTCTAACAAGGAGGCCACAAAGTATGCGGGTCGGCAGCAACATCTCCAAGACCATCACGCTGAGCACAGGGGCTCGGCAAGGGTGTGTGCTCAGCCCATTGCTCTTCACACTGCTGAGCCACGACTGTGTGCCATCCTACAGCACCAACCACATTGTCAAGTTTGCGGATGACATGACTGTAGTTGGCCTCATTACCAACAATGATGAGGCCAACTACAGGACTGAGGTGTGCCAACTGGTCCAGTGGTGTAAGGACAACAACCTCTTCTTCAGTGTGGGGAAGACTAAAGAGATCGCTGTGGACTTCAGGAGAAAACCTCTAAAGCATCCAGCACTGACCCTTCGACGTTGCTGTAGTGGAGAGAGTGAGCAGTACCAAGTTCCTGGGGGTGCACATCTCTGAGGACCTCTCCTGGACCAATAACACCACAACACTGGCCAAGAAAGCTCAAACATGCCTCTACTTCCTCTGCAAACTGAGGAGAGCCAGTGCCCCACCCCCCATCATGAGCTCCTTCTACCGGGGCACCATTGAGACAGTCATCACTGGCTGCATCACTGTCTGGTACGGAGTCTGTACTGCCTCCTGCAGAAGGATCCTGCAACGCATAGTGAAAACAGCCAGCAAGATCATCGGTGCCCCTCTGCCTTCCATTACGGACATCTTCAACACCTGCCTCACCCACAGAGCCATCAGTATTGCTGATGACACCTCCCACCCCGCACACTCCCACTTCAGATTCCTGCCTTCAGGGAGAAGGTATCGGAGTCTTCAGGCCCATTCCACCAGACTTACAGCTTCATTCACCAGGCTGTGTGGGTGCTGAACGCTGTCCATTGGTGAAATGGTGAATTGACAATAAAATCCTTGAACCTATGCCAAGAGGTCAAGTCATGATCATACATCACAATGACAAATAGTAATCTCTGCATTCCATAATAAATACAGACTGCTAGTCACCATACAGACCCAGTTACAAATCAGTGTAAGCAAAATCATTTAAATAATCAATACACAAGTCTTGGTACATGCAGCAATCACATAATTCTATCATGTAGTTCTCCAAAGTCACTTCACATTACTTACAACTTCTAGCTGTCAATGGTGTATTATTCCCATCTGCCCATCAAGTTATGATCTGAACAGAAATAATGATGGCATTAACTGCTTATGACAAATGGCAGTAAAGTAACATTCTATTTCTGGAACAAATTTATATTGAGAATATTTACCTTCAATTTATTGTTTACCAAAACTGAAGTGTACCATGTCATCGGCATACAGCAAGGTCAGCAAATCTGTCATTACCAAGCTGGGTGCCATTACACTTGTTACATATTAATTGAGATAAAGAAAAAAACAAATTGTTCATTGTGCCAACGTTACATCTAAAATTCTTTTTCAACCCATCAGCTCCTTTTACACATAATTTCAGCTGAGGATACATGGACTTCAAAACATGAACAACTTTACCATTAATACTGTTCTTAAAATACAAGAAATTGTGTTGAACACCATCACATGCTTTAAGAAAATGTTTGTAATGTATTTCTGGACAGCTGATTGTAAAATAAAATTATCTACTGCTGAATAGCCTTCTCTGTAGCCAACTTGTTCTTCATACTGTTATATTCAGCAACCTTCTATTCAAAACATTTATAAAAAATTTTACCTGGTAGTATTGCTTCTTAACGATACTACTTCCACTGCTGCTGCTGGTCGATACTATAATTACTCATAGAATATTACTACCAATACTATTTCCACCAGTGCTGCTGCTTTTAATGCTTTTGCTGCTGTTACTACTACTGTAACTGCTACAGCTATCCCTGGTACTATGACTTAAACAGTAATGCCAGGAGTATTGCTTACACTTGTACATAGAAAAACACCTAAACCTCTATGACTACTACTTCTCTTGCCACCTGTAATGTACTCCTTCAGTTCTTACAGTATGAATACCATTTCTATGGCTAGTATCTAGCTAGCTTGGTAATTAATAATAAATAGAACCGGTTAGTCACTACACATACAGAAGAATAAAATTGAATGAGGTAAGAGAATATAAAACCATATTTTAAAAAATGAACAAGCTGTTTTCAGTAAAACAGGGATATTATAAACGTATCAGCTTCCTGTGGTCTTCTCACGTTAGTCTACCTGTGGTGTGTGTTTAGATCCTTCAACTACTGCAGTGGCTGAATCGTTTCTGGGATGTCTGTAACATGCTGCCAGCTGACTCTCAGGGCATCTCTGTGCTGTCTCTGCACTGGCAGTGGGTCCAGAAACACCTCATCCTTCGGCTACCACAGCTGCTGCTGGGAAACGCTTATGCCACATTTGAGTAAAGACTTTTCTCCATATTAAATAATGTTACACATTTTGTAATAATCTTATTTGATTTTTTTTAGTTTTTGTTTACATTGCTGTTACAGAACATTGGAGAGATGGTTCACAGGTTCAACAGGACTTTCTTTAGTTTCATATTACATATTAATGTGTTACTATTGTGCTACAAAAATATTTTTCAATGCCCAAAATTATGATATTGTTACTTACCACTTAATGATTGTGCTGTATTCCAGAGGCCACCAGGAGCTGCAGGCAGTCTCTGCAGCTGTCCAGACTGTTCTATCCCCTCCTGTGTCTATGGCCACAGCACTGAAAGGCATCCAGAAAACTCTGGGGAAAGCACTTCCATTTAAGGTGGGCAGAATTTCCACATCTTTGAAGTTGTTTATTCATCATCACATGTTATACGTCCTGTCCTTGTCTTTTACAATACAATTGTCCAACCAAAGAGAAGAAAACAAAGCCAGTTTAGTATAATGTCTGTGGTTGACAACTTATGTGAGATGATCTGAATTATATATTCATTTTCTGTAGCTGGAGTCAGTGGCTGAGTGTGCGTCCAGACTGCGGCTGCTTAGTAAAGCCTTGGATGTGAGTGAATTGAGGCTGGACAGCACCACGGGTTCTTGGAGGCAGGAGCTGGTCCGACTTCAGGGCGCTGGGCTCAGGCTAGATATCAAAGAGAGTCTGCTAGAAGCCTGGGGCCTTGTTCTGCTGGCAAACAACCAGCTGGATCCACAGAAGTCTGGTGAGCTTGTATCATATTGATGATGCTGGTCAACAGACATATCTCAGCAGCTGCTTTTATTTTGCCACAGATATGGTATGGATAGCCTGATTGTTACACATTATGTTTTGTCTAGCGCTATCATCAGATCATCAAAGTCCCTGTTGGGCCTCAGTGTACCACTCGTTTCACTGTAAAACAGAGAACAATAAGCTTCTGTCCACATGAATGCCACAAAAATACAAGTGAAATATAAAGTAGATAAATAAGCAACACTAAATCTAAGGCACATTAAGCAGCAAATGCAGCAATATAATAAAAATATATTAGAATATAATAAGAGAATGTATGCTGCATGGGAGCAGCATGTGCAGCAGTCAACAGTCAATGTGCAATTATGCATGTGCAAACTGAGAATGTAAACAGTACAGGTCGACAGTACATGATGTATTTCCTGGTAATAAACTCCTCAGCTGTTTAGGAGTCTGATGGCAGAGGGAAAGAAAGAGTTTTTCAGTCTA
>NW_018128008.1:1939638-1940079 GCF_001952655.1 Monopterus albus
AGCGGCCTATGAGATCTCCTTTTCTTCCTCATGTCCACTATCATCTCCTTCGTCTTGTCCATGTTGATGCTGAGATTATTGTCCTTGCACCATGACACCAGACCGGCCACCTCCCTCCTGTAGGCTGCTTCGTCCCCGCCAGTTATGCGACCTACGTATCACTGCGGAGCCGTTCGTGAACTTTAGGATGTTGTCGTCTTTGTGTGAGGCGACACAGTCATGGGTGAACAGGGTGTAGAGGATGGGACTGAGGACACATCCCTGTGGGGTACCAATGTTAGTGATAATGCTGGCTGAAGTCCTATTGCTGATCCTGACAGTCTGGGGCCTGCCAGTCAGAAAGTTCAGGAGCCAGTCACAGAGGGTGGGGTGCAGACCCAGTGTGGACAGTTTGTGGGGGATAACTGTGTTGAAGGCGGAGCTGTAGTCAATGAAGAGTAT
>NW_018128008.1:1940605-1958678 GCF_001952655.1 Monopterus albus
GAGGTCATCTGGCAGGCTGTCTGTGGAGCTGATGATGCTGGTGGTGGTCCTGTAGTCTGTGATGTGCTGCAGGCCTTGCCACATCCATCTGGAGTCAGCAGTAGAATAGAAGCCATTCAGCTTCTCTCTGTACTGCCTCTTGGCTGCTGTGATGGCTTTCCTCAGTCTGTACTTCACAGCTTTGTACTTCATCTCATCACCTGATCTGAATGCATGAGAGCGAGCACGCAGCATGTGGCGTATCTGACTGTTTATCCAGGGCTTCTGGTTGGGGAACCTCCTGACCTGTATGGTGGGCACAGTGTTGTCAATACAGGTACTAATGTACCAGGTCACATACTCGGCATAATCCTGTACGCTGACAGAAAAGTCCACCAAGGTGGCTGCAGCTTTAAACATCATAGAGTTTGCTGAGAGCTGTTGAGGGATTAGCTCTTGGGCTAACATACACAGTAGCTAGAAACAGCACTATGCTCTCTTGCTAGATAGTAGGGCCAGAATTTCAGCAATAAAAACTCTACATCTGGCGAGTAGTGCTTATAACCAGTCCGTACATCTCCACACCACGAGGTATTGATAAACACACACACACACATCGACTCCTTTTACCTTCCCCGAAGCAGCAGTGCGGTCTCCCTGATGTACAGATTTGGTCTCTAGCTGAATCGCGGAGTCTGGGACTCTGTCAGAAAGCCAAGTCTCGGTGAGAATTAGAGCACAGCATTCTCTGATTTCCTGTTCTGTTGTAATCCTAGCCCTTAGTTCGTCCAGTTTTCCAGGGACTGTACATTAGCTAGTAAGAGGCTGGGTAGTGGCGGTCACGTAGCGTGAACTTTTAGCTTAGCATTGAGTCCTTCTTGCTTGCCCTGCTTGCGTCTCTGTCTCTGGGTTGCTCTCCTGATTTCAGCCTGCTCGCTTGTGCTTGGTGCTCTGGGGGCTCCCCGAGGGCGATGGTGGCTGTCCTCGCCATTGTTGTTATTTTCGCCGGAGTGGACAATGGGTTGTAGCTCCAGTGGTATGAAACCAGTAAATTCCCAGTGGCTGTGTGAGATATCCAACAATGCCTGTCTGTTGTATGTTGGCAGTGAAGGGCATTTGTGCACTGCAGAAAGAGTAAAAAAAAACACACAAAAACGAAGAAAACGAAGAAAAAGCCGGCATTAGAGAGTGGAACGTGCAAACACGTCCGCCGCGGTGGGCGCCATCTTGCAATCCACCCCACTTTGTGGCTGTATGCCTCTGCCAACCAGTCCATACCACAGGAATGGTACAGATGTGAGGGGTCCTTGAGTTTTGCCTTTTGACCACTAAAGTCTAATCAGTTAATCTCTGAGTCCAAATGGACATTTGTGCTAAATTTGAAGAAATTCTCTCAAGGTGTCCCTGAGGTATCATGTTCACAAGAATGAGACGGACAGACGGCCTGAAAACATAATGCCTCCAGCATTAAAGAATCATGGAGTGGAATAACAGCTGAAAGGTGCCACAAGTTGGTTGACTCCATGCCACACAGATGTGAAGCAGTTATAAAAAACTGTGGTCATACAACTAAATATTAGTTTAGTGATTCACAGGATTGCTAAATCCTAGAAACAAAAACGTTTGTACAAAATAGTTTTGTGTTTGTACAGTCAACGGCAGACACTGCTATTTTTTTTAACACACCCCTTTCAACTAATTGCCCAATTGCACAGCCTTAAGAGCGTGCATATCATGAATGCTGGGGCTTGTTTGCTTTCTGAGAATCTACTGCACCTACTGGTAACTTGTTTGCCATGTAGCAATAAAAAATATACTAAAAACCTGGATTATTCTGGTTAGTCACATTGTACTGCTATTATTTTGAACAATACTGTATATGGATAGACATGCATATAAACTGTAGCTTGACTGGTTGGCGAAGGCTTACAACAATTCAGGTTCTGATTGCAATGAAAAATAAAACCATCCACTGCCAGAATTCAAATGTATCTCTTTTAATGACTGAAATAAATCATTTATATTTGGAAAAAAGTAGTTGTCGTTCTTTAGCTCTTTGGGATGTAAGGCTGTCGTTTAAGCTAAAAGTGAGATACATTTAGCTTATTTCCTCTTTTTTAGAGTGAGTAGGTGTGATCTGAGTGGAAAGGGATGCAATCCGAATTGAGCACTGAGCGATAATGAGCGCAGCGTTCTGGTGCGGCTTTGAGCGGCGGAGCTTAGAGGGCGAACAGCTCTGTGAGCAAGGAATGGAAATTCTCACTCTGCTCATATGCTCTGCTACAGACTGACAGCTGATCCCGCTGTGCCACTGTCAACAGAAGCTCATACTGCTTCAGATAACAGCTCAGAAGTACAGTGCACACATAGCAGTCCTCCAAAGATAGTACTGGTGAAATTCATTTTCTTATTTTCAACTTTGATTGCAGTGTGTTTTGCCAGTTTAATAAGTTGATATGTTTGACCTCAAATTACAGCTAGGCCTGTGTGAATGTAACACAAAACGTCATATGTAAAATTCAACAACTCAGTTTTAATGAAATAAAAATATACAGTATACCTTTATAACCTTTCAGTTTAAAAAAAAATATATATTTTAGGAACTCCATTATTGAGTTTGCAAAGGCTGATTTTTTTAACTGAGAAGTGTTGGATGACTGTGCAAGACACAGATGCATTGTGGGTCGGGCTTGGGTATGCTTCAGGCTCGTATTGTGATCAGTGTTGGAGCGAGGTTTAGGGCTACACTCTGTCCCTTTTAAAGAAGCCGCTCTGCGCTCTGTCCACAGTCCGCCCGCTCCTGCTCACCGCTCAGTCTCTCTCCGCTGCTCACATCACATGCTCTGGTCTGTAGAGGACTGCCACCTGCAGTTGTGTAGTGATCCTCCAACATGACAAAATGGAATGTGAAATATTTCTGCATGTTGCCTTTTAAACACACAGTTTGACAGCATCTGCACATAAAACATAATTTGCATACTGATCCAGAATCAGAAGACAAATAAAATCTAGTGGTGATATTACACCAGTTGAATCTGTTATTTATCCTGGTATAAAACTGCCAGTCAGCAGCAGCTGCTTAATGTGTTTTCTGCTGTGGGAAAGTCCACAGTGTCTCTATACTCATAACAACGGTTTGGCTAACTTATGAGCTGTATTCATACCTAAGATTAAATTATAAATATGACAAAATTAGTGAATCTGACTAGTTGTATATGCCACTAAAGAACAAATCAGTGCTCTCTGGGAATGCCTAAATAATCAGTGTATTGTTTGTCCTGCTCTGCACATTTGAATTGCAGTCTGTATGGGGTGCTGGTAGGGCATTGAACCTTTTGTCTAGTCTTAACTCTAAAGGAATGCACGTGCCACCATATGTTCTGATCAGGAGTGTTGGAGAGGCTGGTTCTGAGTGTGGAGCAGCAACAGCGTCAGATGACCTCCACAGGTTTGTTGGAGGTCTGCTCCCTGTCTGAGGGTGAGGAGCCAGCAGACGGAGTCCACCTGGCCCATGAGGAGCTGCAGCAGCTCAGAAGCAGGGCCCAGCTCTGGCCCCTGATGGAACAACTGGCTGTACTCAACCAGCTTAGACTCACCACTGACCTGCTGCAGCTGGCTCTGTCTCCTGGGTAAAACAAAAACATTTAATAGTGACTGATGTCAACCCATTCGACTGTTTATTCAGCTCTTCTTGTTGATATACAGTGATCAAGAGGCAGAGGACAGCTTACGTCGGGAGCTCTCCAGGCATCTTCGTTACTGCCTCCAGTCCACACCAATGAACGTCAGTCAGCTCCAGCCACTGTCCTTTCTGCTCAGCAGTGACAGGGTTAGTAGATCTAGAATTTCCTGTAATTCTTCAAATTGATAATACCATTTGTATATGTATGTATACCTGAGGACATCATTTATTATAAAATAATGCAAAAGCAATACAGAAACAAAGCAATTACAAGTTTGACAGGTATTGAAATACTTGGTCTTTCAAATGAGCAAACAAGCTAAAATACCTGAGAATAGACTTAAAAATAAGACACCATTATTGAAAACTACTAATATAAATAATGCTGTTAATGATTCCTCTGTCTTGTAGCCAGCAGAGGAGCTGCAGTTTGTGTGGTGTGAGCTGTTGTCAGAGGCTCTGGCAGCCTTGTGGAATAGCAGTGTGACCTCAGACCCAGACCGCTGGCTCAAATGGGACCCACTGAATCCTGAGACCCAGCAAGGTCCAAAGCTGCCCCATGGAGCAGATCATATGGTACTGCCCTAAACATATCCTGTTTATGTCAAGGAGTTTCAGTCAGTCCACTGATTAACAAACAAAATTAATTTCCCACTGGATTTCTAAACATTTACTGACCAGTGTCCATGTTGTTTGCAGGGTCCAGCCTTGTTGACTAAAGCAGTGTGGTCACGTTGCATGTTTGGAGTACTCAGCAGTGGTGTGACCGGAGATCTCCAGGAGCCATCAGGAACCACCCTTCTCTCCCTCTCCCATGTCATCCTGGGCGAGTGGAAGGAGAGAATGCAACAGCTGCAGGATTTGTCTGCAGTGCTTTGGGATAATATGGCCATCCCTGCACTGGCTGAATTCAGGTAGATTAGAAGGAGCATACATGCACAGTCCTTGGTCCTTTTGGAGCATTCATTGTGTCAAAAAAAATATAAAAAAAAACCATACATGGGTTTATCATTTCTGGGTTTGGTAATCACCCCACATCTCCTCAGGGGCACAGACTTCAGACTGCAGGGCGTTGTTCTGCGTCGGCAGCTTCAGAGCATGGCTGACCTACTGCCTCCTAGCCTGCAGGAGGGCTACATGGAGAGTTGTGAGAGCCTTGTGGATGATCCTGACCCTCTGATAGCTGCCCAGGAGATCCAGACAGTCTTGAGAGACTTCCTTCCTCCCAACCTGCTGCCTGACAGCCTGGTGGAGTCCTGTATCACCTGCCTGCAGCAGTACGTGCAAAGCAAGGTTCAAGGCTCCATCTCGCTGGCCCGTTCTGGAGTGTTCTGGGTCAACATAGGCTTGCTGCAGATCAAAGTGTGGGCACCGCAGACCATCTTTGACCCAGCTGTGAAGAGGGCCTACAAACTCAACTATGCTCAGCAAGAGGTCAGCAACTGGTTGTTTTTTTGGTGCTTTTAATCCTTTTGTTCTTTTGTCACAGAAGAATTGAATATCTGTCAAGCAAAACCACAAATGTGCTTTGAATCTGTACAGCATGTGCACAGTATTCAGTCAGTCTAGCAGAATTTTATTTTTATTTTTTTTAATGAAGCATGACAAATCAAAAATTAGTTGCCACCTTTGAGGTGATAGAAAGTTTTAACACAGTCACTTTGCATAACCAAATAATTTTGATGTGAAACCCTTTTTTTTTATTGTGACCAAGATGAGACATTATATAGCTGAAAAAAAGTAGACTGCAATCAGAAAGCGCAAACCTCCACCAAGGAGGTTCACGATCCCCATAATACCTTTCCACCTATAAGCAGTGATAGTCTGTTCAGTCTATAGTCAATAATCTAGTCATGATAGTCTGACCCTCGTATGATTTTGTATGAAAACATACCACTGGCATTTGGGATCACGTCGATATCCTCATTAATTTGGAAAGTTATTCAAGAACATTTCAGTAATGGCAGTTTTCTTCAGGATCTAGCTCAGTAACTTTTGAAGATGGATCAAATCTGTTCACACCTTACTGAGGCTGCAACATTTCAGCTAGAATTTTATCATGGTTGCAAGTCTATAACATTATTTGTTGACTCACAGTAGTGAGTTTTCCATGTGACCTCTAAATATGAACATTTTGGATCAGCAGATTTAGAATATTACTTGGATCCAGATCACACTTCAGTGTGTGGTAGATCTTATGTGGGTGTTATCTTGCAGTTTTTGTTCAAGCATTGTAGGCATTATATATGGAGCAAAAAACTGCAAAAATACTGAAATTAGCCCCAGCTCACTATGGCAGAGAAGCTTTAAAAAATTCCTGGATTCCTAACTCTCCGAATATATTCATCAAAAACCATTCGTTACCTTTTGAGTGTAGGCTGTAGACAAACAAAGCAGCCATCACCAGTAAAGACATTACATCCTTGGTGGAAGTAATAAACTAGTCAGTTCTCTCTGGTGGACAAATGTGCTACTGTTTTTTAATTATCTCAAACCTGCTTTGGCATTTCTGTGCTGCAGTTTCTTGTTACTTAACAGCTGACAAATACACAGACATTGATATCTGCAGTCAGCTAATATTAGCTGATACACCAGCCTGGCTGATTTACTCACCCAGCTCTAATTTCTACAACACAAGTCAAGAAGAACGTCCCATCCTGCCTTTAGAAATGTTTACCTCTTTAGCATTTTATGTGATGCTGTATATGCAAGTAGACCATTACTGGTTGGTGGTTAAAGATGGAAGTACTTTCAACTGATGATTGGATTGGCATCCTCTTCTGTGTTTTGTGCAGCTGGCCCTGCTACAGGAGGAGTGGAGAGGTCGCAGCCTGTCATCTCAGCTGATGACCGGAGCCGAGCTGGAGGAGAGTAGCACCACTGATGGCTTCCAGCATCCTCGAATCAGGTCAGAGCCAACCACATGCTGTCAGTGTGTCATATTTCAACTAATGGGAGAATACAATTCAAAAATGACCACAGTTCAGTAGTGTTAATAGTATTAGGGGATGTCAGTAAGTTTGTCTCCAATAAATATTGATTCCAAATTCTAAAAGTCTAGAAGCACTTAACTTTCTTGACCCTGAGAACTCTAAACAGTGACCGACAAAGACTTAATGAAGCGATGCTGCACATTCTACAGTATGTACCCTCAAAACCAGCAAAAGGAAGCAAATAATTCAAATCCACTATAAAACGAAAGGTTTAAATTTGTTTTTATTTTTATAGGAACCAGAGGAAAAACATTTTTAACAAATTTTAATTCAAATGGACACTACAGTATATGATTAAAAATGTTAAAATAAAAAATGTAAGATGTCACTCATATTCAGTGTGGACCATAAATAAGTGAGATGGGCTTGTCCGTGTGTGTCCAGAGTAGAGATTGAGGACAGAGGACATGTACCACAGACCTAGAGACTCTTGTTATCAGTTGCAAACCTTTTTACTCTCCCTGTGAATTTAACAGTTTCATGCTAATGTGAGTGTACATAAAACCACAGGCCAACAGTAGTGCACTACGGCTCCTGGCAGAACAGATAACTAGCCTGGAGCTAGAACATCCCGACTCTCCACTCATTGTTCTAGGGGACTTTAACAGAGCAAATCTCACCCACGAACTGCCCAAATACAGACAGCACGTCACCTGTTGCTGACAGTCATCAACTCTTCTCTCTAGTTATCCTTGACCAGATGTACCCTGTAGAAACTCATATGCATGACTAAGCATTTAACAGCCTGAGCTAGACATCCTGTCTACACTAAACATTTCTAATACATCAAGTATCTAACCAATATCTATCTAACTAAAAATACCTAACACTGTGAAGCCTCTAGTCAAAACAGTGAAGAGTTGGACTGAGGAGGCTAAGTCAGAGCTACAGGCCTGGATGAACTCACTGACACTGTCATATCTTATATCAGTTTCTGTGAGGATGCGTGTGTGCCCAAAAAGACCTTCTGCATGTCGTTGGGAGAATCAATACACAGGGAAAATCACTGCAGTGCCAATTATCATTTATTGAACAATATTATTGATTTATGATTGAGAGGACAAGAAACAGGATCACCTGTATCAGTCTGAGTCTCGGCAGAGGAGGTCAGGCCGTCAACCACCAGTCTAGTCTATTTCTCGGATCTACACACACGCGCCCCTGATTAACTCTGTTGCTAACTATGTTGCAATTTCTCACTTCCTGTTATTAATAATAATAATAATAATAAATATAAACTTTATTTATATAGGACTTTACAACTCCGAAGAGCACAAAGTGCTTCACAGTGGAACATATGTATCAACTAAAAAATACTAAAACAATCAATCCAAAAACACAGGTTTATAAAATCCTAGCAATAAAAAGTTTCATCAAAATAAAATAGTATAAAACAACAAGTTAAACCATGTCCCTTTGAGGCAGATAAAATAGATTCAACACCAAAAACCTGTTTTAAAAGGTGAGTTTTTAAAGTAGACTTAAAAACCGCTAGCTCGGTTATAGACCAAATCTCAGGTGGTAATGAACTCCAGAGTCTAGGACCATAGACGGCAAACGAACGGTCGCCCCATTTTTTGGATCGGGCCCACGGGATAACTAAGGAAAAGTGCTCAGCGGAGTGCAGGGTTTGGCACGGAGCATAGATAAATAGCAGCTCCGACATGTATGGTGGGGCGAGGCCATGTATGACTTTAAAGACAAATAGCAACATCTTAGAATCAACTCTCCATTGTACTGGCAGCCAATGTTGTGAAAAAAGAACAGGGGTAATGTGGGCATACCTGGGAGTGTTCAGCAACAGCCGAGCAGCCGTGTTTTGAACCAGTTGAAGTTTCCTCAGCACTCAGACTGAGAAACACTATCGTACAGGGCATTGCAATAGTCTAATCGTGAAGTAATAAAAGCGTGGACTGCTGGTCTCCACGGGATAAGAAAGGCTTATTATTATTATTATTAGGGTTATTGTCCACCCTGGCGTCCACCCTTAGTCACTCTTCTCTTATTCGGGGAACCCCCCCCCAGCAAACTGTACAAAATAACCGGAAGCCTGGCGCCTGGACTGCTTGCAGAGATTAGTACAAAGGAACAAAAAGCTGTTCACCTCACCCTAACAGAGTTTATTCTATACTACATGTTGTACATTAACTATTAACTATATTCTGATTATATCCTGTTTGCTTTAACCACTACATGCACATACAACAACAACAACAACAAGCCCTGGTTCACAGGTGTGGGGAACACACTGACAAAGGCGATTAAAGCAGCAAAGAGGAGCTGCGCTGAAAAGCTGAAAGCTCAGGTTTCATCCTATGACCCCTCGTCTGTGTGGAGGAGCCTGAAAAGCATCACTGGCTATAGGAAACCAACACCATCATCCCGGACATCCTCCACTCCAAACTGACCCAGCTCACTGTGCCTGCCCCCACCTGTCAGTGGATTACTAGCTTTCTGACAGACAGGAAGCAGCAGGTGAGGCTGGGGAAAACTACATCTGGCACTCGGACAATAAGGATGTGTGCTCTCTCCTCTGCTGTTTTCACTCTACACCAACAAAAAATTTCATCGGAGACGATGACGAGTCAGCCTACAGATGAGAGGTTGAGCAGCTGGTCCTGTGGTGTAGCTGCAACAACCTGGAATTGAACACGCTCAAAACAGTGGAGATGACAGTGGACTTCAGGAAATGCCCCCCCACCTTACCCCCACTTACCATACTTGGCAGCACTGTATTAGCAGTAAAGTTCTACAAGGTCCTGGGCTCCACTATCTCCCAGGACCTGAAGTGGATGTCAGGAATCAGGACCATCACCAAGAAGGCACAGCAGAGAATGTATTTCCTGCACCAGCTCAGGAAGTTCGACCTGCCCCAGGAGCTGCTGATACAGTTCTACAGAGGAATGTACCAGAGTCAAATTCCTCATGTGTCCAACACACCTGGCCAGTAAAGCAGATTCTGATTCTAATTGGTCTAAGTGTCTAATATCAGTGGTGAACACAGACTAGAACCAACTAAAGGGCTGTGGGACTAACTAGTGTACCTTAAAACACTGGTAGCTTGCTTGGTGCAAGCTGCTAACATTTATCATTGCCAGCTTTGTTTTGGTGTAGTTTTATAAAGAAAGTTAGCTGAGGTCCCTTCTTAGGCTGACTCCAGTGTGACTAGAGAGAGACCTCAGTAATCTTTTACAGCATATTTACACCGGGTATATAAGAGCAATAATTACAATGACCCAAAGCTCTTTCAGTGTGCTTGTGGCATGTGATTAATATATTAAGACAGAGGTCTGAAAATTCGTACCTCTCCTTTAACCACTGACCCATCCACCTTGTGCTTGTAGGTACCTGTGGATCCGTATGCAGCAGATGAAGGAGCAGATAGCTGAGCTATCCAGGAAACAGGCCTGTCGTCCCCATGAGCCTCAGTATGGTCGTCTCTTTCAGGAGCTCCAGCAGTACCTCTGCAGCATTGGCCAAGCGTCTGCAGTGCAAGACCTGCTGTCCCACCTGCTGAAAGCCCTGCAGGGCTCCTCCTCCAAGTCCAGGTCAGCAGTTCAGGGTCTGCTGAAGGAGGAGGCAGTGTGGCAGAACTCCCAACAGCGCTTCTGTCAGAGGCTGCTGGAGGACTATCCCCTGTATCCTGATGTGGTTGGGCCAGTGCGAACTGGCATACTCCAGCTCAGGCACGGCATGAGGCTGGTGGCCTCCCAGGTGGCCGCGTTGCTCACACCTGTACCAGGTCTGTCTAAGCTGTTGTCCTGCCTGCTGGCCTTCCCCTCCTTGTCCCCTAGCCTACCGACGTATCTGGCCCAGGCAGACTTCCTCTGCTCCAGGACTTGTATGGACATTCTCCGCTGCCTGGTCAAGCTTCTGCCCCCAAAGGACCCTGAGAATGTGGTCCCCCAGTCCTCTACCCTGCTTCTCAGTGCTCTGTTGCATCTGCAGTGCCACACCTTGTCAACAGGAGAGTTCAGCTACGAGGCACGCACCCTCGTCAGACACATCTGTCAGGTCAGAACTTAGATTTTTGTGTCAAACATCTGACTGTTCTGATCTGATGTGTGAGATGTTAAAATCAGAATAGGTTTCTATTCAACGTGTTAAAACATTTGCCATACTGTTGCTGTGATGCTCCTCAGGCTCTGGTGAATGAGTGGGATGAGCAGGAGAGGCAGAGGAGAGAGCAAGAGCAGCAGGAGGCCAGTCTGTACCGCAGTCGACTGCATGGCTCAGGGCTGACTGAGGATGAGCAGGAGGAGAAGGATTTCAGATGCCTTTTCCCTGAGTTCAACCAGGTATCCACATAGGATTCCTACAGTACGAGGAACTGGTCTCTTTTTATTCTCATGAGTCTCCGGAAAGGGAAGAGCTAATCTTCTGGGGAGTTTAGCTAATGACATTTTTATGTACAAGTAGATAAAATTGGTTAGATGGTTGCACATGATGAAAGTCCAGGTTTCACGAAAATATTTAAGATGAGATCTCTCAGGACTATGAATAGAGGTTTGACTTGCCGTTATCTAGATAAGACCAAAGACTGGACAGACATGTCCACCTTGACACCCTGCAACTAGCTGCTTAGACACAAAGCATGCTAACAGGTCCTTACTGTATATCTGTCTCTGTTCACTGTTTATGTCCATACTATCTATCAGGACTTTGCAGACATTGTGTCCCAGCCAAGCCTGGAGAGTCCAGCAGATTCCAACAGAGCCCAGGAAGAGTCCAGTGGCAGCGCCTTCCCATCAGCACCTGTGCCTGGGATATGCCCAATCACTGTGGTACCAGGGCATTGTGCCAGCCAATTGCACCAAAGAAACTATCGACGCCTTGGTCTCCTCCTATCAGATTGCTGCCCCTGTGATGTCACACTTCTATCATCTGATTGGTTAGTATTTTTGTTTGGTGTCACTTATACAGTGTATGCACCAGAAACATTATCAAGTGCTTTTTAGCAGCCACGTAGACATGATTTTAAAATGGAAACTGGTTTACGTCTTCCTTTGTTTCCTCCTTAGATGCTGAACTGGACCAGCAGCTGACAGGCAGTGAACTGCTGCTCTCTACCCTCATCCAGAACACAGTGCAGGGTTCAAGAGGTCCTGATGGTCTGGCTGTCACACCAGAAGGCTCTTATGACTTCTATCAGCAGCCCAACATGAGCGAGGCCCGCCTCTGTCTCCCTGTCCTGGAGCAGCTGAGTGTGGCAGTGAAGCAAAGACTAGACGACTGGCCGGAACACCCTATACTCATACAGGTCAGTTAGGCTTTTATACCGAGGCTCACAGTGAGCAAACAAGAAGGGGTTCATTATCAAAACCCAAGGAATTTAACAGTAAGCAAGGTCTCTTGGGCAAGCTACTAAGGTAGCACTCTCTTTTAATATCAGTGGTTTTCAAGTTCACCAATGCTTAATGGTAGCATTGGATTTACACAATTTCTCCACTGATGGCATAAAATGAATTGATTGGTCAAACATTAAATTGGCCAGAACAGCCAAAAATGGGCATTTCCAACTGATAATCATGACTTTGATCTATGAACATTTTCTTACAGAATTTCAGGAAAAATCCCACATCACTATATGTATAAATATCATAACAAAGTATATGTATAATTATGGAACCTTTGCCCATATCACCCTCCGCTGCTCCCCAGTCCATTGTCCTACTAGACCTCAAATATTTTGTTGAAATAAATAATTGCTTAAAAATCTGTAATTGGACTGAAATTGAGATGATGTCACACACATTGAGCTCATAATTTAATGTTCTCATTTGTACCAACCTTGGGGCCACTTGGGTGCAGCACAACCAGCTGTAAATACAGTATCTGAACTGCTATCATGTGTTTTCTGATTTACACAATCAGCATAAAAGTTCCATATTCCCCCTACCTTTAGCACTGTTTTGGTCTGAGGAAAAACTCCTGAGGAAAAAAACTGATCTGGTAAATGCTCCACTGTGTTGACTAACTAGTTGCTCACCCAACCTGTTTGATTCTGGGAAGGTAGATAAACAGTGTATTTAACTGAAAACAGAGCAAAGTCAGCTATTGTAAAACCAGAACAGTGAGCTGAAAGTAAAGCTGAGGGGGGCTGTAGAAGGTGGTGACAACTCTCTGTAACTTCACCACTACAAACAACATTACATTGTTATTTGATCCACTTTTTGATAAACTTGTGAGATGAGTTAAGTGATTTCCTCTTAATTTACATAACTGTGGATTCACTTGAAGCAACAATGAGACCTCCTGTGGAAACAGTTACTGGAGTTGTTTAAAAGTGTGACTGATATTTGATTTGAAGTATTTGCAGTCCTCTCCTTCGGTTTCTTTGGTAGACATTCTGGTAGAAGGTAGATGGAAAACTTACTTGTATTCTTGTATTGGAATACCTACTGGCATCATATCTACCAGATTGGCCGTGGAAATTTTGGTTGTTTGATCCATCCATACATTCATCCATCCATCTTCGTCCACTTCATCCGAGACCGGGTCGCGGGGGCTGTAGCCTGAGCGTCGCCTCCCAGATGTCCCTCTCCCCACACACCTCCTCTAGCTCCTCAGGAGGAACCCCAAGGCGGTCCCAGGCTAGCCGGGAGACATAGTCTCTCCAATGTGTCCTGGGTCTGCCCTGAGGCCTTCTCCCAGAGGGACATGCCCAGAATACCTCCCCAGGGAGGTGTCCAGGGGGCATCCTAAACAGGTGCCCGAGCCACCTCAACTGGTTCTGCTCAACATGGAGGAGCAGCAGCTCTACTCTGAGCTTCGTACGGGTGACTGAGCTCCACACTCCATCCCTAAGGGTGCACCCAGCCACTTTCTGGAGGAAACTCATTTCTACCACTTATATCCACAATCTCATTCTTTCGGTCATGATCCAAAGTTCATGGCCATAGGTGAGGGTAGGAACATAGCTTGACTGGTAAATTGAGAGCTTTGCCTTACGACTCAGCTCCTACTTCACCACAACAGACCAGTGCAACGTCCGCATTGCTGCGGATGCCGCACCAATCTGTCTCTCAACCTGCTGCTCCATTTTTCCCCTCACTCGTGATATTCATTAAAATTGTGGTATCATGCATCCCTAATGGTACAATGAATTTACCTTGTTGTGTGAGAGATTCCTAATAAAAGGCTCAAAGTTTAAATCACTGACATCATTTGACAGTGGTATCTACTGTAGAAGTGTAAAATGATATCTGTACACAGAGTGGACAAGTGGTAAATTTGTGTGGCTGGTACAGTAATTGCTAGAACTGGTTCTGTGGTCTGTAGACAGCGGACATAATCTCCTGCTCTAAATACATCTGTCACTGTCGTATGGACTCCAGATCAGTTATGATAGCTAAAGTTGCTATCAAGTGTAATCCTGTATGTGTGTGTTGTGCTTCAGCTGACTGTGGTGATGGAGAGGATACAGGCTTTCAGTCTGGCTAGTCCACTCGCCAAATTCCTCAATGGTCTGGAGATCCTGCTCAGTAAAGCACAGGTGAGCTCTGTTGGCAAGATGCTTCATGTGTCATTCATGATTACAGTAGTGTATTTTAGAGTTGCACGCAATGTTGATACTTTTAACAAAGTTTCATATCCGTGACAATTTTCATTTTAACAGCTGACACAATTTATCAGGTCGAATACTGAAAAGTTGAACAGAGGCTTTGTGTTTCTTGTTGTCACCTCTGTTCTCTACTGCTGTCTCCAGGATTGGGAGAATAATGCCAGTCGTTCAGTCTCGCTGAAGAAGGAACTGGAGCCAGTCACCCAACTCATTATCCAGTGGCGCAAACTGGAGCTCAAGTAAGGCTACATTTACATTACAGACCTTATTGCTCAATTACAATATTTTTGTCAGATTTGGTCTTTTTGTGTTGATGGTTCACATTCACGTTTTTAAATGGCATCACGCTCTGATTTGAACACTGAAGGTCCTGTTATATATGTGCAGATTTAACTGAAACATGAGTCACTGGTTTACAAGAATAATAACAGTACCCTCATTTGTGCAGTTTCCTCATAAAGTGGTTACTATATGTTCCTAACACCTTGGCTTAATTGGAAGCTTCTTCATAAATATCAAACCAATGTGAAATGTCCTTGTTTCTCCGCTGACCTCCATCACTATTGTTGCTATCCTCCATGTTTATTTTTACTGGTCTGTGAGGGGTCAACACTGAATGATGATGACAGGTGATGTGCTCATGCACAGCAGAGGAGTGTGAGACCTTAAAAAAAATGACCTGAATTCAGATCTGACCGTTCTGATTGAGGTCTCATAGTCAGAGATCACATATGAATCAGATCTAGGACCACATATGCAAATGATCAGACTCAAAAAGATTGAATTGTCCATACATCTGAGAAAAGAGCAGATCTGAATCACTTGGAGGGGAAAAAATAGAATTTGAGTCACTTCAGCAGGTTATGTGAATGTGGCTTAAGACACAAATGGATTAAATCTAGCCAGTATTTTATATTACTTTTTAGAGACTTGGTGTGGAGAGATTAACACTGTAGCAAATCCTTGCATTCTTCCATGTAAGCCCATGACCAGGAGGTGTAAGCTCTTTGCCTTTCCTGTGTATATATTATACACACACCTTTTGTTATATTATATGAAAATCTACTGCTGATTGTTTTTTACCGTCACATCTGCTGCTGTTGGTCCTTTGCACTACTGTCCATGTACATTTCATCAGCTATTACGCACCTCATCACCAATGCCCCTGGTGATGCTGACCACCTGACAATCTTCTTATTATTTGCACTACTGTCATTGATTGTACATAGCTTTGATATCATAGCCTATTAGGATGTACCGTTTAGTTTTATCCTAATTACTTTAATTTAGTTTTCTTATTCTATTTTTATCCTGCTTTTATTCTATTCTACTTTCTTAAATGATATGGCATTCAACATTAGGTGAGAGAGAAACGGTATTTCGATTTTTCTGTATGTCCTGTACATATAGTGAATTGACAATAAAATCTTTGAACCTTGATAAATATACTTAAGTGAATTATGTCAATTTTGTGTGGCAGTTGTTGGTCGAGCAGTCTGGACAACGCAATGAAGCGGCACACTAAGAAATCAACCAAACACTGGTTCTCTATCTACCAGCTGGTAGAGAGGTATCTAGACGAACAGAGGATGGAGGCCAATACAGGTATATATAGAATGGCTCTAAGCATAGTTATTTTTGACTTAGTTAAACAATTCATTTCTATTGTTGTCATTCCCTGTATGCCTCTGCAGATGGAAATAAATAGCAGTGAAGATTGAAATCAGTTCACTATTACACCATCAGCAGGCCTAAACTGAATCTGCACATGCAGAATTCTGACAACAGAATTTTCCAACCCCCCCCCCAAACTGAACTTTGCATTTCAATGGCCATGTGCCCTTAAATTTTATGCTGGTAGAATTTCCAACAAATGTTTGAGTGTCTGGAAATGTTGAAATTCCTAAATGTAAAGGTTCATATAAAATAATTTATTTCAGCCTGCTCAAGATAATTGATGTTAGCTAACTGAATATTTTCTTTTATAAGCAAAAAAAATCACTCTGTAGTACTCCACAGATTGGTCTTTTCTGTGTTGATGGTTCACATTTATGTTTGAATAACCAAAGATTCCATTTCACAAGGCTGTCAGTCAGCATTTCCACAGTCCAACGTGCTTATAGCAGGAAAAGAATGAAAACACCAAGTAACTAATATTGTTTTCCTGTAACTGACCTCTCCAGGTGAGGAGGTGGCGCGCCTCTCCCTGTCCTCAGTGTCCTCCACCCTCAAGGCCTTCATAGAGGGCTCCACCCTGGGTGAGTTCCACACCCGCCTGGCCATGTTGCTCAGCTTCCATTGCCACCTCCTCCTGGTCCCCAGCCAGCCTGGACAAGGTCAGCCATCACTACTCTATACTGTACAAAGCATACCAGTCTGTCCTATTATAATACTCATATGCCCCTTTTATGCTGAACCAATTATTAATCCTTGTAACCATTTCTCTTGGCTATGAAACAGGTTTTTTTTTTTATTACTGACCAGGGGTCTAAAATGTTGCTCATGAGCTACCGGTAGCTTGCTCCCCAATTCTGAAGAGCTCGGCTAGAGGTTCAGAGAATAAGGATAATCTGAATCTGAAGAATAGAAGAATAGGAAATATGTAGCCTACAATGCATGCATTATAAAACTAAAAATGTTAGACGGCAGAACTTTGCTCAGTAAACCTGCTCCATCCATCCATATTTACAGGTCAAACGAAGGTGCCAGAGTATTTGTTGCTTTTTGGCTGTGAGAGAGACTGCACCATTGATGGGAATGTCATGTTATCTGTTGTCTGTTTTACAGAGTCTTTGTCCAGTCTCCTGTGGAATCTGCACAAATATTACAGTCAGTTCTCTGATTGCATCCAGACCAAGCTCAGTCAACTCAGACAGCCGATCGAGAAGGAGCTTAAAGTATATATATTTATTAGTCATTTTTTCTTTGCAAACCAGTACTTGGAAACCTTATCCATACATGTCAGATAAATCCCCCTCAAATGTTCAGTGCACGCACATTCATTCACTCATTATAGTTCTACAGCAATTGAACCTTTTGCTGTTCTCAGGACTTTGTCAAGATCTGCAGGTGGAATGATGTCAGTTTCTGGTCCATCAAGCAGTCGGTGGAGAAGACACATCGGTAAGACCTTCCCTGGATTTTGCTGTTTGGCAGCTTTATGCTGAACTTTTATTTTTCTGGACTCTTGTTGTTATTTGCGCTACAAGATAGATGACTCCTCTCCCACCTCTTATCTGCTCATCTGCTCTTTTTTTTCATCTCTCTCTCAGGACTCTCTTCAAATTTGTCAGGAAGTTTGAGGAGACTCTGAATGGTCCAAGTATTCTTGTCCTGGTGGAACAGGGAAGCAGCGCCAGTTTGGACAGTGTGAACACCATCCCAGAAGAAACACCCATCCATCGAGTTCACCAGGCACTAAAAAGTGCCATGCCTGGGAAGGGCAGAGATCTGCAGGTACAAGTCTTACAGCACACAGAGTGTAGAAGAATGTTTTTTAACCATTGTTGTTCATTATCTCACCATAAAAAAGAATATTCTTTTTTTAAAGTGTTAAATCCTACATATGACATATGCAGCACTTTATGATAGTAAATAGTGAATGCATAACCTAAGCTAGAGTGTTTATTTCAGAATGAGGACTCTGAGGAAGGAGATGAAGCTTCATCTCTGCAGGGACGTCTGCCTGTTCTGGCCAGGAAGATGAAGAAAATGTGTATCCAGCTCTTGAAGAAACACCCAGTGCCTGAGCTGGCTGAAGACTTGGACTACTTCACTGGTACAAGAGGCAGTTCCACACAGTAAACATCTATCTAACTAAGGTCTAATGGGCACATTGATATATTTTCTGAGCAC
>NW_018128008.1:1958691-1962944 GCF_001952655.1 Monopterus albus
TTGCTGAGAGAACAGCGCCTTTTAGTTTTTGCTCTCTGGCCATGCACAGGAGAGCGTACACATCAGTGTGATACACATTCCCCCTGGCACTGCACCAAGTACATGGCAGGGATAAGAAAGTCTCCCAGCTAGAAAGCGTGGTTAATGGTACAAGGTTGTACTTTTTTTTTCTTTTTTTTTTTATATAATCTTGGCCACATGAGGACAGAATGGTAGCTTTTGTTTGCATTCACTAGACAGTTCTCCCTGATTCTGTAAGCACTCTGTTGAGTTGAATGGCCTTCAGCACCACCCTCAGGACATGCTTTACATTTTACCACTGATGGTAATATGCCAGACTTTGAATATATTCTATTTAAAAAAAAAAAACGTATGTAATTTGTGTCTTCTTTACAGGCGAGGTCATCAGCAACCTGCGGAACCTGCAGAGCCTCACCATTGACATGTCAGCAGAGAAACAGAAACAAAAAGCTGAGGTCAAGCACATCCTGCAACAGAAGCAGAGAGCTCTGTCTGACCTGTTCAAGATGCTCACAGAGATAGGTGACTTCCCCTCAGATTCAGACCTGTCATGTAGTATTGTAAGTCTTAATAAACAAGACCAGTTAACCAGTCAATCTTTATGCAATCTTTTACCCATTAAGGTCTGTCATACCGCAAAGGCCTGATGTGGAACAGGACACATGACCCGGAGAAAACCCTGTGTATGCAGCCACTGGAGATGACCACCGTGCTTTCTGCTGTTGGCAGCAAGGAGCAGACTGAGAGCATGTAAATAGAACTGCTGATAGATGATGTAGTGGTGAGGGTACTGAGCCTGTTCAGTAACTTTATGACTGTGGCCGTTTTTGTTGCCATAGTCTTACTTTTAGCTTGTGGCAGTTAATGCTGGCCATCCTGAAGCAGATATTGCTGTCACTGACATCACTGAGTCAGTTTGCTGACTCCTCTACTTGTACAACCATCCTGCGTTTTAACTGAATTGCAAAGTGTTCAGTTTAATGCAACTAAGTGTTTTGCCAGTCCAAACTTATGTGGTCTGGTATGACCCAGGGGGCCTAGTGTATGGAAGCCAACACAACCTTTAGCTAGTTACTGGTGTGTAACTTTGTGTATTTTTTTTAGGATAAGGATAGTCACCTTTATTGGCCAAGTATGTTACACACAAGGAATTTGTTTCCGGTATAGTGATAGTTTTCTAATAATTTTATTGTTACATTATGTTGTGGCATTCACCATTGTCACACTGATGAATTAAATTGCTGAATGAGCAGTGACAATTTTTTTTATTTAGTACACTGGCTGGTGCTACAGCCTTGATCTGCTATGGCCACTGCAGTGGCTAATGTTAACTCGTTTTAACAAACCTTGGATAATTTTTGTTTAACTGTCATTACGGAGTCAATTTTTGATTATCTTCTTGTGGCTACTGCTGACTACACACTGCTTCAGCAAAACCTAAGCAGCCTCACTTTAAATTTTAATTTATCAGAATCTCAGAATCAGCTTTATTGGCCAGGTGTGTCAGACGCACAAGGAATTTGACTCTGGTACATCGGCTCTCAATGTGTATGTACATATCTACCCCCTAGGGCCCTGCCCGACACTTCGAAACCCTATGAATGGGACGGCTAGGGAACCAACTTCCACTTTTCAAGTCACCCTAACGGGCATAACGGGCTCCGCTAAAAATCGCTGGTCCAGTCAGTTTCGTAGAGCTTTTTTGGTAGTTTTGCAGGGGTTCGCAACATTCTGGCTGACTCGTTCGTGCTCCGAGCTACAACAATCCAAAGTTGGGCCGCAGGGTTCGCATTTGTCAAAGTTCACTTTTCGGCCACCAGATGGAGCAGTTTTCAGACATTTGGGGGGACCTTTCTGACAGACAGGAGGGAATGTTCCTGACATGTGTGACATTTGGCCCCCGAATTTTAACAGGTTTCACCGACTGATGTCACTATCCTTGCCCAACCTTTCCTGGGAAAGCTGTCTGACATTTAGGCCATTCTAGTAGTTTCGAATTCTCACAGGAACAAAACAGCGGACTGCTTGTGTAAAAGTGGTTAAAAAAAGCTTACCTAGCTTAGCAGTGCCATAAAACGTTGAAGGGTGCTTTAAAGGTGTGGGAAAAGTGCATTAAGAGTGTTCTAAATAGCAAACACACACTCCAGGAAGTGAGAGATAAAAAATGCATTTTTTGACTTAAAATGGATCAGGGTGACCAAATGACCAAGAGATTGTTTTCAATTGCAAACCAAACTTTTTTTATTAAATGTGTGAACAAAGAAACACTAAATAACACTTTCAACAATAAACCAATTTTTCACAGCTCTTATTATGAACAAATAACCCGAAAAATAAATAACAAACTACTACTTTATTTAAAACTACTTTTTTGGGTGAATATTTGGTTGATTTATTAGCTGCCCGTGCGGCAGCTCTTAACGCCCTTCTGGAGACCTTAAAGCTTGACTCTATTGGGCTCAGGTGCACCATCAGGTTATGATACAGCTCCCTCTGGGTCTTGACTGGTGTCTGTGGAGTAAAAGAATATTGAGTGCTTAGTACTCTCATTTTTCTCTCTTTTCTCTATTTAATTAATTTTTTAAAACATTTCTTACAGATGCTGGCCCCGCGGTGACATCCTCCTTTTCTTCCTCCTCCTGCCCCTCTTCCCCCTGTTCCTTCTGTTCCGCTTCCTCTTCCTCCATGTCACACATTTCCTCATCCAAGCAGGAGTCTCCCGACTCCTGGTACGGGACCGCCTCATCACTCTCCTCCTGAGCTCTGTCTCTGGCTCTCGGTTTTCTTGGGCAAACCTCCTTCTTGGGCTTTGGCGGGGCTGAGGTTGAGTCAGATTTTAGGCGGGGCAGAGTGGAGGCCTCAAAGTGGCGCCTCATTTTACGTGACTGCTCTACGTCTAGGTGGAGGACGTGGAAGCGGTCGGCCGTGGCAGTGTTGTGACACAAACTTTGCCACTTTGCTGCGCACCTCTGGCACGTGGACGTTCTTTGCCTGCAAGGAGAGAGAAAGTGAGAAAGCAGAGTGACGCACGAGGAGCAGTGGAATTTAAACGAACAAGCAGAATCTCACATGTGCAGACACGGCGGTCCTCAGTTCGATGAAGGTGGGCTTGCCGGGCAAGCCCATCTCCGCCCACGCCTCCTGCATGTACCGCACGAGGTTCTTCAATGGACCTTTGCCTGGTGTGAAGAACACCCGGTCCCCCTGCGGACTGCAGAGCTCCCTGACCTTCAGCCACTTTAGGAGCCAGCCGTACTCCTCCGGCTCCAGGAAAATCTGTGCCACTCTAAAGTCTTTGGTCGTCTTGTGCTCGTTCACCTGCGATGCGTTGTTACAAAAATAAATAAATCGATAAATAATCTAATTAATTAATTAATAAGTGACACTTGAGAGATGTAGCCAGGTGAGCTCAGTCATACTTACACGTATGACGTAGCCCGTGGGAGGCCGGCCCTCAGTGGCCGCTCCCCTGACCTCCGCCACTGTCATATTTTTGAAGACGCCCGGGCGGTGCCCGTAAATTGATGCAATAAAGGCACTGAAATATCCGTAGAAGGAGTTCCGGAGCTGCACGGTGTAGTCCTCCTGGAGTTCCTCTGAGGGGGACATGGCAGAAAGGGTTAAGCGAGTGAAAAATGTGATGTGGTGGAGAAAGTGCAGTGTGTGTTCAGGGTGAGGTGAACAAATCTTACTCAGCAGCTTAGGAATCGCCTTCCGTGCACCGACCTGGCACCGCCTGAGCGACTCCTGCGACACCACCTTGGACAACTTCTTGTCCTTTGTCGTAAGCTGGTGGGCCAACATCTTTTTGGAAATGGATTTTATGGCCTGTCTCACGGCCCGGATCACACCAGTGATCTGGCTTTGGGAGAGCCTGGCCAACTTCGGGGGGGTCTCCTTAAAATAGACCATGAACTGCAGGACATTCCTAAGGTAAAAGTTTGTGGTGGTGACGTTTTTCCCCGACGCGGACAGGACGTTGGGCCATCTGCGGGGGGAACACACATACAGTCATAGGTTGATGCATGCATACATACATGTCAAACCCAGAAAGAAGCAAGCGAGCAGCGAGACCGCACTTACTGGATGATCTGCTCTGCCTTATCCAAAAAGCGCCAGGTAGCCAGGGAGGAGTCCTTGCCGGCCATGAAGGCCAAAAAGGACCTGATCCGGCTGACCTTCGAGAAGGCGTTCTCCCGGTGTTTTTGGGACGGACAGCTGCCCTCGTGGAA
>NW_018128008.1:1963613-1968505 GCF_001952655.1 Monopterus albus
GGCCAGTGTTGGAGCGCGGTCACGGAGCTGTCTCAGCTCTTCCTCCAACAGCTCTGCCTTCCGGCGGTTTTCCATTGATGACTGCTGCCAGCTCCTGAGTTGGGCCACGCAGTCTGCGTTTAGGCATTGTGGCTCTTCCGTCATTTCAAGAGGCCCTTGCTGGTAGCCCTCCTCCTCCTCCTCCAGACCCAGATCCAAGCAGGAGGCCAGCGGCACTGCTGGGTCTGTGGACCGCAGCTCTTTCAGGATAGCTATGGTTGTGCATCTCCTGGCCCACTGCAGGTACTGCTGGACCTGTGCCTCATTCAGTTCGGTGTGGCAACTGGGGATATGCTGGTCCAGCCTGGTGCTGTTATAATTGCACCCCATGACTGGACATGGCTGACGCCTTATATTCACCCGGTTGCTTGCCAGGTTGAGGAGGAGCTGGCGCTCTTTGAGGTTTAAGACCCCGTGGCTTGCCTTCAAATGTTTTGACATCGCCGCGTATGTCTTCATGCATATGGGGCATGCATTTTTTGTTTTTGGCAGTGTCATATCTGAAGAAAATAAATAAAAATAAATCAGATACATAATAATAATGAACAATAATTGTGTTAATGCTGTAAAGCATCCACTATGCTCTCCTGTTCTTTATTTATTATTATTATTATTATTATTCTGGGATAAATTTCATTGAACTAATTTCTGACAAAGAAAAACTACTTAAACATTATTGCTTTGAATAACTCGGTTTTTAAATAAACAATCATTTGGGAGATGGTCTGTGTGCCTGGATGTGGAGATTGTGTGTCTGTGAGTGAGGGGAGGGGGGAGGGGGGGTCCGCTGGTGGAAAGTTCCACTGCAGGGCACGATCTGCGATGGTACCCTTTAAGTTTCTGCATTCCATCCTGCTGCTCTAAATTTAGAAATTCAGCTTAAAAATATGACCACAAAACGTTTATAAACTGTATCTCATTGTGCAGTGTTAGGAAATGCATCTCAATTCGGATTTTCATCATTAAAAATGCAAGCAAAGCACAGTCAGTCATAATGGCGCCAGCCAATTAAGTTTTGGCACTGCACTGATGAAATTAAGTTGCAAAAAAGTCAAACATCATAATTTCTGACAAAGAAAGAGCATGCGCAGTGAGAGTGAACAACGGAGGTGCGAATCTGCGTGGGGGTGGGGTGGGCTTGCTTTCTTAAACAAAGCTGTTTTTAAGGACACTGCAGCTCTGGCACCATATAGATTTATTTATTTATTTCTACATTAGGTTTACGTTCTGTGACAATTCGAAACCCATAAGATGCCAGCTGCGGGGTTGCGAAATGTCACGCATTGCTGGAGCGTGTGTTTGCTATTTAGAACGGTTTTAATGCACTGTCCCACACCTTTAAAGCACCCCTTGAGCATTTTATGGCACATCTAATCTTAGCTAAGCATTTTCAACCACTTTTACACAGGCAAATCCGCTGCTTTGGTCCCGGTGACACTTCGAAACCCATAACATGCCAGCTGCGGGGTGCCCAAATGTCACGCATTGTGGAGCGTGTGTTTGCTATTTAGAACGGTTTTAATGCACTGTCCCACATCTTTAAAGCGCCCCTTCAGCGTTTTATGGCACATCTAATGTTAGCTAAGCATTTTCAACCAGTTTTACAGAGGCAAATCCGCTTCTTTTGTCCGTGACACTTCGAAACCCAGACACCCCATTCTAGGGGTTTCCAAATGTCTCGACTGATTGCTAGGCATGTCCTTAGAAGTAGACGGCTCAAGAATAGGTACCCTGTAGTGCCTGAAAACCATTTTCACTATCTTCTTAATGTTCTAGGTTGTTCACAGAGCTGTTGACAGTATGGGATGGATGTCAGAAGTACTTCTACCACTCATGGGCCAGGACAACAGCCCTGCAGAATGCTCTCCAGCACCCTGCTAAGGTAGGTAGCATACTGTTTGTCTGATGGTCAGCAATTTTATACAAACTGACAATTTGACTACACTGAAAGTCTTAAAGTTGTAAATGAAGGCCAGGGATTATAGATGTAGCACTAATTTTAACATTCGCACTTTGTCAGAGTGTTGTTTTTTTATGTATTTTGGCCGTGTAGTCCAAACTATTTGTTATCATTTGGTTGTAGGAGCTGGGTCTGGGGAACATCGAGCGCTGCAGAGGCTTCTCCGCTCACTTGTTCAAGCTGCTCCTCAGACAGAGGCAACGGCTGGCCAATCTCACCGAGCAGTGGGTCCGTCTCAGGTCAGAAGCAGATTTCGAAGACACTTGACTGTCTGTTACTATGTTATGAGTGTCCCAGTAGGGGAATTCTCCTTTCATTCACTGTTGTAAGTAGCCTGTATCTGGATTCTAAAAGATTACACTGGCTCTTCTGTTTCCCAACCACTTGCCTTGACTTTCATGTAAAATGTGATGAAGTCAACAGAAGATCAGATTTGTTCAACTTAGTATTCAGATAAAAATGGGGTCATTTGCATTTATGTCTTTATAGGGATTGATTGATTTATTCTTTCAAGCATGTAAAGACAGTTGATATATCAACACACATAATTTTACACATATCCAACAAATGCTAATCCAATATCAATTTGCTTATACCTAATACATGCTTGAATGGAGTAGGAAGAAGTCAGACTTATCCAGTCCTACCCCATGACATCATCTTACCATCATTGGTTTGCAAGCAGTATCTCTACATAGATAATTCTCTTCTACACCACACAAGTAATTTCATTTAAATGTTCTATTTGTCACAAATAAAAGTTGGCAGTACCAAAAAAAACATATTTACAAATTTTGTATTGTAGGAAAAAGCTTATGGTAGTTTAGAGGATGTGTGCCATAATAAAACAAATTAATAGAAGGGCTGAAGGAGCATTAACACAAAAGATATGCAGACAATTTACTGGTTGGATGTCCACAATATTTGTTGTTTATTGTACTAACCCCAGTTCCAGTGAATTTGGGACATTGTGTAAAACAAATAATAACAAAATACACTAACTTGCAAATCCTTTTTGACCCATATTTAATTGAATGCACCACTAAGACAAGATATTTAATGTTCACACTGATAAACTTTGTTTTTTGCAAATATTCACTCATTTTGAATATGCCTGCAACACGTTCTAAAAGAGCTGGGACAGGGGCAACAAAAGACTGGGAAAGTTGAGGAATGCTCAAAAATCCTGTTTGGAACATTGTACAGGTGAACATGTTTATTGGTGAGCATCATGATTGGGTATAAATAAATAAATAAAGGAGCATCGTAAAAGACTGTCATTCACAAGCAAGGACGGGGCACAGTTTACCACTTTGTGAACAGCTGCATGAGCAAATAGTCCAACAGTTTAAGAACAACATTTCTCAAAGTACAATTACAAGGAATTTAGGTATTTCATCATGTCCATAATATCGTCAAAAGATTCAGAGAATCCAAAGAAATCTCTGCTCATAAGCAGCAAGGCCGTAAACCAACACTGAATGCCTGTGACCTTCGATCCCTCAGACGGCACTCCATTAAAAACAGACATCATTCTGTAAAGGATATTACCACGTGGGCTCAGGAACACTTTGGAAATCCATTGTCAGTTAACACAGTTGGTCACAACATCTGCAAGTGCATGTTAAAACTCTACCATGCAAAGCGAAAGCCGTACATCAACAACACCCAGAAACGCCATCGGCTTCTCTGGGCCTGAGCTCATCTGAGATGGACTGATGCAAAGTGTGCTGTGGTCTGATGAGTCCATGTTTCAAATTGTTTTTGGAAATCATGGACGTTGTGTTCTTTGGGCTAAAGAGGAAAAGAACCATCCAGATTGTTATCAACGCAAAGTCACTGTGATGTATGGGGGTGTGTTAGTGCCCATGGGTAGCTTGCACATCTGTGAAGGCACCATTAATCCTAAAAAGTACATACAGGTTTTGGAGCAAAATATGCTGCCACCCAAGCAATGTCTTTTTCAAGGACATCCCTGCTTATTTCAGCAAGACAATGCCAAGCCACATTCTGCACATGTTACAACAGCGTGGCTTCATAGTAAAAGAGTGCAGGTACTAGACTGGCCTGCCTGCAGTCCAGACCTGTCTCCCATTGAAAATGTGTGGCGCAGCTTCATATGATGTGTCTTTTTGTGTCCCACCACTTCTAGGAGACTAACAAACGGCATACAGGACATCAAGGCTTACCTCCAGAGCCACAGTAAGGATGCAGGCTGTGTTGTCCCACCCCAGGACTCTCTTCAGGACTGGGTCAGCAAAGGCCAGGCACTAGCTGCCCAGTGCACCATCCTCCTGCAGCAGCTGCTTTGGCTGCTGCAATGCTGCCCTGAGGACCTTCAGCAGAAAGAGGAGACCAGCAGCTGCAGGCAGCACACCCTGAGGTGCCTGTCCCCACTGGCAGCACAGCGCCAACCCCCTGGCTGTGTGATGAAGAGGGGAGATGCCGCCTGGTGCCAGCTACACCAGCGTGTGACTGCAATGTTGAAGCAAGCCAAGAGCCTGAAGGTGGAGATGAACACTGTGGCCCAGCATATGTCTGAGGGAGTGCTGCACACATGGTATAACACAATGCTTCAAGATTTCATTTAAAATCTGACACACACTCCCAACAGTCCTGACAGTCCTTATTTCCCACAGGAACCACTTTGGAATGTGTTGTTCAGGCTTCAACCAGCTGGGGGCTGTAGCCACTCAGATGCTCAGTGTGGAGGAGCTTTTCAGTCTGGCCATGTGTGCTGGGAGCACAGACAGCCAGCTGGCCATCAGCCAGAGCCTGCAGTATGTTAGAGGCCAGGTAGAGGCTAGCATCGTTGAGTTCACGACCTGGAAGACCCAGCTGCTCTCCCTGGAACTCCAGCACACAGGTGAACTCACCTACCAGTCATACTATG
>NW_018128008.1:1968516-1969676 GCF_001952655.1 Monopterus albus
GATAATTCCTGCGGACAGACATGCAGGCAAGCTAAGGGGGCTAAAGAAGGTTTTTCTGCTGATGTTGGAGCAATATAAACTACAAAAAGAACCATGGTTTTATAGCTTCTCTAGTTATTTACCTTTCTGTTTAACAGATCACCAGTCTGCCTTCTGTACTGAGTTCTCTGCTGAGCTGGAGGCAAATATCAACATGGTGCTGTGTGCTGTCCAGACACTTGTGAAAAGAAAGGAGAGCGAGCAACAAAAAGAGCACAATAGAGATGTCAAAAGAGGTGAGAGTGATGGAGTGGGGACCAGCTGTACTGTCTGTAGGAGTGGTGAATGGAAATTAATCACAGTGAAACTCTTATGACCCCTTTTAACCTTGAGAGCTGTAAGAATTCATTCTTAAGGTGCTAGATAGGTAGTGATGATATTCTTGTGATGTGCTATGTTATCATGTTGGAGAGAAACCTTCAGCATATTGCAAAAAGATCCTGAGTTCCTCCAACCAACTTTTTTTCCCAGTTCACAATGGGCCAGTCCTTTTTTTTTTTGCAACACGACATAACACATTTACAGGGCAAAGGACATAACAGAAAATGGAAACATAGAAAACATGTGCAGTGTGGGTGTATCCAACTCTATGCAGACTGATATTCAGTACATATTAAAGAAAAATAAATTAAACCAAATAAATTAAGAAATTTGGGGGGAGGTAAATGTTAAAAACAAAAGAAAACAGGGGGGTTTAGTTGATTATTGGGACAGAACACTGGACCAGCTCTATACCCTCTTCAGGGTGGTGGAGGGTTCATGGGAGTTTGCCCAACCAGTCCACATGTGTTTCATGGATCTGGAGAAGGCATTCGACCATGTCCCTTGCGGCGCCCTGTTGGGGGTGCTCCGGGAGTATGGGGTTCGGGGCCCTTTGCTAAGGGCTGTCCGGTCCCTGTATGACCGGAGCAGGAGCTTGGTTTGCATTGCCGGCAGTAAGTCAGACTTGTTTCCGGTACATGTTGGACTCCGGCAGGGCTGCCCTTTGTCACTGGTTCTTTTCATTATTTTTATGGACAGAATTTCTAGGTGCAGCCAGAGGCCGGAGGGAGTCCGGTTTGGGGACCACAGGATCTCGTCTCTGCCTTTTGCAGATGACGTTGTCCTGTTGGCCCCATCAA
>NW_018128008.1:1970143-1970457 GCF_001952655.1 Monopterus albus
CCTGGTTCCGGATAAGCGGAGGAAAATAGAGGGATATTGGGACTGAAACAGCTTGGGGTCGGCCCCTGACATTGAAAGGAGAGACCTGACCCAATGTGTGGTGTGTTCCCCTCCTAAACAGCTCCCAGAGCCCGAGGAGGGAGCTTATTTAAGAGGTTGTCAGCAGTCCAGCAGTGCTATATGCAGTTAAGGGAAAGGAAATGGTGACCTGGCCTTCCTCCCCCGTGCTGTGCCCCCCAGAGAAACCCCAAGAGTGACCCCCAGCTGCTGGGGACAGGGCGGAGCATCCCCTAATACAACTCCTGGTTTGTTAA
>NW_018128008.1:1970507-1970833 GCF_001952655.1 Monopterus albus
CTAACTCTATACTGATTTGTTAATTTCATTTATTGTTGTTTTATGAACATGCTGATCATACTGTATCTGGGTACACATAAATATGTGTATGCAAAAGTACAGTGGGTACGGAAAGTATTCAGACCCCCTTAAATTTTTCACTCTGTTATATTGCAGCCATATGCTAAAATCATTTAAGTTCATTTTTTTCCTCATTAATGTACACACAACACCCCATATTGACAGAAAAACACAGAATTTTTGACATTTTTGCAGATTTATTAAAAAAGAAAAACTGAATTATCACATGGTCATAAGTATTCAGACCCTTTGCTGTGACACTCATA
>NW_018128008.1:1971202-1987103 GCF_001952655.1 Monopterus albus
CAGGTTTTAACTTGAAGATACTGGTGAGGACATGTTGAGTTCACCAGAGTCACTTTTATCACTGACTTTATCAACCCTGTGCCTCTATGTTACTTTCTGCCGGCTTGGTTGAGCTTGTGAAATGTCTTGTGAAAGGGGCTTTACTCAGGATTTCTGTTCTTACACAGGACCTTTCCTTTTTCAGTGTGGTAACTGCTTGACGGACCGGCCTGACAACAACACAGGGACACCCTCCTGTCACAGACATAAGTATGGGAGCGAAGGTCAGACATCCTCCCATTTCTTCCTCCAGCACTTCATGAATGAAATCCCTCCCTGCTGAGCGGTGAGTCCCGGATATCGTTTAGATTAAGTCTGCAGTCCTCCATGTATTCTCACTTGTGTTTGTTTTATAATTGATTTATTCATCCACTTTTCTTTCAATAATAAACTATTTAATGTGCAATTCCTGTGAGTTCCTGTGATGAAAGATTCATACTGTCGATTTTTAGTTTTCACCTACACTTTAAAAGTCTTCATCTGAAAGCACTGGTTTGGTTGGCGCAGTAAAAACAACATTTTCCTGTCTGGTTTTCTAATATAAAATATGAAGAATATTTAATTTGACTGATGAGGGTCATTATTATAAAGATAGTGTTTTTGTTTGTTTGGTAAGTACATGTTAAGTACATCTTGTCAGTCAGAATGAAATATCCTGATGTAGAGTACTTTGAAAAGTGCACTCATATGTCATCATAAACCACATTATTATGATTTACCATTTAGATTCATTCTGAAGATGTTAGATATTACCAGGCATCTGAGGAAAAGTACAACCGGGTCATGTACAAACAAATGTTTTCTTTTTCACAGATTTGACACCACATAAAAAAGAAGACAGTTAAAAAAAGGGGAAGTGGCAAATTTACTGAATCTCAAAACTCAAAACTGCTTTGTGTGGTCACACAGCTTTCTCCTTCCCATTTTTATTCAACCACCAAACCTACAACTGCTTTTAAGAGAAGCACATTAAATCACATTTTTGACCATCTTTCCCACATTTTCACACCGACTCATCTATCTGGGTGAAACAGACCAAAATGCCACTGAAGCAAAATGACATGTTAAACATGACGACCAACGTTTACCATCCAACCTGACAGCACTGGAGAGGATCTGCAAGGAGGAATGGCAGAGTATCCCCAAATGCAGGTGTGAAAAACTTGTTGCATCATTCCCAAAAAGACTCATGGCTGTATTAGCTCAAAGGGGTGCTTCTACTAAATACTGAGCAAAGGGTCTGAATACTTATGACCATGTGATATTTCAGTTTTTCTTTTTTAATAAATCTGCAAAAATGTCAAAAATTCTGTGTTTTTCTGTCAATATGGGGTGCTGTGTGTACATTAATGAGGAAAAAAATGAACTTAAATGATTTTAGCATATGGCTGCAATATAACAGAGTGAAAAATTTAAGGGGGTCTGAATACTTTCCGTACCCACTGTATATATTGTATTTTACTGTTTATATGTATTCATATATTCTGGCCTGGGTTCGAGTCGGGGTTGCATCAGGAAGGGCATCCGGCATAAAACTTGTGCAAAATGTCAACATGCAAGTCGTCAGTGTGACGATTCGCTGTGGTGACCCCTAAACGGGAAAAAGCCGAAAGTGACTTTCATATGTATACACATATTCATAAAAACAAAAATAGATGAAACTAACAAATCAGTAAATTATTAGAAAGAGAGAGGAAAGTTGAACAACTACAGACCAGTGGCACTCACTCCAATCATTATGAAATGTTTTGAGAGAGTGATGCTAGCCTGCATTCAGAGCAGTATACTGGACACCCTGGACCCCCTGCAGTATGCCTACCGGCCCAACAGGGCCACCTCAGACGCCATCGCGGCTGCCCTCCACTATTCCCTTTCTCACCTAGAAAATGGAGACTCCTATATCAGGATACTCTTCATTGACTACAGCTCTGCCTTCAACACAGTTGTCCCCCACAAACTCACCCGCAAACTGTCCACACTGGGTCTGCACCCCACCCTCTGTGACTGGCTCCTGGACTTTCTGACTGGCAGGACCCCAGACTGTCAGGATTGGCAACAGGACTTCAGCATACTCTCTATACCGTTTGTTGTGATTTGAAGCACAGATGTCTGTCCAAATGCTTAAAGCTGGACACAGTTTTTATCACAAGATTCCAATGAACAGAACCCACTCAAGCATTAGTCCAACAAATGCACTGCCACAGAGCAAAACTTCAAAAACCCATCAACTTCTCGATCAGCTGTCTTTATTTCTTTATTTTTTTTTCTGGTGGGGTCAGGGGTGGGTAGTTTTATCCTGTTCTGCTAATGCAGTTGGGTAAAACTCAATATTGTCGTGCTCGGTAAGTTTCACTGATACAGAAAACACCCCATTTACCTACATGTAAAATGTACCTACACTCTGACTGATCAATAGGCATGTCAGACAGTGTGGTCAGCTGACCGACTTGGCAGAGACATCTGATCGTTTCTTCGGTGCAATTCACCATAGGGAGGGTCATGCAGAAAATGATTGACAGGGTGAAGCATCATTGAAATGACAAGTTCATAGTGGTATCACACACCTTTATAAAATGTGCTTTTTTCGGTTTAAATCCCTGTTAAAGGGCTTTTTAATGAGTTATGGTCAGTCTTTCGAGGCTACAGAGTACAAATTATTTTGGTAGAATAAACACTTTTAATCTGTAATATACTCTTATATTCATTTGTACAAAAATTTCAAGTACTATAACATAATTTTGGCCAAAATTGATGTTTGTTTGGGGAAAAAACACAGACAGCAATGTAGATAACTAATGGCACTATCATCTACTTTGGAAAAGAAGTGGTTCACATGTGTGTATGTTACTCCACAGTGTTTATTACTCAATGTCTAATACTACAGGCCTTAAAATGCCCATTTATGTGATATAAAAAAATTAGGTGAGACAAAAAAAACTGTTTTATGTCATTTTGTGCCTCTGTAACAGTTTGGCTGTAAATTTTAGAGTTTGACCACCAAATGAGACCAGGGCGTAAGGAAAAGGGCTGAAGAACAGTAACATTTTTATTTTATGTAATTATTTTTGAGCTTGTGCACAATAATTGGTTTGAATGAGGGTGGATGGTAAGAGGTTTTAAAGCATTTAATGATTTAACTAATTAATGAAGTATATTCATGCTGTCTGAGCTCTATTTACATTACATGTTATAGGATGCAAATGCAATGCTGTACTATAGTAGAATAGCATAATAATATAATAGAATTATAGAATATACTGTATAATAGAATAATCTAAAATATTTTTCTGCTGCTCCAGGTATTTACTGACTGAAAATACAGGACTTTACATTGTTTACAAAAAGCTGTGAATTATATTCTTAACTGTTTGATTGCCACAGCACACCACAGGTGTGATTGACAGAGTTAAGAAAATATGTCACCACACAGGGACTCTGTTAAGGATATATTTGATTGTAAGCAGGAAAAAGTACCTCAACAAAGGAGTCTGGGTTCTGAAACATTTCCTGAGAAGCTGACTTTGTCATGTACTGTATTTATAGGACTCAACTAATATTAATGAATTGGTTATTTTTAATTACATGATGCTATTTGATTTTTCAGAGGGTGCTGAGGAGGGGAAGGAGGATGAAGAGTCTGTGGAGGACCTGCTGAAACCTGGTCACCTGACTCGTCTCTTGGAGGAGGAGCTGGAAGCAGAGGTGGAGGCTCTGTGTGTGGGAAGTGTTGGCACCAGGCTGGAGAGGCTGCTGAAATGCCCAAGGACACACAGAGATGCCTGTCAGCCATCACAGCTCCAGGTATATAGAAGAGCTGTGCTGTCACTGAGCTGTCAGCAGAATTTAGTGTGCTGCACCCCCTCGTGACTAAAATATTTGGTACTTCTAGCATAAAAGGACTTTAAAATGACTGAGAGTATGACAAACATTTTCCCATACCTGAAGCTTTTGACCTCCTGATCTTAATCTCTTAATGTCTTCTGATCACATCACCATCTGTTTGTACTATGGCTTTAATGGGGTGTGTGTGTTTGTGTTTAGGAGGTGAACAGAATGTGCAGGATGCTGGTGCGCATAGAGCCTCTGCTGGGGATTTACTCAGACCTGGTGCGTTACTACCTGGCTGTGTCACTGGGAGCACACAGGAGCACAGGCAAACTGCTGTATGTACTGGCCAGCATCTTTACTGAGCTCGCCAGGAAGGTAAACACACACACAACAGTTACTCAGTCTCACTGTAAAATAGTTTAAACAAAATGATACAGGCATTTTTTCATTTTTAAATGCAACTTAAAGCAATGACCAAATAATTCTTTATTTCTCCTCAGAGTTTCTGTCTGCCTCAGGAGCTGATGACTGGTGGAGATGGAGAAGGCGCCACAGAGTTTCACAGCTACGAGGGTGGTGGTATAGGAGAGGGCGAGGGCACCAAAGACATCAGTGAGAAAATCGAAAGTGAAGATCAGGTGATGAATGGATTTTTTTCCCCTTACAAATAGTCTTAACTCAGGATCGAGTCAGATATTATTCATATAGCTCACTAAACAGGCTGTCCAGCACATGGCACCCTCTGACCTGCTTTTTTCTGAATCTGCACCTCATAGTCTTTATTATCTGAGGTTTTTTTGACAACCATGAGTTTTGAGTGAACTCCATTGGTAAGTGGCAGTAGTAAGCATGTTGAAATAAAACAAAACACTGTCTCTACACTTTCAAAATATCTGTGATCAGGCCATACATTTCATAATTTGAAGGGCATTTGGCCTTTAATTTCATTCATTTCAGAGGGCACTAAGGCCCATAGACATGGTGTGTTGCCTCCTTCTCTGTCGTGAAAAAGTATTGTGGTGTAAATTCCTCTATATGGACAAGGACCGTTGGGGACTCCCTCATCTCCCCCGGGGTTAAATAGAAGAGCTGATGAGCAACGGAGTGCTCACCTGGGACTAGTTAGTGATTTTACTCCCCTTTGCCTTTTCTCTTTAAAATTTTAACTGAAAATGAAAACATGACTATGAATATTTTATTAGAAAAATTGTTGTTCTGAACATACTAAGCTCCTAACACCTGACCCAGCTATCAGTCTCATGTGTTTTCTGACAATTTATACATCAAGCCAAACATTACATGCCTTAGTCTGCTAACCCAGTAACACTTGTGGACACCTTACAGACTTGACTTGACTTGGCGTTACTTTACATGTAGCACTGTTAGCCTGACTGAACAGCTTCAGTAAGTGCTCCGTTCTTCTTAATACATCCATGAAACACACACCCACGTGAACACGACTTAGCAAACATTTTCAGACATCACTCATCAGATCTGAAACACTTCATAAGATCACATCTGATGAGGGCACACCAGCCACCATGACTATGTAACTCTGGCACATATGGAAGGCTTCATGGCCAAATGCAAGGCCAGCAACAGCCATGGCCATTGTGAAATTTCTAACCTGTTTGTGACAGTACTAATGCTCAGATTGTCCCTTCTACAGGCATAAAAATCCAAACTAATTTCGTATAACCCACTCAGTGATTACCTGAAACTGCTGACTCTACAGAGTAATGGTAATGGTATTCCTGCCATATTCTTCCAGGTGGAGGACACCTTCCAGGAGGGTCAGGAAAAGGAAGAACAACAAGGTGAAGGGAATATCAAGGCAGAAGACAATGCCATTGAAATGTCAGAGGACTTTGATGGCCAGATGCATGATGGGGATAAGAATGAACCAGGTAATACAGATGGCTCATTTCTCTGATTGTTCTATTTCTGGTTTTGTCTCTTGACTTCCATTTCCTTTTGCTAGCACCACTAAAAGCAAGTCAAAGGTCACTGTCCTGATAGATTCATATAGGGTACATGCTTCAACACCATCACAGCTACTACAGATATCTTATTAAAAAGACCATCTTTTGTAGCTGCATTGTGTGTTAATTAACCTACAGCTAGCATACTTTGTGTTGCAGTAACTGATGCAGGTTATTTAGTTACTAGCAATGTCTGTAATTCATCACAGACAGTCACTAAACCAGCTAATGTTTTGGTCTGGAGTCTGATTTCGTCACATGAATTTAAATCACAGCTTTTCAGCTAACTTTCTCTATAACCACTGAATGAAGAAGTATTGTATTAAGTCTCATTTTGAGCAACCACTCAGACATCATATTGGCATTAGCACATTCTGACCAGTCACTGTGACTGGTTCAAGAGTGACATGGCCAACTGGTCCCAGTACTGTGTGGGTTGAGAACTGGTTACAGCAATAAATACATCTCTGTAAATAACACTGGATCTTTGTCAGACTTGTGGAGAAGTGGGTTTTCTTCCAGCTCTGTCAGTCCTTCATATTGTATCTTTTATCATAAAGCTGGTCAGATATTTTGAGACAGTATTAACCTAAAATAAAGAATGAATTTGACTAGAAACCTTCTCCACCACTGATAGGAGCATTCCTCTATTACTCATTTGCAGGTGAAGACAATGAATCGGAAGATAATGAAGAGGAACTGGACAAAAAGATGGGCAACCTGGGCGAAGGCCAGACAGACACTCTGGATGAGAGAATGTGGGGAGATGATGAGGATGAGGATGAGGAAGGAAGTGACAAAGAAGAGGAATCTGGACAGGGCATGGACCAGGTACAGGACACAACATTACCACAAAGGTTATGTAGAAGAATTTTGGAAAAAGAAAACATAGAGCTTACATGAATTGATAACCTGCCCAACAAATATTCCTCTTGGTTCTGTTAGGGTGAATCTGAGCTGGTTGCCAAAGATGACAACCTAGATGCTGCAGAGCCCAACAAAGACAAGAAAAACCAAGACAAAGAACAGCATATCGATGATGAGGGGAAAGAGATCCATGAGCAAGGGGATGAGGTACTTTAATTAGGATCTCAGGTTCATAGATACTCCTCCCTGCACACAGTCACTGCAGTGCAGCAGTCATTAAATCATTTTTATTTTTTTCATCCCAGATTGCTGTCAGGTATTTCCATCATTTCCAATCAACTCTTATTTTTATGGCTTTGCTGTGTCTGATCCATACTCTTGCTGTTTCTCAGAGGGAGTTTGATGAGAGTGAAGTGGATCCCTACCACGGTCAGCAGGACAAGAGACCCGAGTCTGAGGCCATGGATCTACCCGAGGATTTCAACCTGGACCAAGATGACGAAGATGAAGACGATGGAGAGGACGAGGGTAATGGTGAGATCTGCTGCTAAATGTTGGGCTGCCACTAAATAAATGCTTGTAAACCCTGGCATTACTGTCTAGAGAGAAACGGACATTGTTCTGGAATACATGAAGTGCTTGTGGCCATTGGCAACTAGCTTCTCATTCATTTTAAGTTGATGAACATGGACTCTACAGTGCAGCAGAAGTACTTGGTTGACAGGTTTCTGAGACCACTAGGACAGGTTCCCCTGAAATTTCAGGACAGGACAGTGGGTCGGAGAGTGGAACATGCAGACAGTGGTGTGAAGAGAATGAAGTGGAATGTCAACAGAGCAGTTGTGTGTACAAAAGCTTGTTCTGAACTCTAGTTTACACTGTGGACTATTGTGTGGCAAGGACTGATTATCACAATCAATTATTTTCTTCGGTATTTTATGATTATATAATGTGACCTGTATCAACATTTAGAAATCCTTCATGTAGTTTCCTTTAGCACTAATTGTAAAATACAGCATCTTCCTATGAAATTCTGCCTGAGATGCAATCAAGTCAAGTCAAAGTGTTTGTGCATTTAAGTCTGTTTTCTGCTCCCCTTCGTCAGAGGGGAATCCTTTTGACATCAGTGAAAAAGCCATGGACCTGGAGGAAGAGGATGCAGACAAGGATGGAGAGGAGGAGCAGGAAGTAGAAGAGATGCAGGAGGGCCAGGCTGAACAGCCAGGAGAGGAGAAGTATCAGGAGCCCAAGGCTGAAGAGGAGGATGATGTAGAAGAAGAGAAGGCAAAGGGAGATGGGGAATCTGCTAAGAAAGATGAAGATGAAGAGGAGGAGAGAGGACAGGAGGCAGGGAGAGATGAAGAGCTCTCTGTTCCAAGTGACAAAGGACACAAACCGAAGGTGCGTGCGTCAACAAAGTGCACTGTGTGATGAACACAGATGTTCTCCACACACAGCTGTGTTCTGTCCTTCGCCCTGATGATTTCTCACGTTCACAGGAGGAAGATGAGGACGGTGGGGGCGAGGAAGAGGAGCAGCCAGAGTCAGCTGAGAGGAAGGAATGCAACACAGATGGTCAGACTGGAGAGGAGAACATCCAGAGTGACACAGCAGTGGAGCTGGCAGGAGAGGCATCAGAGAGAGACCAGGTCAAAGAGGTATGCCCCCCCTTCACTCAAGCAGCTCATTCAGCACCTCTCTAGTCTCAAGTGGTTACACTGGAAACAGTGAACTAAGACAACCCTTAGGATAAGGGTTAAGGCCGTCCCTGGTAGGCTAGTGGTTACATTTGCGTGATATAATCAAAATACTCATGGTCAGAATCTCCAAACCTTTAAGACTGTGATATGAACAATATATCAAATATCAGAATAACTGATTTTAATATGTGACAGGATGTCATCCATTACAGTATAGGAGTTTGTTGTGTAGTTATTGTGCAGTATTCTGCAGTATTGTCAGTAGCTTTACAAAGTACTGAGCTGAGAGCAGGGAGTTTAGATTTAGAAATGTCTCATGACGAAGTTTAGTTCAACTCTTAGGTCAACTTCACCTTTCAACAAACACTTTTTCTCACACTGCTTTTCAAAATCACTTTAGGGGTTTTGCCATTATAAGAACCTACTGAAACATGTCATCGTGATTACACTTGTCACTGGTTCTGCCTTTGTTTCCACTATGGGGCCTCCTCTTTGGAGGTGCATTCTGGCAGCACCCTTTGGGATGTAGTACTAACATCAAATACCAGGAACGCAGGGAGGGAGCGGATGCATGTGCAGAGACGTTGCCAGTGACTGGTTAAATGTTCATGCCTTCACACCTCAAGCAGTAACATTAGAAGTACTTTGTGTAAACACACAGCTGAATGTGTGTGTGAGAGGGGTGCAGCCCCTCCCTCCTCTAAACAGAGACCAACAGAGACAAAACAGTGGAAAAACAAAGCAGGACGGTCCATGTCAACCCGAAGGCTATGCTTGGTGATGATTAAGGGAAGTACAGGGTATGCTGCTGATTAGGTTCAGGATCAGATCTCACTGTTCTGGGAATTGGTTCCAGTTATGTGGTGGATAAAAACTGAATGCTGTTTCTCCAGGTTTCTGTTTTGCCTCAGGGACAGTAAGCCGACATGTCAAGAGCATCAGATACTGTTAGATGTGAGTGAGCACCAGGTCACAAATGTAAATGATGCATTTTGGTGCTGAACCACTCAGTGCTTCATAAACCATCCATTGTATTTTAAAGTCAGTTCTTTGACAAACAGACCTGAGATTTGGATGTGACTGCCAATTCGGGTCTTTGTGAGAACTGCTGCTGTCTGTTCAAGAATGGATCAGTTCAGCATCCGCCTTTGAGTTTTCCCCCTAACAAAACATTTAAATGTCCAATACTGTAATTTTATTGGTTTGCCAGGAGCACGGGAGTGGGGCAGCTGATGCCAGCCAATCAGAGGGCCACCAGTCAAAGCTGACAGCAAGAATGGCTTCAAAAGCACAGACTCAGAGCAAGACTCAGGTAGGACTCCCCACACTGAGGGATCTCACTCTGATGACTCTCCACTTACACATCCCTTTGTCTTTCAGTCCATCACAGCACAGGTTTTTTTTTTTTTTTTTTTAATTGATTTCATTGTTGTTTCAGAGCTTCAAGAGAAAACCTGGTCAGGCAGACAACGAGCGATCGACTGGTGACTACAATGAACGCGTAAACAAGCGGCTGCGCACCGTCGAGAGCAGCAAGGACAGAAGCGAGGACCACAGGCAGAGTGACGCTCAGCAGGAGTCAGACCTGTACGAGCACATCAGCCAGGGAGAGACAGCCTACGACACACAGACCTACGGTCAGTGACCCCAGTACTCACCAAGGGAATGGGAATTTCAGTTGTACAGCAGCTGTTGTAGGACAACATTTAATATTTCTCAATGTAACCTCAGATTAGGTCTTTAAGTGCATGAATGAAAGTGGTATATCCGGGTCTTTCTGTCTCCAGATGTAGCTAGTGCAGAGCAGCAGAAAGCAGTGGGGGCTCAGCCAGAGCAGGAAGAAGATCAGACCGATGAGGGTGTCGCTATGGATACAGATGACAAAGAGGAAGATCTTCAAGTCAGTGAGGTTCAGGACCTGAAGCCACAGCAGCTGGACTCAATGAAGGCCTCCCAGAAAGGTGGGAACATGTCTCCTTCCACTCAGCATTTGTAGTTTTGGTTTAGTGAAACCTGCACAGCCTCAGAATTCTCCCGCCTCTTGTTCTTGTGCAGGTGTAGACAGTGGAGAAATGGAGGTGCAGAGGCAGGAAGAGGACAAGGAGAGATGGAAGGATCCACGACATCCCAGAGAAGAGGAGCGAGCAGAGAGAAACACAGAATCCTCAGTTCATGCTGTTCCTGAGCTGCTGTCGGACACCGTGCAGGTCAACACCCATTATATCAGAGACCAACACTTTCTTCTTTCTACTTGTCTTACACAAACTTTCTTTGGTCTTCTGTTGCTCTTACTATTACTTTGTGGAAACAGTAAGAAAACACTTAAATATATTAGTTACCAAAGTTCTACTTTAAAGCCATGTGTGTGTTTGTGCAGAAGGCTGAACAAGACCCAGAGGAGCTCAGGAGGGAGATGGAGCTGCAGCTGGAAGCCTGGCACAGACTGGCTCCAGGAACTCAGGAGGAGGTGAGACTGACTGTTTCCAGACAGACAGGAATAGTGAGTTGTAATGGTTCTGTTAGAACATGAGACATACAAACAGACTTTTAGCATTAATTAATGCCTTCAGTGGAATCTTGCAGTTAAGTAAACTAACTATAAACATGGCAAGGACATGAACCAGGTTTGGACACAGCCCTTGAGAGTCACTGGGGCACATTGGCTCATTAGTCACCCTGACTTTCATGTGACAGTCATAAAACTGTCTGGGAAGGGGCATCAGTGTTACTGTTGGTATGAAGCTATGACGCCAAGGTTCTAACTTGTGACTAACGTGTTGTTGTGTGTGTTGCAGGAGAATGCAGCAGCTTCCATGTGGCATCAGTATCAGATTCTGACCTTGGCGCTCTCCCAGCAGCTGTGTGAGCAGCTCCGCCTGATCCTGGAGCCCACACAGGCCGCCAAACTCAAGTTAGTACCAACACCGCAACAGCTGCTGTGTAAAGATTTAGGGAATTGCTGAGACCTAGTGATTGTTTTGTCTTGATTTTGTTTGTGATGATGAAGCTTGAAATGAGAGGAAGTCTAACTGTGTGTCTGGTGAGGCTGTATATTTAATCAGAGGTCACCTCAGGAGAGGTTGAATGGATCAGTAGCTGGGTTTATGGTTTGTGATGCTGCGCTGCTCCACAGAGGTGATTACCGCACAGGGAAGCGTCTGAACATGAGGAAGGTGATCCCCTACATTGCCAGTCAGTTCCGGAAAGACAAGATCTGGCTGAGGAGGACCAAGCCCAGCAAGAGAGAGTACCACATCTGTCTGGCTGTGGACGACTCCTCCAGCATGGTGGACAACCACTCCAAACAGGTAAGAGAGCTCAGATCTCTAACCTCATATGTCCACATTCAGAAAGCTGTGGAATCACTGGAGAAACTAAGTCATTACTGGTTCTTCACGCTACTAGTCATGTTAATGTTGTACTGCTAGAGGACAGGACAGGGCAGGGCCTTTCACTCTGCTGAAGGCATCATGCTCAAAGCACCATGATGAATATGGTAAATACAAACTAGAGTCCAAGAAGTGTCTTACAAAAAACCGCCCACTGTCTCCTGTGTGTGGTGCAGCTGGCGTTTGAATCCCTGTCTGTGATCATCAACGCTCTCACTCTGCTGGAGGTAGGACAGGTGTCTGTGTGCAGGTAAGAACATTCATGTATTTGCACAATGGTGATACAGAGATACAAAGTGATACGATGGCATTAACAGCAACACAGGGAAAACATGAGGTTATGAAGAAATGTGGCACTGTGCGACAAACATCTGGTCATCAAAATAAAAAGAAACAAACTGACAAGAGTGAAAGTGGACACAGTCAGATGTACGGTTTGTGATGTTACACGGCCTATACAGTTATTTGATGTCTAATGTCTGCTTATGAATCCAGTTTTGGCGAGCAGGTGCAGCTGCTCCACCCCTTCCAGCAGCAGTTCAACGACGAGTCAGGGGCTCGGATCCTCAGACTCTGTCAGTTCCAGCAGAAGAAGACCAGAATAGCACAGGTGGGAATGCTCATCCACCGCTGTTCTCTGTGATCTGTGTGTTACTGACAGATAATCATTTCATTTATTTGTGTAGCACTGCTCTAAACCACCATACAGAATACTTCATATAGCACATTTTCATCCACAAAGCCAGTTCAAGGTGCTTCACACAATACACACAGTTAAACGTGATGTGTCTGTCTTCACCTCTGTCCTCTGTAGTTCTTGGAGACCTCAACTAAAATGTTTCTAGCAGCACGACAGCAGGTTCCAGGATCAATAAACTCAGGTATGACTTGCAGTACTTATGAGCTTATTTTGCTGGGGGGGGGTCAGGAAAGTGATTATCCATCTTTTTAATGAGGACTTTTGTAGAATATACACATCTGGTTTGAGAATGGGTGCATGCGTTGTGACTGGAGAGGTTAGGTACCCGTACATTCATTATAGTGGGGCTTCTTTGGTTTGCACTGTGCCAAGTACAGTCCCAGAGTTTAAGCAGCAACATCACTTTGCTTTTTGATTTCTTACTTTACTGAGTGTAAACACAGTTTTTTACAACATAAGCCAGATGTTTCAGATGCATCAGTGTCTCGACTGTCAGTTTAATTCAGAAATCAAAGCATATGGTACCAAATGTATTATTTATCAACTGTCACTTTATTCGGTGATAATATATTTCTGTATGTTCAGCTCCCTTCAGGTGTCCACAGAGACCCCAGTTAATGTCATGCTCTTCTCTACAGACACGGCCCAGCTGCTGCTCATTGTGTCTGACGGCAGGGGGCTTTTCCTGGAAGGAAAGGAGCGGGTGACAGCAGCTGTGCATGCAGCAAGCAGCGCAAATGTGTTTGTCATCTTTGTGGTACTTGACAACCCCAACTCACGGGTAAGCAAAGCCCAATTTGACCCTTTAATTTTAAAAATCTGTGTACACAGAGTGTAACTAAGCACTGGTGCTGTGCTGCAGGACTCCATCTTGGACATCAAGGTGCCCATCTTCAAAGGGCCAGGAGAGCTGCCAGAGATCCGCTCCTACATGGAAGAGTTCCCCTTTCCCTTCTACATCATCCTGCGAGATGTCAACGCCTTGCCAGAGACCCTGAGTGACGCAATCAGACAGTGGTTCGAACTAGTCACGACAGCTGACCATTAGACCAGTGAGAAGCCATCTGTCCCAGGAAGGGAGGAGTGATCAGCAACCACCTGCATAATGCTGCTAGCTTCTCAGTCTGAACTGACGAAGACGAACTTCCCGCTGTACATGTGCCTTTATTTTCCTTTTTTACTGTAGAGCTGTAGTTTAATAGCAACCTTTACCGTTTCATCTTTATCAGGGGAAATCTTTCTTTTGTAATGTACCAAGCATCGCTTTAAAAGTCTGAGATGAAATGATAGAAACAAAAATGTGATTTCCTTGCGTGTGAAACCTCCTCAGTGAAAAATCAGTAAATACCTCTGTCCACTTTGTACAATACCCCCATGTTTGTACAGAAGTTTTACTCAGTGTTACAAAGAGCATCAAATGATTCATCTTTGGTGTGAGCACAACATATGTACAGAGCCATAGGATTGTTTCTGTGTAAAAGAAAGTCCTAGCCTAACAGTAGCATGTTGGTGTGGCCATGACTCAAATGTGCCTTGGAGAGGAAAACGACTGCATCTCACTTGAACCCACCGTTGCAGGGTGACCGATCAGTGGTAGGGTCACAGCTCTGTCTGGATTTCTACACATTCAAATGTCATACACAGTTTGATAATTGCCCCAGTATAGCCCGCTCTTGTGTTTAAAAACAATTTATCAGCTGTGTTGCTCTTCCATCCATGCAGCAACTTCTGCTAGAGGAGAGCTCAGAGTTGCTCGCTGTGGCTATAAGGAGTAGGTGTTGATGAAATGCGCAGTGAAATGTTTATCACTGCTGTGTTTTGTGCTTCATTACATTGATTTGTTAAACCATGACACCAGTGATCTTGACAATAAACAGTTTACAGTTGCTCTGTCTATGCTTATGCTCTTTATACTGTAGATCTTTGGTACAATAGACATTGTGACTGACATTGCAGGAAAATTCTTAAAATAGTCTATGTGTTGAATATGTTGCAAGCTTTAACATCATATCAATTCAATCTTGAAGTTGGCATTTGTGCGTTTTATATGGAAGGGGGAACATTAGCTTAGGCTCTCAAAGGGTGAGGCAAAGCAGAGCAGCCAAAAGTGCAACTCATAACTGTAAGAGCTCACATCCACGCAGTATTATCAGGGCCCTGGAGCTGGATAAAGAACGTCATGCTGTCATCATTGATGTTATTACTTGGTAACACCTGTCCAGTTCTGAATTGCCAAACGTTTTGCCAGAGGTGGAAAGTAACTAAGTACATTTACTCAAGTGCTGTACTTGAGTATTTTCATTTCATACTTCAACTTCACTACATTTCAGAGAAAAAAATATTGTACTTTGTACTTACTACATTTATTTGATAACTTACCTAGTACTTTTCAGAAAGAGGTTAATAAAACAAAATACAGTATAATCAAGATTTATTGATCCTTGGTGTAAAATTCACAGGCTACCCAGCAGTAAATCAAAGTAAAAGCATCTAAGCTAGTTAAAACCCTGTCACCAGACAAATTAAACTCTGGACCCCAGAGACTGAAGGCACCCTGCAGGACTGTTTGTACTGAGTACAAAGCTGCAAAGTACAGACTGAGGAAAGCCATCACAGTGGCCAAGAGGCAGGACAGAGAGAAGCTGAATGGCTTCTATTCTACTGCTGACTCCGGACGAATGTGGCAAGGCCTGCAGCACATCACAGACTACAGGACCACCACCAGCATCATCAGCTCCACCGACAGCCTGCTGGATGACCTCAACCCCTTCTACACCCGCTTTGAGCCCTCCAGCCACAGCACAGAGAGGAGGCGCACAAACACCACCCAACCCTCCACTAACTGTCTCACCAGGCCAGGTACGCACAGTCCTGAGGAAGATCAACCCCTGCAAAGCAGCAGGACCGGACAACATCCCTGGGAGGGCTTTCAGGGCATGTGTCAGTGAGCTGGCTGATGTTCTCACCACCATCTTCAATCTCTCCCTCAGCCAGAGCATCGTTCCCTCCTGCTTTAAGACCACAACCATCGTCCCCCTTCCCAAGAAGAGCCTGGTCACCTGCCTGAATGACTACAGGCCAGTGGCACTCACCCCAATTATCATGAAGTATTTTGAGAGCGTGATGCTAGCCCGCATCCAGAGCAGTATACCGGACACCCTGGACCCCCTGCAGTATGCCTACCGGCCCAGCAGGGCTACCTCAGACGCTATCGCGGCTGCCCTCCACTATTCCCTTTCTCACATGGAAAATGGAGACTCCTACATCAGGATCCTCTTCATTGACTACAGCTCTGCCTTCAACACAGTTGTCCCCCACAAACTCACCCACAAACTGTCCACACTGGGTCTGCTCCCCACCCTCTGTGACTGGCTCCTGGACTTTCTGACTGGCAGG
>NW_018128008.1:1987705-2001467 GCF_001952655.1 Monopterus albus
TTTTTATTATATTGCTGCATTTGCTGCTTAAAGTGTCTTAGATTTTGTGTTACTTATTTATCTACTTTATATTTCACTTGTATTTTGTGGCATTCATGTGGACGGCAAAGTAAGAATTTCATTGTACAGGGAAACACGTTTCCTAACTGTGCATATGACAAAATAAACACTTTGAACTTAAAATGAGCTCTACCTTTAACAGCTGCAACATTAAATGTGATGTACACAGTAATTGTAATTTAATAATATGATGTACATCAGTGCAAACTGCCATTTTGCATAATGAGTATTTACTTTTGATGCTTTAAGTATATTTTATGTTAATACTTTTGTACTTTTGCTTATGTAATATTTTGAATGGACTTTTAGTTGTAACAGTATTTTTGTACTGTGGTATTGCTACTTTTGCTTAAGTAAACAAACTGAGTACCTCTTACACCTGTGCTTTCAGCCATACCTATCTTACGAGCTGTGTGTGGAGACTGCTGTCCCCCGTTCCACTAGAGGGCAGCAAACTCCAGAGCTAGCCTGTATGACAATCATCACAACATCCGCTGGTGAGTGTCTTGATGGCCATGTTGTGTTAGAAATGTCGGTTTCACGGTTACCCCCCACTGTGCTTTCTTTAAAGCAGGTAAATACAACAGTTAAAGTAGTGAGAGGTGACATTTGTGTTATGCAAGAGCTTGGCTGGCTGATGGACTGCACTAACCCTTACCGGTACTTTGCTAACGGTGTAAGATAGATTTTTGAAGGCTCGGTTTTTCAGCCTCTGGGTTGGGTTATGTAGAAAGGACCAGGTGTATCAGACTGCTTTTTGGAAGGCTAGGTGGTTGCGACTGAACGCTGTTCACCTAGGAAGTAACGGTGAATTATGGCGATAACAGCGTGGTGAGTGTTGTACCCTGGGAAACTGAGTCCAGTGTCCTACTGTTCAAATGTGGCATAAATAATTCGGGCTAACTTGTTGATAAGCCTAAAGTCACGTTTTAACATACATTTTTTTGTTTGTATTTCTGTTCAACATCTGGTTTGTTAGTTAAATGAATGAACAATTAGCATGAGGTCATAATGTTTGACTTATCAAGTTTAATATACTGTATATGGGTTTTTAAAGTCCCCTAGAACCATGAGTGGAGAGTCGGGATGTTCTAGCTCCAGGCTAGTTATCAGTTCTGACAGGAGCTGTAGTGTACTAGTGTTATATACACTTCCATTAGCATGAAACTGTTGCATTTAGGGGGAGAGTAAAAGGGTTTGCAGTTGATAACAAGAGTCTCTAGGTCTGCAGTACATGTCCTCTGTGTGTCCACTGTGACATCTGTACACCAACCTTCATTTATGTAGAACCAGATTCCACCTCATAAACATAAAGCGACACAGAGTTCAGCTCGCTGTGTGTGAGAGTCCGTGTACTGCCAAGGTTCTGTACGTCTGTAATATTCTGGTTCAGACCTTCTCAATAAACCCTGCTTTTCTAGTTCTTCAGGAGACAGGTTTTCCCGATGATGGGAGGACCTGAAAGACGACACATCCTCGATGTAACATACATGATCTTTTACTGTGTTCTCATTACTGCCGACTATTGCACATACGTTTTCATTATATACTTATATTTCTTTTCACTCGCTGTTTAAAGTGCCTTTAGACCTTGTGCTACTGTTTATCTACTTTATATTTCACTTGTGTTTGGCATTCAGGGTGGACGGCAAAGTAAGAATTTTATTGTGCAGGGAAACGCGTTTCCATACTGTGCATATGACAATAAACACTTTGAATCTTTGCTGACTATAGGATAAGGCAGCTGCAACAGTGTCAATTTTCAAGTCTTGCCACATATTCTCAATAGGATTTAGGTCTGGACTTTGACTGGGCCATTCTAACACATGAATATGCTTTGATCTAAACCATTCCATTGTAGCTCTAGCTGTATGTTTGGGGTCCTTGTCCTGCTGGAAGGTGAACCTCCGCCCCAGTCCCAAGTGTTTTGCAGCTTCTAACAGGTTTTCTTCCAGGATTGCCTTGTATTTAGCTCCATCCATCAAACTGCAAACCGGACTTCTTATTGCTTTCTTTCAACAGTGGCTTTCTTCTTGCCACTCTTCCATAAAAGCCAGATTTGTGGAGTACATGACTAATAGTTGTCCTGCGGACAGATTGGAGGAGCTGCAGAGATCCACAGCTCAGGTGGGACAGAGTTACCATGGGCCTCTTGGTTGCTTCTCTGGTTAATGCTCTCCTTGTCCGGCCCGTCAGTTTAGATGGATGGCCATATCTTGGTAGGTTTGCAGTTGTGCCATACGCTTTCCATTTTCGGATGATGGATTGAACAGTGCTCGGTGAGATGTTGAAAGCTTGGGATGTTTTTATAACCTAATCCTGCTTTAAACTTCTCCACCACTTTATCCCTGATCTGTGTGGTGTGTTCCTTAGTCTTCATGATGCTGTTTGTTCACTAATGTTCTCTACCAAACCTCTGAGGCCTTCACAGAACAGCTGTATTTATACTGAGACTGAGTTACACACAGGTGGACTCTATTTACTAATTAGGTGACTTCTGAAGGCACTTGGTTGCATTGGATTTTATTTAGGGATATGAGAGTAAAGGGGGCTGAATACATATGCACGCCACACTTTTCAGATTTTTATTTGTAAATAATCTTGAACACCACATATCATTTTCCTTCCACTTCACAATTATGTGATACTTTGCGTTGGTCTATCACAAAATCCCAATAAAATACATTTAAGTTTGTGGTTGTAATGTGACAAAATGTTGGGTATGAATACTTTTGCAAGGCACTGTACCTGTAGATGATCACCTTGGAACTTCAATATAACACCCAGCACAGACACAGTTGTTGTGCTGAATGGATACGTGTTTGTGATGAGGCTGCGTTGGAGCCATCAGTCATCATTTAAATGTTACTGTCATAAAGTAAACATAGCTGTGCTGTTGAGTCTAAACTGCTGATTCCTTCTCAGTTTTTACAGAGGCAGAAGGTTCTGGAGATTTACAGAAACATTCTTAGGACCATACGGCAGGTACCAGATGAGGCAGACAGGAAATACCTCCGAGACTGGACGAGAGATGAGTTCAAGAGGAATAAGGATGCCACAGACCAGGTAAACAAATAGTACGAGTGCAAGGAAAAGTACTGGCAAAGTGGCAGGAGTACTGTGACTTTATGTAGCATAGATTTGATTAAAATAAGCTGATGTTTCATCACCAACAGGCCCACAAGCAGAAGTACACGTCAGTCTTTGTCAAAAGGGCAGTTACAATAGAATTCAATAGTCAGTATAAATTATGTAACAGCCCAACTCATATATCCTGCAGTTCTACAGTACATAGTGGAAAATATGGTCTAGGGTGAATACCCTGCTGAAAAACAAGAAAGATAAGCATACTGAGGGGCTGATAACAATAGTACAAATCAAATCGAGCACACATAAAATTATTGATTTATACTTATAAAAACATCTTATGCATTTAAGCACACGTCCCTGCAGTCTGAGCGTGGTAGCTACAGTGTAGCCTTCCCAGTACATAGCCAGGTCACCTACTGTGGAACGGTCCTGCTACATTAAGCAGGCCATCTGAGCGCTATGTGGCCTTCATTGAGGTGAGGTAGTCCCCGGCCTTGTCATAACAACTGCAGACTAAAGTTGAATACTTGCATGTTTTGAAATTGATAAGAAAAAACAAACAAACACAGTTTTCATACCCATACAGATTTAATTTCCCTTGGCCAGCTACAACAATCACACTGTTGTGTGATTCTAACAAATCAAATCAAAAATTTGGGCATCCATTCATTATGAGGATGAATATTTGTTCCTGAGCTTGGAACTCAAAGTCTGCTCGCCAGCTTCTTCTGGAGCTTTGAGTGTTTACCAGCAGATGGTGTTGGCTCAGATCTACTCCAGACCTGGACACGTGATTGAACAGTCCAGAAAAAAGCTCTTAAAAGAACCTTGAGTTAGGAGACTATGACTTGTGAGATGGTGATTTCCCAGTATCCTCTGCTCTGCTCACTCCTCTCATTGTTCCTTCAGGATGCCATTCGTATGATGATCACACAGGCCAACAATCATCTGGTGGAGCTGCAGAAGTCTCTGGCGCTGGCCAGACCCCAGTGACTCTGAGCTGCTGTGAATCCCTGCTGTGGACTTTTCTGAACTGGTTCTCTAGGAAAACCATCGTGTGGTCTGGAGAAAACACTGAGTGCTAACATAACCATGGAGACAGGGCTACCCCTCACTGCTCTGACTCCTCTTCAGCTGCTTGTCAAGGACGGATGGACAGTTTGACCTGCAGCGTGTGCGGGTGTGTAGACTAGTGGCGAGGCTCCATCAGTTCGACACAAACCTGCCATTTGTCATGTTTATTATATGTACTGAACTAATGAAACCACAGGTGGGTTAAAAACAGTTTTTTTTATTAAAAAATATGTTTTCAGCCATCACCATACAGAGTGCATTATTCATATCCACAGTGTACTCCATGTAAAACTAACCAATACAAGTGTGCAATCACTACATCAAATATACAGCAGACAGTTAATACTGCAACACAACTTGAGCTTTGTTCATACAACATGTTCTGACTGAACTCTTCTTTAATGTCATGATTGGCAGGGAACATTCTGGGAGACCAGACTGGTCAGGATTAGAACCTGGCCTGTTGTTGAGAGATTCTTGGCTGGTTTAGTCACAAACACACAGAATGGAAACAATATTTATGTGAGAGTAGTTCATTGATCAGCATCTGCAGAGGCAATGGAATAATTACACACTACTCCAGTGCTTAATTCTAATTTCTTTTTTTTAATGACTGAAATGAAGAAAAAAACAAAAAAGGTCAGTTCAGATGACAGGCTGTTTCCACATCTTTTTAATTAAAGAGCTCATGGCATGCTTTTCGACTTATCTACAATGTTGCAACAGTGATTTATCATCTTAGACATGACCTAAAGCTCAAAAAATGAGATGTTCTAGTATTTCTATACAGAAGGAACTAGGTTTATACATGTCCCACAAACTCTCACTCCTTGAATGGCCATAATCTCCAGGCAGTTGTGCGTTCATGTGAGTTTACCTGACATCCACTGCTGCCACTGTAAAAGTGGAATTTTTCAACTGTGCCCGGTTTTGTGGATATATTTTACCTCCTGCTGCTGCACTGTGACCAGAGGATGTGGAGAAAAATACAGGGCCCCAGGGTTACTGAGATACTGTCATTGTCGAAAACATAGCTTATTTGTCAGTGTTTTTGTTTATGTGTTGTCATAGCTTCCTGAGCGGCATTAGGAATTGTGCACGTTTACGAACTATCCTCTACTTTTAGAAAGAGGCTTTCTGGTTTTTTGTTCTGAAATAATTAGACTGTTTGGAGTTACGAGGGGTGCCAAGCTAATCTAGAGATACCTAAGATTAAACATTAAATGACTGGAAATAGCAAAGCGAGCACGCCACGGGGACGTTAAAGACAGCTGTCTTTAAATTCAACTGTGTTAAAGCAGGAGACAGACGGTGAGATGGGTGAATGGGTAAATAGAAAACAAAAAATGTTTGCAATTCTATTTTAATATTTCACTTTTTCTTCATTTTTAGCCAAAAGAAAAACATAACATTTATTTTATAACTGTAAATGTAATTGTTTTACTGTTCTTTCACATTGTATCAATTTAAAAATTAGCTGTATTTAAACAATGTACCAGTCACACTCCAGCCTTCATACAAATCAAACCGTGCAGCAAAATCAAATGTTGATACCTTCACTAGGGTTTTATATACAGCGTCAGTTCAGCTACATTCTCATAAATAAGGAGTAAAGTTACAAGAGTTACTCCAGCATCCAGATAAAACAAAAAGCTTATAGTGCGCTTCCCTTCATGCATACAGCTCCCACTGTGATCCAGCCATCCACTGTGCACACATCACTCATGTGATGTGATCTTATACAAAAAAACACTGACTTTTTTGTGCTCACTAATCAGTATTTAGAGCATAGATGGACATGTGTATACGTGTGTGTGCACAGTGTTGAGGCTGTTTGATGGGATGAAGTGTATTGAACTGTTAAATATCATATTTGCTCACTCTTCTGACCATTTACAACACAGTGCCCAAGAGCTGCTGTTACTACTATAGTACTGTATGTACACATAGTCCAGTACTACTAAGAGTTTGAATGTGAAACGCTTGTAGGCTGCAGTAGAAATGGGATAGCTGATGTGATTCAGTGGATCTAGGCCCACTAGATATAATGACTTGGCTGTCCAGGAAGAGGACATTAGACAGTTGGGTGTTTGTTAGAAATCCAGGTCATGTCATGGCTATTCAAAGAAATTTTGTGGTGTTAATGCAGCCTGTGTGTCAGCAGTCATCGTCTCTGTGAGTCCTCAGCATGCGCAGCTCGTCCTCCAGGTATGCAATCCTTTCGATCAGAGCCGCTCTGTCAGCCTGGGCCCTCTGGTCAGCCTGCCAGTGAGCTTCCTGCACCTTCCTCTCGTACCAGCGCTCCATCTGCATCGACACAGCCTCAAAGAAGTACTGGGTGACCTCCAGGGCATGCATGTTGTCCCTCTCCTGGGTGAAGGTAGGCTCACTGGGAAGGTCTCCAATGACCTCTAGAGGCCTGATCCCTGTGGCCCCTCCGGACTTAGTCCTGCCCTCAGAATGCTTCTTATGGTGCTTACCTCTGTCCCTGCCTCGCTCCCTGTCCCTGAGGCCAGTGTCAGTCCTGTTGCTGCAGTGGCGCTGTGTGGATGGAGACAGGCTGCTGGCTCTGTGGCCTCTGTCCCTGCTCGCAGCGTACGCCACCGTGTTCACATCTGACAGGTCCTCGTTCTTCCTCTGGGTGTCAGCACAGAGGGCTGAACGCTCCTTCGGCCGAACCACCTGGACAGATGGCAGTGACCTCAAAGCTACTGCCTCTGCATTGTGTGCCTTCTCACCATCTGTTGCACATTCAAAAGAGATTCAGTGAGCACATCCAATTACACAGTAACCACTGAACAACATAATTCATTATTATTCAAGCCATCCTGCTAATTAGCTTGCAGGATAATGCTGAATTATGACAGATTCAGTGAAAATGTTCCTTCTTCTGGCAAATTACATCTCAGGGTACTTCTTCTTTCGGCTGCTCCTGTTAGAGGTTGCGACAGTGAGAAAAGAAGAATCATTTTCTTTTCAGGTCACTGTTGAGTGACACCAGCAAAGGCTTTGTGGATCTGCTTGTGGTCTACAAATCCACAGTACCCAGTTTCTGGGGGTGCAGCTGTGGAGTGGGGGTTCCTGTGTGGGCTGGCAGCTACAGCTGGCTTCCACTTCTGTTAGTCTACACCTTCAGCACCTCCACAGCACACATGATACATGGACTGATGACACTGCTACCTCCCCCAGTGTTTAATCAATTCCTTGTGCTTTATGTTCAGCTCTTGCCATATTGCCTGAGCCAGTCTGTGGCAGTAGTAATGTTTAACTAGGCCCCTCTTTGGTAGGTTCTGTCTGTCTATTGTGATAAGGCAGCTGTGTTGTCTGCATGTTTTATTTTAATTGCTTAATTTAAAAGTGTATACATCTATGAATATAGTAAAGCATTCTGGTTGACCATATATTTGCATTATCTTGTGTGTAAGCACGTGTATGTGCACATTTAAATGCTAGAGTGCCATTCACGTTCACTGGGCACATTGTCCTTCCAAGCTGATTATCAATTACACATGATGTTTATTGTCAAATTAAAAAATCTGATCTAATTTTAACTTTTTACTAACAGTTAGGTAAGGAATGAATAAATTCATTATTTAACTTATGGTACTGGATGAATTAACATCTGTTGTTTATGGAGGCAGTGCTATTTGGACCACAGTTGGGAAATTAAAGCTTAAGACTTGGTGTATAATGAGAATGTTGACATTCACAAGTGGGTGAGCTATTTGTTGAGGCCATACCTGGAGAGCTGTCCACATGTACCACAAAGTAGTGGTTGGCTGAGCCACCCTCTGCCAAACTGGGCTCCCCACAGCTGCAGTCTTGGACTGCAGGGCTGCTGTCCAGCTCCAGGCCCTGGGTGCCGGCCCTCTGTCCAGCAGGTAGCATGGTGGGGCCGGCTCCATCGGCTTCATTCAGGCCCTCGGCTACAGAGGAGGAACGCTGCAGCTTAGTGCTGCCGGGGTCTCCTGTGTAACGGACCTCCATGCTGTGCAGTTTGGACAGACACCAGCACTTCAGCTCACTGACCAGAGACGCCTGCTTAAAGGGCACATACAGCCACACAGAAGAGAATGTTGGTGTATGTCACATTTATTGGCAGTGATAACATTTAGTTCATGTCACATTTGTTGAACATAAAAAACTAAAGTTGCACAAATCAAATTGTTCAGCAGTTCACCACACCCTGCCTGTTTGCGTTATTTCTGAAGCCCTGTACAGTATATAGTTCCTGTTTTGTTCCCTGCCACTTTGGATTGTACTCCTTGTACTCCAAACCAAAACCATTCAAGTGGTTGTGTTCTTTGGCAATGGAACCTCCTGAATAGAAAATTCAAAGTGAAAGGAGCCACACAGAACTACCAACTTCACTCAGCTCTACAGAGCAGCGGCAGGCAGATGTTTGCAGTAAAAAAAACCCTCTACCTAGCAAGCACACTAAACACCTGAACAAAAATAGTTGCCTCTTCAGCAGCTAAACACTCCACTGCTGTATCAGAGACCACACCGGAGCTAAAAGGAGAGTGAGTATCAGATTTGGACACAAGAAGGCCTCCAAAATTCAACCGTCTGCTTACATGTTAGCTGTATGAAATGTATAAGCTGCTGTCAGATGTTGTGTTTGTTCTGTTACCCCCAGGAGGCCAAAACCTCAATAACAAAAGCTTTAAAGAGCAGCATACCACAGTATATAGCAGCTAAAATGTATTTGTTTTGACCCAACCACCGACGCACTGTCCTTGGTCTAATGAGCACATTTCAGTTGACATTGTGGCTGCAGTATGAACAGTTTCATTCAGAACAAAGAAACATGCTGATTTAGGAGTTACTTTTTCTATTTACAATAACCTGTGGCTACAACAATCTCATCCAAAGTGTGGCCATTTTGTTACTTTTTATGGATGTAGCCAGATACAGGTACATCTCAATAAGTCAGAATATTGTGGAAAACTCCATTTATTTTGGTAATTCAACTCAAATAGTGAAACTCGTGTATTATATACATTCAGTACACACAGACTGAAGTAGTTTAAGCTGTTGGGTCTTTTAATTGTGATGATTTTGGCCCACATTTAAACAAAAACCCACCAATTCACTATCTCATTAAATTAGAATACCTCATAAGACCTATAAAAAAACATTTTTAGTGAATTGCTGGCCTTCTGGAAAGTATGTTCATTTACTGTATATGTACTCAATACTTGGCAGGGGCTCCCTTTGCTTTAATTACTCCCTCAATTCGGCGTGGCATGGAGGTGATCAGTCTGTGGCACTGCTGAGGTGGTATGGAAGCCCAAGTTTCTTTGACAGTGGCCTTCAGCTCATCTGCATTCTTTGGTCTCTCATTTCTCATTTTCCTCTTGACAATACCTCATAGATTCTCTATGGAGTTCAGGTCTGGTGAGTTTGCCGGCCAGTCAAGCACACCAACACCATGGCTATTTAACCAACTTTTGGTGCTTTTGGGAGTGCAACTTGGGCTATGAGCTTCTCCACCATTCCTCCAGACTCTAGGACCTTGGTTTCCAAATGAAATACAAAACTTGCTCTCATCTGAAAAGAGGACTTTGGACCACTGGGCAACAGTCCAGTTCTTCTTCTCCTTAGTCCAGCTAAGACACCTCTGACATTGTCTGTGGTTCTGATGCTGATGGTCTTTACAGGGCCAGTTGCAACTAAATACAGCTATAAAGTAATTGAATAAAATGACTTATGCATTTATTCCAAAAATTGTACATGTTCATATCTCTATACAGTGATTTTAAGTGTTTAACAGAGGCACGATCAGTACAAACCCCGAGTCTTCAATGACTCCAGCTGTGTACACAGAGACACTAATGGCAGTGTTACCTCTCTCTTCTCTGCCTCTTGTCGCTCCTGCAGGACCCTCTGCTCAATCCTCTGCAGACACTCTGTCCTCTCTGCTGACACTCTCTCCACTGTCATCTTATCAAGAGCCCAGATCTGATGGCAAGAATATGCATCAGAGAGAACACAGGTAAATTAAGTCTTGGTTGATTTACTGTTACATATCCTCAGTATACACACTTGCACATTGTAGAACAGGTGCTCCGTTTTCTCATTCATTTACATGTAGATGCATGTATATTTCAATGTTTGTGATATCTATCCTGATGCTGCTTTTATTATTCTGGGGGATTTTAACCACTACAATCTCAGGAAAAGCCTAAACTGTATCAGTTTGTAACCTTTCCTACTAGAGGAAACAAAACACTGGACCAATGTTACAGTAACATTAGAAATGCTTTCTCGGCTGAACCTAAGCCTCATTTTGGTAGATCTGACACCTAGCAATCCGGCTCAAACCTGCTTACTTACTGCTGCAGTAAGACTGATGGCAAATACAAAAATGTGAGAATATATGTGCAACAACCCCTCACTAGACATGCACAATAATAATACAGAAATGTTCCACAAGGTATTTTTGTAAGAGCATCTCATCAACAGTGTTCTCTTGTGGAACCTGAATAATAGCAGGACATTCTCTACCAAGCAATGGAAACAAGTCTAAATATAAACTGTGTTTTAGTCTGTTATAACCCCTCACTACCTCACCAAGCGTAATGACATATCCAACTCCACCATGTGAATTACTAAGTGCAATTTTTGAAGTTTACTGGGGAAAATACTATTACCCTATTTTTGTGTATTGCTGTTTTAATGCTTTGTTGCCTTTATGTAACTTTTTTATTTTAAGACTAAATGTTCTTTCTGGCTTTTGACTCCTTACCTGACTCCAAAGGAGAGCTGCACAAGAATTCCTATATGCCTAGACTGTCTGTTTATGCATAAATGGCAAATAAAAATCTTGACTTGATCTTATAGGCATATGCGTAGTATTTATACATACAGTATACAGTACTGTATACACAGATAGGTGACAAATTAATCTTATGAGAGCCACTTGCATGATAATGCATTTTTAGGGGAGCACTAACTAGTTTGAGTAAAAAAAATGTTGTAAATAAGTAATTTCAGGGGTAGTTCTACCTTAGGGTAGTCCTGAAGGGGTACTTGCAGGTACTGCAGTTGCCAGGGGGTACAACTAAGTAACGTCACTAAAGTCAACTAAACACCAAAATTAATGATATACAGTAAATACAGGATAATAATAAGGATAATCACTTTATTTGGCCAAGTATGTTACACACACAAGGAATTTGCTTCCGGTACAGAACAGCCATCTGCGGTGCCCACCCCCAACGATGGCTCTAACTCTTAGGGGAAGCTTGGGGTTCAGTGTCTTGCCCAAGGACACTTTCACATGTGGACTGCAGGCACCGTGATTCAAACCTCCAACCCTCTGGTTGGGGGACGACCGCTCTACCCACTGTACCACAGTTGCCCCAGATACAGCTAATTACTACTCGATTTACAACAACTATGAAGCTCATCAACTTAAATAGCAGATTAACTCAGGTGTGTAACATTGACTGCATAATCAAGTCCCTCTTGTGTGTGGCTTCAACCATAGAATTTGTACACATTTTCAAGGCAGACAAATTTATACAAATAATAAAGCAAAGTGATTTCTTTGCATTTTCTCCACCCAGATGAGATGTTATGTTAAAAAGCACCACATGTCAGGAATCGGCATGTGAAGCTACCGTCAATGTCGTAGGTGAACTCGATTATAATGCCAGATGAGGTAAAACAGAAAACGATCGGAGGTGCAGGTCACAAATAACAAAACAAAATGCAGGAGTCCAGAAAACATAATCAAGTCGATTCTGGGTGACAGCTAGAAAAAAAGACAAGACAAAAAACCACTAGAAAGTCCTAAAACATGGGTTTAGCACGATCTGGCAGCTTCTCGGTGGGGGAAAGCTGCCTATAATGAGGCGAAAACAGGTGCAAACAATAACCGGTGATTAAAGTTAAAAGTCTGAAACTAAGGTGAAACTGAAACAGGAAGTAATGTCAAAATAAACACATGGGAACGGAAACCGATGGGACAGAATCATGACACCACATTTAAACATGGACTGGATAAACTGTTTCAACCGCTTTAAACCATACTTACAGATTTGTCATACCTTTATACCATCTACTAAATAGAAGGTCAATTGAAAAACACTGGTAACCTGGTGTAAAAATGTCCAGGTTTTCCATGATGCATGGAATCCCTATCAGCAGTGCACTCCGCCTGGGAGGTGTGTTCTAGGAGATAAATTTCAGCACCCTTCAGGAGGTAGGACTAAAATCAAGTACCAGGAACACGAGAGGGTGTGTGTGCGTGCGCAGAGCAGTCTCTTGTGATTGGTTAAAAGTCAGAATCTTAGCATTACAAGCACTGCAAACACACAGCTAACTGTGTTTGTGAGGAGCAGCACCTCCCTCCTCTAAATGAGACCACCAGAGAGCAAATCCAGTGGAAAAATTAAGCAAGGCAGTCCACGTCAACCTGGAGGCTTGGTGATGGTTAAGGGAAGTACGGGGTATACCGCTCATTGGGCTCTGACAGTGGGAACACAGTGATTCTCAAAGACTGGCTGGAGCGCAACACTGGTCATTGTGTGAAAAGTTGGTATGGGAAGGAATTGATGAGAGTGAGGATACAGAAGGAGGCGCTGCTCAAAGTTAGTGTTTGTGCTGCTTTCAGTCACTCCAATAGCCTACGTTGTAATGAGAAAATAGTGTCATAATTATGAAAAATATATCATGAAAGTAATAACGAGATACTGAGCAAATCTTTTTCCCATTGTGACAGCAATACTTTGACATAGGCTGTTCTTGTGTGTGTGCTATAAAATATAATCCTGCAGGTACCGCTGCCTTGTCAGAATACATGTATGAACGACTGTGTGTAATCTGAGAGAAGCTTTAATCTGAAGTGTCTACAGTACTGTTGGAGAATGTAGTATGTGTAGAGTGGCTCTGGGGGGAAAAGAAGCCAAATTATGCTAGCAAACTAGACCCCTGCAGTGTTACAGTTGTGATGTTTCTGTTTGGCAACACAGGCTCTCAAGACTTCATAGATTCCAAATGAACTCTATGAATATAAGCTCATGTTTGCAGTAAGTATGTTTCATACCAAGTCTTTTTAAAATCAATCATTTTACTAAAAATGTAGGAAAATAACTAAAGAGGTACGTCTTTAAATCGGATTCTGATAAAAGCCAAACATATTCAGTGGTACAAAACAAAGAATCAAAGTATCAAATCCTCACATTCAGGAAGCTTTTTGCTTGAAAAATTTTAAGAATAAATAAATGATTATTGATTATTTTCTATCAGCTAATCAACTAACTGATGAATAGTCTCATAGTTAGAGCTTTAGCATTAATGCTTATGAATTCAACCTTTCATTATAAAAACTGTATAATTATTTCTTTTGACAGTCTTGTTTTAATCCTAATCTTTTGTCAGAAGTGAGTGTTTAATGATGACCTCTGGAGTTCTCCTAAATATTGCCACAAATACTGTATTTGTCATTTTTAAACATATAAAACCATTTGTATCATATTTGACACGTGAGGTTTCTGAGCAAAAAAAAAAAAAAAAAAAAAATAACAAA
>NW_018128008.1:2001631-2010354 GCF_001952655.1 Monopterus albus
AAAAAATTAGAATGTTCTGGCTATTTTTTGATATGTTGGGCTTTACGGGGTTAAGGATAAAACAATTTATAAAATCAGTTTACTTCTAGTCCAGATATGCCTCGTTTGGAATATTTTTGGACAGTCCCAAATGATTAATCTGTTAGATAAAAATACCACAGACTGGGTTTTTTGAACTTACAAGAGTTCAGTATGAGAAAAAGCACAATTCAGATCAAATGACTTCTATCTTCTGTATAGCAGGTAAAATGAGCTGCAGGATGCTACCTGGTGTTTGTTCTTGCGTTCCAGCTGGCCCATCTTGGTGTTCATCAGGTCTTGGACAGTGTGAATCTCAGTCTTCATCTCCTCCTTAGTGGCCTCCAGCTGGTTCTCCAGTTTACTGATGAGAGGTTCACAGCGGCAGCCATTCAGAGGGGCCTGAAACAAAGTCAGCAGTCACACACTGTGAGGGTTGTGCTAGAAAAATGACAGAAAAAAGGTCAAGCTAGAAACTGAATGTTTGGGTTGATGCACTATGCATGTTACAACATTTTCTTGTTGGGTTGCACAATATGGAAAAAAATCCAATAATCATGCACACAGTGAGAGGGTGCTGGTGAAAGAGTGAGATGGCCAGTTCAGTGAAGCTCTCTGTTCAGTCGCAATAACAACAAACAGGCTGATTTTCTGTTTTGTTTTTAGTTTAACCACAGGTTTCCCTTTGTTTCCCTCAGAGTCCTTCTACTTGAATTTGTATTTTTCTTAAACTTTAATGGTAGTCCAGTCATGTACAGTACTTAGTACAGTAGGGTTTAATCTGGTACAGCAAAAAAAAACTTGTCATTTGACAAAAAACATTTTGTTTAAGGTGACAACATTTACATGGTTAATAGAATTAATCATTTCCTCATATTTTAGCCTTCCTTGCAGAAAAAAGTGGTAGTTTTTCATAAATATGATGGTAAAATATCTTTGTGCCAAAGAGGGCCTAGACAGAAAATGTTTGAAACCACATTTCTAAATATTTAAACATTTTTAAAGGTGCATTTAAAGATTTTACACACTTTCTGATAAATCCAGTGAAAATGGGTCAGGGCGTGGTGTTTCTCCACTATAATACCCCCATCCATGACACACTAAAACCTACAGCCCTTCTGTTATTATTCCAACTTTGTTTTCAAAGTACTGTCCATAAATTCGCTCCACCGGCTACCTGGCAAATAGTATAAAAAGCACTTTTTAACTACAGGTAGTCATTTCAGATACCCGGTCATGAAGGACCTCTCAACAAATTAGGGGAAGAGGTCACATTGCTTTGCACAGAGAGTGCAAAAGATGGAGTCGGTTAAAAGCAGCCAAAGAATTCAGATTTGATTCAGATGTGGTGTTCTTCCTTCTGGATGTGTTGGCATCTAAAGCTAATGTGTTGGTTTTGGGAACATTAGCAACCTGGCATGGTCCTGATTTTATTTTGTATTGATTGATTATACATTAGTGTTCTGTGTCACACTAGCTGGCTTTGGACGGGAGGCTGCATGTTGTACAGTTTGTTGCAACCAGGCTTTCATACTATAATCAGAACATGACTGGAGGGGCAGAGCGGTAAGGAGTGGTTTATATCAGTTTGTTCTGAGATCCAGTTTTCAGGAATAGTTTCATTTACAGTAAGTTGATTTGTTTGACCAATTTTTATTAGTAATATGATGAAAAGCATATCTGATATTGTCAGCACAACAAAGGGGGAAATGTCTGTTATAATTTGTAGACATTTGTAGTCCTTACGGCAGAGACACACCAAGCCAATATGAAAGAACCAGCACCAATGAAGGCCAACCTCTGTGTCGCATCACCTCGTCTTTGTCTGGGCCAGTTGGATTGAAAAAGTGACACCTGAACACACCGCACAGATTGACTAGCATGTGCTGCTTCTAATTGAGAATATGTCTGATAAGAAGGTGCAAATGACACTGCTGTTCTCTGCCACTGGTATTTTGGTGGTGGAAAAAGAGAGGAGGTTGTGGGGGTGAAAAGCAAGGAAAAACCACACTAAATGGGTAAAGTCATAGACACTACAGCAACAGGCTGAAGGGGCTTTCCCAAACATTTCTCTTCTCATGCACAGATTTGCTAAGCTCAACAGCTAATCAGAACGGTCTCTCTCTCTCTAACGCCAATTCAACATGTCAGATCAGCCGAAAAACCGCTGACAGGGACAGACTACTTCCACCAATGCAGGACACACCAGGAAGATGAGTCCCAACAGACCCTCACCAACAGGTTTAGCTTTTTAATTCAAAACCCTTTAGTCGTACTTTAGAAGTTTGCGTTAAATGTTTTAACACACATTGGTGTAGGGGAAGGTCAGTTAAAAGAGCAGGAGAGGGGTGTCTGTCAGATTGGATTTCTCCACAAGACCAGCAGTAACTCCCAGAAGTGCCAGGAAGTGTAGCAGCAAGTTTTTAGTCATGACTGTCATGTTTGTCATATTTAGTATCATTTGGTTACTTTAAATCTGAAATTTCAAAATATTCAGGTACATTAAAAAGAACAATTTCAGTCAGAAGTGCATCAACTTTCAAACACTGACAGCCCCTAGTAGGGCTCTGCATCCTTGTGACTGGATCCTCTGGGAGATCAAACAAAACCTAAACTATAAAGTTTCTTACAAAAGGACAAAAAAGCCAATAACTCCTCCTTTGTATCCTATCCAAATCCAGGCTCTGGCCCATTCATTCATTAGCTTTTAATCCATCAACACAACACAAATTTAAAACAACTTTGTTTTGCTTTTGTTTTTGGAAGCCAACTGCAACAGAAGAGGTGCATGCAAGTATTTCACAAAACTCAACTTGCTTATACCCTGGTGTTTTTCATAACTGATAACTACCTGGAAAAATCGCTCACTGCTTCTCAGTCATTTTATCTGTTTTTAGGTCTTGCATTCCATCTCCAAAATAAATCTAAAACTCACTTGCTCATTTATTCATTTCACTTGTCCTTTTGCACTTTTGATTGACAGTATTTTTTTTTTGCAGAGGGCTCAGGATATACTATATACCCCTTAATTTCTTGCAGCTGTTATAGACAAACTCATCCATATACAAGAACTGGACACAAAGAGTGAATTTACAAAACCGGGGTCACTATGTGAAAACCATTCTTTACTCTGACTCAACATAAAGTGTATGTGTACTTACAGTACCTGCATGATCTTTCCATCCTTGCCCCGGTACAATGTGTAGAGCTGATAGGCTTTAAAGTTGTGTGGAGGGATGGAGGCATAAGGAGAGGCTCCTTGCAGTTTATCTTTTCTCTTTTGAAAGGATTCACTGTGTCTGGTCTCTCGGCGGCGGTGGAGGGGGTCAGACAAAAACAGCTGCAATAGCAACAGCAACTGAGATTAGCAATTATACCAGCTCCTCTTTCTGACATTAACAGAAAGGGAAGACACACCGTCATACCCTGTTCAGAGCTTCACTGTACCTTCAGGTTCTCTTTTGTTAAATTCAGGGACCTACCTTTTCTTTCTGCTTCCTGTTCTTTCCCTTCCTGGCATTTGACTCGGCCACCTCAGTGTGTTTGCAGGCAGCTCGATCACTGCTCTGGGTATCATCTGCAGCAGATGCATTGTCCTGTAGGAAACGGGAAGAGGGGAAGGTTAGGTTTATTTGTTTAAGCACTCAGGACATTAAAAAAATCTAAAAGTAGAAGATTTTAAGGTTTTCTATAAATTTGTTTTGTGCTACTGACTAGAAGTAGACAATGCCAGATTGCTTATTTCCAAATGTTTCCATCATTCACATACAGTAAGGGAATTCGATAATACAACTTGTCAATCTGCTGTTTCTTTTTTAAACATTAAGTGTGTAACATCTTTGAGAGGGTACAAAGACATGCTGGAGTCCCGGGGTTGTTCATTTGGACTTTTTTCCCTTTATACAGCTGAGATAAAGTTTGGATTCTGGTTAAGACAGTCTGTCCTCTGTAACTCTGTGTCTTACTTATGCACTTTACTACTGGAAACTGGATCAAATCTTTTATATCTCTTCATTTAAGCATTCTCACTCATCTCTCCCAACTTTCATCATTACTCTGGAGGCCTTCTCATTCCAATTTGTTTTTCCACTTTCTTCCTTGCTTTCTTTTATTTAAAATATGGATGTGAATTCTGGTTACATGTACAATTGCTAATATACAACTGCCCTAACACAGCAGTACAGTTTATACCTTAAAGGGCAGCATCTCCTCTCTGGGCACTGACTGAGCTCGGCCCTCTGCCTTCAGCTTGTCTCTCCTCTTTCCCACACTCCTGCCACGCAAAAAGCTCTGCACCTGAACACACACACACACACACACACACAGAGGACAGAGATCAAATGTCTGCAGTCATAACTCGAATTATAATGCATGATTAATAAATAAAATAAGACAGCAGATTATTGATCCCTGAGGCTAAGCAACTATTTTTATACACACCAAACACCAGAGATAGCTAATAAGGTAATAAGTGATTTCTATCTATTGATGTTTCCTTTTAAAATTGTTCTGTATAGACCATTTTCATGACAGATATGTTGGCTTCTTATAGCAGGACAGGTCACAGATGCAACTGAAATCAATAACAATGACAGCATTCCAGTTAGTTGAGCTACTTCCTGGTACTGGAGTCCTGGTATTGTGCAACATGGTTCACTGGGATACTTAGGCTGAATCCAAATGTGCACTGGCGCCTTTGTAATACATACAGTGACAGTTCACTGTGATCACATCTCATGTCTGTAAGGGTGCTGGCTTGTGAGGGAAGGAAATGTTCTATGAAATGTAACTTTGGCCTCATGGAGATGATTAGAAATTTCTTATCCTGTCACCCATTCCATATTCCATTCCGTATTGTTCTCAATGGTACATTATGTATTGCATGATATGTGCAGGTCTGCCACATTACAAAGTGGCTATAAATGATATGATCAGAATTCACAGTAAAACTCTCTTTACATGAACTGCCAAATACAATATTATATCAGCATTAAACTGTCAAGCGAGGATCCTCAGACCACAAATGGACAAAAACCAAATAACATGAGCATATAAATTATTATTAGTTATTTAAATTAGCCCTCTACAAGCATAATTTTAAACAAAACACTACATATGGCATGTGGGTGTGCCAGTTTCCTCTGTGGGTGACACTGGCACACTGGTGGCTATGCCACAGCACCAAATTATAACAAAAATCATCTCAAGGCACTTTACATAGTAAGGTGCAGACCTTACAGTATTATAGAGAAAAACCCAAGAAATCCCCCTTGAGGAAGCACTTGGCAACAGTGGAGAAGAAAAACTCCCTGTGACAAGAAAAACAGCTCAGACAGAACCAGGATCTTGGTGGCCAGCCTTCTGCCCCGACTGGTTGGGCGGACAGAGGGAATCCATAGAATGAACAAGAAAAGCGCATAAAAAGGCATCAGAGAAAAAAATGCAGGACCAACCCTAAAAATAGAAACAGCTGAATGCAGTAGCCCAGTGATGGTGGGCAAAGATGACCCTCATTGAAAGTCACATTTTGATAAGAGTAAAGGTGTTGCCACCTTTTAAATGGCAACCCAATAATGAGGGAAAAGGCTGAAAAACGATAAAGGGAAGTGCCACAGCAGGAGCCCCATGTCTACGACAGAGGTGGGACACCTGGCTACAGCTGACATCCTGGACGTCAGGCTGAACTAGATCGGGGGAATCACAAAAAGATCTCCACCTTCATGACTGCGTATGTACAGTATGCGCATACTGGCTTGTTTTCTTCTGCATTCGTTTTGCACAAATATGCATCTCTGAGTACGAGTTTTTTTTAATAGCTGCCTGTAGTGGGCAGACTGGGAGTAAATGGGTTAACCTGAGGAGCTTTGGTTAGGAGGAGTGCCACATCTGGGTTGTTGTGTTCTCTGGCCTGGTCCAAAGCTGTTTCACCTGCCTGCAGAAACAATGAAAACATAACTAAAACATACAAAAGTAATTACCACAAATTCTACCACAGCAGCAAATGCTTTACTGCAGTGGCAGGGGGATTTGGAACTGCTTTACTGGATTTTGGTTATTTCTGCAGATAATGTGAATGTAGTAAGCTACAGTACATTTACATTACCTACAGGAGGTTGGGACAGTGTGCTGCTGTAAGAATTCTTTAAGAGGAGACTGGTAACAACAGAAATGTGTGCTGACTTGAAGATGAAGAAAGGCCCAAAACTTTTGAGGATTAGTGAGGTAAAAGGAGGCCGCAGGCACTCACATTGTTGCAGGTGCGGCTGTCTGCGCCTGCCTCCAACAGCAGACGTACTGTCTTCTTATGGTTCAGAGCAGCTGCCACATGGAGTGGTGTGTCCCACACACACACGCACACACACACACACACACACACACACACACACACACACACACACACAACAAGAGATGGTGGAGTGAAAGTGAATCATTTATAACTCCAAGACATGTATACTGTAAATGTATAAACACTTCCAACTGATATATTAACTACAATGTAAATCATTTCAGACTATTTCAACTTAAAAATATAAGTTCACATGCTGCCTTAAAAGAGTGAATCAGCAGTGGAGGAGATCTGTGTGCTGTCTGAGCCTCATACTGCAAATCCACACAAAACAAACACCTTTTCCCAGCCAGCAGACACAGTGGATGGTGCAGAGGCCAGACCCAGTCCTGCTGAGATGTGGATGAGGAGCCTGGTCTAGAGGAGGAGAGGACAACACTGACCCAATCAGAGAACTAGACTCTGCTGTCATTACTCCTTTACCAGCTTCATCACTGAACGTCAGAGCTTGGATAAACCAGTACTAGTGCCAATGCACTAGCCCCCTTGCACAGGTGTTAAACAGTGGCTCGCACAGAATTTCCTTCATTTGAATGAGGGGAAGACTGAATACATCGCCTTTAGCCCGGACCCCACTCAGATCGCACCCGGCCTAGGAGCTTCAGCCCCTTTATTCACTCAAACTGTGAAAAACCTAGGAGTGTTATTTGACAGCAGCCTCAAATTTGACACACAGATTAGTTCTGTGGTCAAAATAAGCTTCTTTCAACTGAGGCTCCTAGCAAAGGTGAACCCCTTTTTATCTCAAGTCAACCTAGAAAAAGCCATTCATGCTTTCAATAGCTCACAACTTGATTACTGCAATACCCTCTAAACTGGAATTAGTCTCTCCTCTGTAGGCTCCAGCTAGTACAGAATGCGGCTGCTCGCCTACTGTCAAATACCCCAAAGTATGCTCACATCACCCCTGTCCTCCAGTCTCTTCACTGGCTTCCGGTACAGTTGAGTATTGATTTTAAAATTTTGCTGTTTGTGTTCCAGGCCATTAATGGCCTTGCTCAAGCCTATTTGTCTGATCTTTAAACCATTCATACCCCGGTCAGAGTGCTGCGTTCCTCTGAACACTTGTCTCTGTAGGGTGATCGTTCTTTTGGCGTATATGCCCCCAAGCTCTGGAATACCTTGCCCCCTGAGCTTCGGTCTATAACGGAGTTAATGGTTTTTAATTCTAAATTAAAGGCTCACGTATTCAGACTGGCTTTTGGCACTTAATTTTTTGCAGTGTTGTTATACTGGTGCCTACAGGCACCAGTATAACAATAAATTATTATAAATTATTATTAGTAGTACAGCAGCTGTGATGTCATCTCCACCACCTCCTCTGAGCCTTCCAGCTGAACCAGCACTCACTGCTTGCATCCTGGATTGTGATACGAGTAAGAAGTCCAGCAGAGAACCAGGCTCTGCTACTTCTCCTCCACCTGCTCTCCTGACCCCCACAGACCTGCCAACACTGCTGTCCAGGAGAGTAAGACTAACAGCCAAACTAAAGCAGCAGAGCAGCCTAAACCCAGCCCAAAACCAGACTCTTGCTGTCATCTCTTTTCCACCTGCTCCACCGACCACCGACCACCAGTGCCGACACTCCCACCAACATTGCCTTGGATGAACCAGCAGTGCAGCCACTACCTTGCTCCGAACCAGATCCTGCCATGGTGTCTGCTCCACTGCTTCCTCTGACCCCCTGTCATCACCTCCTGCCAGGCCAAACTAACACTGCAGTCTCATTTATTGTGAATTAATGAAATGTAAAGCAAAAACTTGAAGATGCATTTACTCATTTGCACATATGGTTTGTATAAAAGTGTAAACTGTAATTCATCTCAATATTGGTGACATGAGAAATACTTTCGAACATCATTTTTCAAAGTATTTACAAACAACCAGAAATAAGATTATATTAACATACAGCAAAAGACAAAAGGAATGCAGAGAAATGGTTCACGTGAAATAAGGTTTTTGCAGCAAAAAACATAAAATAAAAGACAAACCCCAATTCCAATGAAGTTGGGACATTGTGTAAAACAAATAATAACAGAATACACTAACTTGCAAATCCTTTTTGACCCCTATTTATTGAATGCACCACTAAGACAAGATATTTAATGTTCAAACATTCACTCATTTTGAATTTGATGCCTGCAACATGTTTCAAAAGAGCTGGGACAGGGGCAACAAAAGACTGGGAAAGTTGAGGAATGCTCAAAAGACACCTGTTTGGAACATTCCACATGTCTATTGGAAACAAGTGAGCGTCATGATTGGGTATAAAAGCAGCATCGCAAAAGGCTCAGTCATTCACAAGCAAGGGTGGGACACAGTTCACCACTTTAACTGCATGAGCAAATAGTCCAACAGT
>NW_018128008.1:2010379-2014082 GCF_001952655.1 Monopterus albus
GCATTCCTGAGATACTGCATCCACAAGAATGGGATGGAATTGGGTCATATTGACCTTTTGACCTCCAAAATCTAATCAGATCATCCTTGAGTACAAGTGAATACCTGTGCTGCAACTCTCAACAGCATAAACAGTGTACTGTATAATGATATATGATGACAGTGGCAAAAATGTTCCACTCCATAGTCCCATACCCAAGTACCTAGAACTGTTTAATGAATGAATGAATGGCATGTATTTTGGTTTGTATAACTATACAAACATGACAAGAAACAAAGAAAACAAAGTTATGCCTTAGAAACAAAACAAAAGGCTGTAGGCTGAAGCTACAGCTTATTAACACCTAGTTTTCTAAATGATTCAAAACATGCTTGGCATCAGTCATTACATCAAAATACAATTTCTTTATCTTTTTGCCCAATTTATATTCCAAACATCATTCATGGTCACTTTAAATGTATTTTAGATTTGTTCATGATATTGAAATAATTTAAGCTTGATAAGTGTGGTGCATGTTTTTAAATTCTCAGTACAACTTTTCCATAACCCCTCTGACTGAAATACACTATTTGTACATTAATTGTCAATTTTTTTTTTACCTTATACATAATTTGTAGTGTTTTAAAACCTGCTATATCAATACATTTTGAAGTGTTTAGTTGAATAAATTATATATTGATTGGTGCATAATAACTTGTTTAGAATTTCTATGGCTTTCTTTTGTATGTATTTTCCCATACCTCTACACAGCGATTCACGTGTGGAACTACAAGTGAACAGTATAATATATGCAATGCATCTTGATTTAAGAAACTTTGAGCTTTATTCATTACTGCAGTAGATTTATATATTTTTATTTTAATATAAATTATTTTTGGTTTCTAATATTTTTATTTTAATATAAATTATTTGTGGTTTCTAGCTTAGTTTGTCTATTACCACTCTCAAAAATTTTATTTCAGACACCTTATCAATTTCAGCATCATTTATACTAAGTTTACTATGGAAATGTGATGCATGGTTTCTAAATATTATGAACTTAGTTTTACTAGGGTTCTGTGATTATATATTAGCATCAAACAGTTTTGTTTTATAATTTTTTATTATTTCTCCACTGTATCCAAAAGTTGTCTCAAATGTTCCCCAGTACAGACTATAGTTGTATCATCAGCAAATATACATTTTAATTTCTGAGATGCTATACATATATCATTTTATATAAAATGAACAGCAATGGCCCAAGCAACTGAACCTTGAGGAACTCCACAAGTTAACCTCAAAGTTTTAAATATGAATTATTTCTATTTACATACTGATACCTGTTTTCTAAATAACTACATAATCAGTCATGTGTTACCTCTAATACCATACCCCTCCAATGTTGTTAATAATTTATGATCAGTGGTATCAAACACTTTCTGTAAATCAAGGAAAACTCCCATGTATTCATGTCTTTCTAAAGTGTTTTATACAGGGTTATTCAAAAAGAATGAACCGATTTCATTATGCAATATTTTATTAAGGAAAAGTAATACAAAACTCCAGCCAAGTCACAAGTATTCTACTCACAATCAACTTAGATAACTCCTCTTTCAAATGGCCACTGACTCATTCCATGATGATGCTTGAGAACTGAAGCAATACGTAATGAAATCGGCTCATTCTTTTTGAATAACCCTGTATTTCTACAAAAGTTATTAATGATAATGAAGTGGTTCTGTTTTTTTCTAAAACTGTATTGTTGTTCACAGAATATCTTATGTTGTTTTATAAAATCATTTAACCTTTGAACAACCTTGGATATGATTCTTGAGTATTTAGCTGGTGGTCACTAACTCACCAGGTTCTTCTCCGACACAGAGCAAAAGGCTCCCAGCAGGATACAGACCACAGCCACATGGTTGTAGCGTGCTGCCACATGCAGACAAGTATCTCCTCCCTGAAGAAAAAGAAAAAAAAAAGAGATTAGAAATTCGACAAGAATTTAATTTCTAATTATTTGAATTTGTAAATGGACTGTATTTACAGTATATAGTGCATATTTCACAGTGTGTCACACTGGCCAAAGCGCTTTACAGGAGATCATACACCATTCACACACACATTCACACACTGATGACGAGAGGCTGCCGCACACTGGCGCCAGTCGAACCACCGGGAGCAATTTGGGGTTCAGTGTCTTGCTCAGGGACACTTAGGCATGCGGGGAGACCGGGAGTCGAACCACCAACTTGCTGGTTAGACTACCCTACCTCGTAAGCCACAGCCACACCCAATTGTTAGCATGAAGGCTGCATGCAAATTAAACATGTAGTTTAATTTTAATAGGACTTCAGGCTCAATGTCTTACTGAACAGATCCATTCATGTGTGAGCAGGTGAAGTTTGCATCTTGAAAAATATCAATGTATTAAACAGCTCAAATGTTATGTGACAGCGCAATTACAATATCAAAATACACTCTTCCAGTGTTTCAAGTGATTTTACTCCATTACATTTATCTGGCAGTTGTTTCAAGCTACTTTGCCCAAAAAAAAAAAAAAAAATTAATTCATACAATATCCAGTATTACATTTTTAACAGTATGCATCAATATACAATATTATTACCATTATTATTAGTTTAAATGGCTTATTCAGAAAACATTTAGCTGCTTTTGTCTGTTACATGTTATTGTAAATTGTATTTTGTACCTATGGGTTTTTAGGACTGACAATTCAAATCATTTTAGGTTTTAGCAGTGGACACTGGAGTAAAGAAAAAAAATATAAAAATAACTGAGATTAGCAAGCACTAGAAATGCTTGTTAGTTTCATACTTAAATTTTGACTAATGCATCAATATTTTAACACTAAACATAAGCAAAGTTCATGTCTGTTATACTGTATATATTGTCTGCTGTTACCTAACTAAAGAATGTGGCTCTATTTTCTTTCAGTAAATGGTAGTTTGTCCAAGTAGAGGTCCTCCTGGCACATACATCATTTATAAACATTAAAGAGTCAATGCATAAGTGAAGCTTTCAACAGACAGCATTAAAGGTACATCTGAGGATGGCTTCTGCACAGACTCACAAGCAACAACAACAGTTTTCTGATAAGCCTGGAGATTATATTTGGAGTACAAATGTACCATGCAGTATTTCATATTAAAAGACCACTGTGGCAGCAGTGTACTACAAAGGCTCATCCCACCCCCTGAATTTCAAAGCTGCAGGGTAATAGAAAGCAGGTAAACAAGGGCATAGTTTACATGAAGGAACAGCAAAAGAGCAGCAGCAAAAAACAGAGGGACAAAAGTAATGAAAAATACAATGCTCAAAAAAATAAAGTGAACACAAAAACAAGACATCCTAGATCTGAATGAATGAAATATTCTTATTAAATACCTTGTTCACTACATAGTTGAATGTGCTGACAACAAAATCACACAGAAATGATTAATGGAAATCAAATTTAGCAACCCATGGAGGTCTGGATCTGGAGTGACACCCAGAATTAAAGTGGAAAACAACACTACAGGCTGATCCAACTTTGATGTAATGTCCTCAAAACAAGTCAAAATGAGGTTCAGTAGTGTGTGTGGCCTCCACGTGCCTGTATGACCTCCCTACAACGCCTGGGCATGCTCCTGATGAGGTGGCGGATGGTCTCCTGAGGGATCTCCTCCCACACCTGGACTAAAGCATCCCCCAACTCCTGGAC
>NW_018128008.1:2014261-2026750 GCF_001952655.1 Monopterus albus
CAGGGCGCCAGTGGCGAATTTGCCAATCTTGGTGTTCTCTGGCAAATGCCAAACGTGCTGCACGGTGTTGGGCTGTAAGCACAACCCCCACCTGTGGACGTCGGGCCCTCATACCACCCTCATGGAGTCTGTTTCTGACCGTTTGAGCAGACACATGCAGATTTGTGGCCCGCTGGAGGTCATTTTGCAGGGCTCTGGCAGTGCTCCTCCTGTCCCTCCTTGCACAAAGGTGGAGGTAGCGGTCCTGATACTGGGTTGTTGCCCTCCTACGGCCTCCTCCACATCTCCTGATGTACTGGCCTGTCTCCTGGTAGCGCCTCCATGCTCTGGACACTACACTGACAGACACAGCAAACCTTCTTGCCACAGCTCGCATTGATGTGCCATCCTGGATAAGCTGCACTACTTGAGCCACTTGTGTGGGTTGTAGACTCTGTCTCATGCTAGCACTAGAGTGAAAGCACCACCAGCATTCAAAAGTGACCAAACCATCAGCCAGAAAGCATAGGAACTGAGAAGTGGTCTGTGGTCACCACCTGCAGAACCACTCCTTTATTGGGGATGTCTTGCTAACTGCCTATGCTTTCCACCTGTTGTCTATTCCATTTGCACAACAGCATGTGGAATTGATTGTCAATCAGTGTTGCTACCTAAGTGGACAGTTTGATTTCACAGAAGTGTGATTGACTTGGAGTTACATTGTGTTGTTTAAGTGTTCCCTTTATTTTTTTGAGCAGTGTATAATATCAGACAAAAAAAGATGTAAAATAATCAGTATGTTCACAAACTGGACATGACATCAATAAACTTCGACAGATCCTTCAACGGATTCTCAGTGCATGTGCACTGAGAAAACCTAAAGACGGATTTCTAAGCTAAGAGAGCTTGTCTGAAAACAGACATGTACATTAGATGCTGCATGCATATGCAATGTCCTGTGGATCCTACTATACACTCTGTTCATACATATGGCATTTTGTTCATCCATCCATCCATCTTCCTCCGCTTTTCCGGAACCGGGTCGTGGGGGCAGCAGTCTAAGCAAAGATGCCCAGACTTCCCTCTCTCCAGACACTTCCTTTAGCTCCTCCAGGGAAATGCCAAGGCCTTCCCAGGCCAGCTGAGAGACATAGTCCCTCCAGTGTGTCCTAGGTCTTCCCTGGGGCCTCCTCCCAGTGGGACATGCCTGGAACACCTCCCTAGGAAGGTGCCCAGGAGAACATCTGAAACAGATGCCTGAGCCACCTCAGCTTGCTCCTCTCGATGTGGAGGAGCAGCAGTTCTACTCTGAGCTCCTCCTGAGTGACCGAGCTCCTCACTCTTGTAGTGGCAATTTTTATCATAGCACCCTTTAAGTTTATTAGCCAGTGCTTTCAAGTCATGGTATGCAGTCATTTGTGTGGCTGTGACAAGGATGAGATCCCTCGAGTGGTTGTCTAGGACGTCCGTCAGACAGGGCCTGGCCAGCCTAGGAACAACAATTTTCTCAGCCCCAAACCTCATCCATATTTCTGAGTGATTGGGGACTGTCAGAGGATGCCCTGGATCATCACTGACGAGATCCAAGTATCCAACAAGGACAGACCTGACATCAAACCCCCACCATACGACCCACCGGCCTCTCTGGGCCTTCTGTCGCTGCAGACAACGCGCAGTAGTGCTGCGTATGACGTGAGTGCAGCCGCTGGCCCATCTTCCAATGCTGAACTATCATTACCCATGGTTGAAGTGTCTGGCCCTACTGGTCCCATCCTTGTGTTCTGAACATGGTCCACTGCTGATATTACTGCTGCAGCACAACATCTTCCAGACCCAACAGCATCTGGACAGAAATTTGCAGAACAGCTCTCTATTTTCTGCACTGAATTTCATCCCACCATGGCTGAACTGAAACGCCTCTTAGCAACAAAAATGAAACCTGTCGACCTCCAGCATGTGACTCGTCGTTTCCCAGTAAATGACCTGCGTGTCTGCAATACTGAATGGACTCACGTTGATAACACCCCATACAGAGATGCTATTACAGCCCTGGGAGTTGTGTTCCATGACCGGTTTCCACTAAAGTGGACATGAGTAAAATCACATCTTGCAGACAACGGGATGGAAAATCGACAGAGGAGTATTTACACCGCCTCACAGAGCTGTTTAACCTTCATAGTGGCCAGGAGCAACCAGCTGATTTGGGCAATGCTCCTAGTGTGTGGGAAACACATCTTAGCAACTGCTTTCTGAATGGACTGAGACCCGAAATTGCAGTAGCAGCTAAGATATCCTGTGTCAGCTACACAGACGCCCGTCTGAGTGAACTACGACGTCATGCCAGTCATGCCCAGGATCAGCTGCAGCAGAAACAGTGGGCCAAAGAAGATAAGGCCGAAAAGGAGCTACAAAGGAGCTGTGGACGTGAATTGGAGAACATTCACCAGTGCCCATGATATCTGACTGAAGCCAGGTTGGTGGCGGCGAAGGGGGAGGAGGGACAGCGGATGAGACCGTCACTGTGCCTACAGATGCGACACAGCAGCTACAGATGAGTGATAACACACACTGCACACCGCAATGAAGAGCAGCTTGCAATTGGCCAAAAACAGATTTAATTCATACAGTCTAACTGTATACCTACATTTAATATTAAGAGACATCGTACTGTGTCATTTTCAAGTGCTTTCCTGATTTAATAGTGGGTACAGAGCATGAAAAGTGAAGTGGAAACTTCGTTTTGGGAGTGGTCGCCCCCCCAGGTTGCCCTTAGCAGGTGGACTTCCTGTTATCTCAGACGCAATCTGGACATGAACGACAGTGCTCCTGGTATTCATTGCTCTTGCCTATTGCATTATTTTCCAGGTTAGTACACGGTAAAACTTTCCAACAGTAACTTTATAAAGCTTTGCTTTGCTTCTGTACTAGTATATGAGTTTACTGTGGTGCTTGTTTGTACGTATTTGACAAAAATAGTTAATTGTTTGCGTTTCTGGCCGGCAGTAAAGCGGGCCGTATGCAGAAAAACCCGTGAGAATGCGTGGTTGAAATACCGCGAGAGTTCATAGACTAGCACTGGAATGTGTTCATTTGCCTTATGTGAAAGAAATATGCACCGTCTATGTTTGATAAGGACCCAGTGCAACAGTTGTAAACACACATGGGTTATGCAGATTCAGTTGTAAGGACACAGAGTTTTATACTTGTCCATAAAATGGGTTTATATTGAAGTAATGATATGAATGTATTAAAATGTGTTCTGTTGGACAGCAATTAAAGAGACGCAATCTGGACGTGAACGACAGTGCTTCTCGTATTCATTGCTTTTGCCTATTACATTATTTTCCAGAAATTCTTTCCTGCTACGGCCACTCCACCATTGGGGCCCGTAACACTACATTAGTAGCATGGTGAACCAAAGCACAATGGAAACTCCCAGGCTGGAAATGAGATTGAAGCCACCCAGGTCAACTCGTCACAATGTGGCTGTATCACGCATGCTTACAACACTCCCCCCTGTAACCCCTCATGTTAAGAAGGGAGTTGCAGATCAGTCAGTAAGTGAAAAAAAATAAATAAATCACAGCAGAGAGACTATTTAATATGACGACTACATATTAGAGTTGTCCCAGTCCAATACTAGGTACTGGTGCCAATCCGGGAATTTTTCACCGGATCGTATCAACCAGAATAAAATAAACACAAGCTTCTGCTTGTGTTGTCCTGCAGGGGAGGTGACAGTGGTGCGGTGGGTAGAGCAGTTGTCTCCCAACCAGAAGGTTTGAATCTCGATGCCTGCAGCCCATGTGTCGAAGTGTCCTTGGGCAAGACACTGAACCCCCCCATTGCCCCCGGTGGTTAGAGCCATCGGTTGAGTTGGTGCCGCAGATGGCTGCAGTCAGCTCTGTACCAGAAATAAATTCCTTGTGTGTAACATACTTGGCCAATAAGTGATTATCCCCTTATCCTAAAGCTGACCCATTTCTGATCCTTAACTACAGTCCTGTATTTGAGTAACACATTTGCATTTTTGAGATGCAATCAATAAGCTACAATATTAATCAGTCCAAGTGTGTACACTGCCTGCGTGTCAGCTGGCATATCACTGATGCACAGCTGCTACATAAAGCCTATTTTTAGATTCAGGTCTATTTTTTTCAAAGCTACACACATAAAACACTCCACAGAATTCACCAAAACAATGAAGGCTCACTAGTTCCAAACAGAACTCTACCAAAATAGACAAATACATAAAACAAAACAGTTTAAACACATGATCTATCGCCTGTTACCACTCCTACTGAACATGGCAGTTAAAAGTGTGTGTAGTTTTTATTTGCTGTGTTTTGCCATGTGTTACTATACAGTACTTTCACATGCAAGTGTAGCCAGTAATTTCCTCACTGTCTATTATTTGTCAGAGTTTTGAACTGTATTACAGTAAAGGAATTGGATGTGTTTCGGGGCCAAAAGAACTGGATCAGGACATCCCTACAATATATGTTACACATACACAATAAAAAACTTTCCACGTCATCATTTCTACACATACACAAACACACATTTTCATTCTTTATAGGGACTTTCCACTGACTTACATTCTAGTCCCTGGACACTCACCATAACCTTAACGATAACCACTACTTGCCTAACACCTAACCTTAAACCAAGTCATAATAATAATAATATTTAGTGATTTACATGGCGTGGAAGGCATATCCCCACAATGTCAGTGTGTAAACAGGTTTTAGTCTTCACAATGTGAGTAATACCAGGTTCATGCACACACACACACAAATACAACAATGGGACTTATGGAAACTGTGGTCTTCATATTAGAAACTCTGAGTAAGCCACTAAAACAGAAGCACCTCTTATTTTAACCTTTATCTCCTTTGTTTAAGGTAATTACACTGGAAAGCAACCGTTATCTAAAACTCATAAAATGCTCTTTATATAGTTAAGACCAAGAGGAGAAAGATGCCTTGTGTGTGTCTGAGCTATAGAATCAACTGAAATCTACAATGAATAACTGCTGAATCACTCTTATCTTTTGTTATAACTTGTAATGGTCACTATAACTTTGATGTCAGACTGTCGGGTCATAAAGATTATAGTGTTTCGGTGTCTGGAGATAGCCTTATAGTAAACTGTGCTTACAGGAATTCGTTTCCATACACAAAACAACTAAGAGCCTCTGCTCATTACAGCTTGGTATAAGAGACTGGTGGAATAAAAGCAGACAGACACTGTGCAGTTTTTACTGATTGTGTATGATGTGTTACCTCACACTATTATGTTTTAAAGTTGGAGGTCACTGATTGGGCTAGCCATACAATGTCTGCTGAGCCTAAGGAGTAGTGAAGCAGATTCAATTATGTTTCTTATGTTTGCAGTCTGTTTCCTGGATCCAGAATAAATACATTCATTTAGGTATACAGGAAAAATAAAAAATGTTTCTTGTTCATTAGTCTGGCTGTCTGTATATCCTTTTGATTAACTCTGGCGGGTGACTTACATGGTTCTTGCTGTCAGGCCTAGAGCCTCCCAGGAGCAGAAACTTGGAACTCTGAGCATGACCATTCTGACATGCAAGGTGGAGAGCTGTGTTTCCTGCCTGGAAACAAGAGGAGGAAGGAGTCAGAGTCTTAGCTTTTGTTGGTGTTTACTAGGGCTGTGTTTTTATCAAATCATTCAGGTTTGATGCTCTGGCAATGCTTCATCTGTCAGTCATGCTACTGCAACTACTTTCATCATGTGTGTTTACAGCCAAATTTACAATATGAGCCAGATATATAAATATATACACTAAAAAGTGGTAAATGCAGGATAATGGCACACACGTTTTTTTAATCTGACAAGATTCATCTTGAGTCAGCTCCTTTAAAGACATCATCATTCGGTTACCTCACTGATAGTTGAGTGTAATGAGATCACAAGGCAGAAACTAAAAACATGTTTCCTGGTGAGACACCCTGAATTTACTTCTTGTTTTACTTTTCTGATAAAAACCTTTTAATTATTTATGTACAACATACTAAGATGTAGTGTGGTATAAAAGTGTCATAAAGTCAGTGGTATCAGTAACATCGATCTGAGGTTTGTTAACATTAGCCACACCAAGCTACTAGTCCCAGCAGACCAAGTAAGGCTGTAGCAGCAAAGAAAAAAAAAAGCTAATTATTTATGAATACATTATTTTCACATGTATAAGGAACAATGTTTTATTTCTGCTTCAGGCCATTGATAAGCTTGATTTGCAAAGTTTTGATGTGTAGTACAACAGTTTTATATTGTAATTAGTACAGTAAGCACTGAAGGAAATCTGAGGGAAGGAGCTCCTAGCAAATTTATTTAATCAGTGCTGTGGTCCACAGTTGGGAACTCCACTCAAGAATCACCTTGTTTTTGGCATGAACGTTGGCTCCAGCCTTCACCAGCAGTTTGACACACTGGCTGAAGCCATGCCAGGATACCTCATGGAGAGAAGTGTTGCCATCCTGACAAACAACAAAAGCCACATTAACAAACAGTTGGACTGATGCACTGGACTTTATACCAGCACATCCATCCATCCATTATTTATACCACTTATTCCTGAATAGGGTCACAGGGGGGATTGAGCCTAACCCATCTGACATTGGCGAGAGGCATGGATTATTTTTGTACATTTTGTACACCATTAATTAAAGTATCTAAAAAAAACATACTCACTAAAACTCCAAATGAAGAGTTTTGATATACTGTATAATAACAAGAGAACAAAGGAAAATATTTGTGTTTCTGGCTATAATCCCTATAAGACTGGCTGCATTTGTGAACAAGTCATTTCTATTAAATACTCTAAATACACAACTTTTCATGGGACACTGAGCCTGAACAGATAGACACACTAGTATATCCATGATCATTTGATCCTTAAATGCAGTCATTGTGATAGCTTTGAAATCCACTTGTTCTGCTGACTGACTTGTCGTAGAGAGTCATAAGCCTCTTTGTGTGTTTGGATGTGTGGGTGTTCCTGTCTTTTGAACTGCACCTTGTCCTGTCTGTCCAGTGCACACCCTTCCTGAATGAGAGCACTGATAATGTCACTGTTTCCCACCACAGCAGCCCGGTGTAATGCTGTCTGCTTCCCCTGCCAACAGAAACACAAATACACAACACTGAGTGGAAACACCTAGCTATCCAAAGTATAATATACAGTACCTACCAGCAAGTCCAAAGCTCAATAATGAAACAAAACATAGGGAGTGAACAAGGATGGCTTGTTCCCTTCAGGTTGGTGGAGAGTTCCTGCCTCAGGTGGAGGAGTTCAAGTATCTTGGGGTCTTGTTCACGAGTGAGGGAAGGATGGAACGGGAGATTGACAAGCAGATCAGTGCAGCTTCTGCAGTAATGCGGTCGATGTACCGGTCCGTCATGGTGAAGAAGGAGCTGAGCTGTAAGGTGAAGCTCTCGATTTACTGGTCAATCTATGTTCCGACTCTCACCTATGGTCATGAGCTTTGGGTCATGACCGAAAGGGCAAGATCCCGAATACAGGCGGCCGAAATGAGCTTTCTCCACAGGGTGGCCGGGCGCACCCTCAGAGATAGGGTGAGGAGCTTGGTCACTCGGGAGGAGCTCAGAGTAGAACCGCTGCTCCTCCACATCGAGAGGAGCCAGCTGAGGTGGCTTGGGCATCTGTTTCGGATGCCTCCTGGGCACCTTCCTAGGGAGGTGTTCTGGGCATGTCCCACCGGGCGGGGACCCCGGGGAAGACCCAGGACACGCTGGAGGGACTATGTCTCTCGGCTGGCCTGGGAACGTCTCAGCATTCCCCCGGAGGAGCTGGAGGAAGTGTCTGGAGAGAGGGAAGTCTGGGCATCTTTGCTTAGACTGCTGCCCCTGCGACCCAGTTCCAGATAAGCGGAGGAAGATGGCTGGATGGATGGAACATAGGGAGTGCACATCCAGTTTTGTTAAAGCTCAATAATGAACACCGCTTGTGTTTTTAAATTCTTACACAAAACAGAAATGTAAAAATAAGCAACAGTTTTAGGTGGAATTATGTGCAGAAATTGTTTCCTGACAAACAATAACTTGTGCCTTCACAGAAACCAAAACTACCACATGTGCACACCAGCCAAACTGTGATAAAGCTGCTGCACAGAAATGCTGAACAAATGGATAAATTCAAGAAATAGTTCCAGCATATTATACACCCCTGAAATTCAAACACACCTGCACTTACATGTTTGTAATAAAAAGAGATGGTAATGCAGGACAACAAGATGTTAGTAAGTGGGTTTTTACTGGCTGTTTGCCTGAGCTTCTAGTGTTTATGTTAAGATAACTGTGCTCTAACCAGGACAAACAAACTTACTTCCCAAAATGTTAACATATTAATTTAAGGAGACAGTTTTGTCACTGGGATGTCCTTGGTTATGATTGCATGTCGTTTAAGGATATTACTGATAAAATTAGCCAAGCTTAGCTTAATTCCTGCATTGGTTTCCAACAACAGCCTGCTCAAAAGAAATGCAACTCTAAATGTTTAGAGACTCATATTTTTAACAACTAAATCTCATGCAACCAACAGCATCTATTTGGAAACAGCAGATACAGATGAGAAGCTCACAGGCTAATAGGCTACAAAGTATGAAACATTAAACCCCAGATTAAATTAAGCCTAAACGTATATACTTTATATTCATATAACAGGACAAATTCCCCCAAAAACAAATTCTTTCTCGCTGACAGTTTTGTAAGCTAAGCACTTACACAAATCCAAGCAGAGTTACTGTATTACTGACTAAAGCAGAAGTAATGTTAATGATCCAAGCGCATAAGAAGCACAAAGTGGTCAATCTGAAATAGCTGTTTGCTGTTACCAGTCCACTGTGGTCTATTAAATAATATACAAGCACTGAGCATTCAGCCTCAGGAAAAATGTTCAGCTCACATTCATGTTCATCCATTGATGGAATTCCTGCCCACAGAGCAAATTAGTGATGAGTGACACTTAGCAGGCCATGTTTGACATGAGAGCGCTGGAAGAAAGCGCAATGGTCAATGATAAGAGAAAAACAAAAAGCAGGAAGGAGAGTAAGATAAGAACTGAGCACAGCAGCAGCAGTGCAGGAGGAGAGATTGCTCAGAGAGGGAAGGATGGAAGGACAGATTTTCACTGGCTCAACAGGAGCAGGTTATGTTAACCTCTTTCACTCTCTTCCCAGCCATCCTCCACTGTTTTTTACCCTCCACCTCCTCCGGCCTCAGTCTGGCCCTCCTGCTCCCTCCAATGCTGGAGGATGTACTGCAGTTTGTTGCAGAGGGCACTGAGCACAGCAAGTGAACCTGGCACACCAGAGAGCTGGGCTATCAGTATTTGCGTGGAAGGTGGGCTTGCGTGCTGAGGGCAAACCAACTAGTGGGCAGTTAAAAATTCCCACACAAGGCCACTACAGGTCATTAGAATACCACTGTGTTTGTGTTTAAAAACTTAATTATTAAAAATGGTTATTCCAATTTAACAGAACTGAAGGCAAAAACAGAAGCAGCCTGGTAACCATCCGTCAGGCCTGCAGTGCATGTGGAAGTGCATGAAAAATGGAAACAGGAACACAGCAGACAGCCAGATGACTCTACTCACATCGTCTTGAATGTCCAGGTCACAGCCAGCTTTGAGCAGAATACGCACAACCTCAATGTGGCCTTTGTAGGCAGCCAAGTGCAGGGGGCTTCTGCCATACTGTCAACACAAAACACACAATACAGCTCAGCTGACTGAACTAAACACCTTAGCGCAACCAATTATAAGCACATAAACTCCCCAGAGAAGCAGGCAAAATACAGTAAAAGTCACAGTCCAGATAGTCAGATATTGCTGCGGTGTAAGTAACCATGGTCACAGCTGGTGGCATGACTTAACACAATCTTCTACTGTAGGTAGAGAATGAACTTACTCTTCATCCTGCTTATATCTCTGAGTGGGTACTGAGGCACAAGGCTTACTTAATAAAAGATCTGTTAACCCAAATAACAAAAAGCATTTTTTTATTCCCTCTCATTGTATCATGCCCCTATTTGAGACTTTGGCTTCCATCCAAAGCAGTGAAATGTATTTTCTCCCCAAGAAACTGTTTCAACAGATGTGTCAACAGTTTTTATCATTTCTCCAAAATAAATGAATGCTGCTGTTCAATTTATAACTTACAAATTTTAATGCTATGAGCACCACTGTACTGGGCTGGAAGCAGAAATCTTAAAGACCCATATTTCAAAGCCAAGAGAAAACCAGTCTTAAAACTGACCCCAAAATTTGACATATAAATAAAATAATCTTGATAAAATCTGTTATTAAAGGCAGACTATTAATTATGTCTAAAGCAGATTTTTCCCACGGTACTTTTTACAATCAATATGACTGATTAAACAAGAAAATAAATGCTAGCTGCAGCCCTAACCCTTTCTACACAAAATGCCCTTCTTCATGCAATAGATCCACCAATAGGAGGCTTCCAACAGTTATATTCCATAGCAGCATCACATCAGTCATCAAAAGGACCTTTTCCATCACCTGATATTGGCTCAACTCAATTCAATTCAGCTCAGCTGTACTCACTTTTGGTACTGGTTGCTTGGTTTTCCACTGCAGATCATTCCCTCTCAGCTTAGCTGGTTGTCATAGCGACAACAAATTACACTGCCATGACATTGTCAGCGACTGACACAGTAACAATGGAGGACATTGAAAGTATACTGTTCTTTATTCTGGGTATGTGGCTGTTTTTAGCTATCACAGTAACTACAGTCAAGTAGTGGTTAGAGTTAAATAACACTGCTTGTAAAAAATGGCACTTTCTTTGTTCCAGGATGTCTCACACATTGATGATGCGATTTCTCTGGCCAATTGCTAGTCTGCAGTGTTTACATGTCACTGTTTGTTATTGCCTGTGCTCTCTTGGACCCTCAATGGAGGCAATACCAAAAATAGTACCAGATACCAGGTACTACCCCCAACATTTGACTGGGGGAAATACAAATAAGGTGAGTCGAGTCAAGATGAGCCGGTATCAGGGGGTGGAAAAGGGGCTAAAGCTTCAACCACATTATGACTGCCATTCGCCCACTCTATACAGAATTATACTCTATATGCTTCAAAATAATGAAGCACAAAAAAGGAATATTATATTTCAGAATCAGAATCTGGTTTATTGGCCAGGTGTGTCAGACACATGAGGAATTAGACTCTGGTACATCAGCTCTCAATGTGCATGTGCATATCCCCATGCAAGGGGCAAGTAAACAGTAAACCAGCATAAGGCTGTGTAATATAACAAAATAAGCAGTATTAGCAAGCAACAAACAATGCAAAATAAGCAGTATAAACAGGCAGTAAACAATGCAGACAGACAAAGGAATGCTCATTGTGAAACATGATAAATAGGAATATTGTCCTGGTGCACAGTGACCTGTAACGGCGTCCAGAGGGGAGGAGTTCAAACAGATTGTGTCCTGGGTATGAGGCATCTGCAGTGTTCCTCTCTGCTTTACAGCATCCACACAATAATAATGAAAAGGATAAGAGTGTGGATGCTACCGCATCCACACAACTAGAAAAAATGCATTTCCTGAAGAAAGTGCATGTGGATTCTGAGTGCTGAAAGATCACCCTGAAAATGCAGAACATTGACACCTGAATGAATTTTCCATTCATTTGAATGGGGCGAGATTTTCAGAATACAGCTAAATATTTCAAAAGTATGAAGTTTAGAAAAATTCTGAATGAAAACATGAATGTCTTGGAAGAGCTGAATATTTTGATACCTGAAATAGCTGAAAATGCTGAAGTAGAATTTCCCCCATTCATTTGAATTATCAGAATAAAGCTATAGCTAAAAATCTGGCATGTTTCCAGAACTTTGTGAGGATCAGTTATTATGCTGGGCTTTTATTTTAAAAGTCAGGCACATTTTGGGGCTTTCATTTAAACAATTTGCAATCAGAGGCTTTTATTTGGCAAATTTGGGGGTCTTATTTTGAAGGCAGAGCACTCTCTCTCTGTGTCACTGCACCACTGTGTGTGTTACTGTGCATCACAATAAAGATATATATATTATGGATGCTGATTCAGCATCTATACAATAAAAACCAGGATAACAATAGTGTGGCTGCTGACTCAGCATCCACACAATAACAATATACAGTGGGTACGGAAAGTATTCAGACCCCCTTAAATTTTTCACGCTTTGTTATATTGCAGCCATATGCTAAAATCATTTAAGGTCATTTTTGTCCTCATTAATGTACACACAGCACCCCATATTGACAGAAAAACACAGAATTTTTGACATTTTTGCAGATTTATTAAAAAAGAAAAACTGAAATATCACATGGTCATAAGTATTCAGACCCTTTGCTGTGACACTCATATATTTAACTTAGGTGCTGTCCATTTCTGCTGATCATCCCTGAGATGGTTCTACACCTTCATTTGAGGCCAGCTGTGTTTGATTATACTGA
>NW_018128008.1:2027893-2047090 GCF_001952655.1 Monopterus albus
ACAAAGCGGAAAAAATTGAAGGGGGTCTGAATACTTTCCTTCCCCACTGTAAATAATTGGATGAGTGTGGCTGCTGCCTCAGCATCCACACAATAACTAGAGAAATGCATTTCCTGTCAAAAATGTGTGTGGATGTTGATATGCTGAAGGATCGCTCTGAAAATGCTTGAATTGAATTGCTGAAAAAGTTGAAGGATGAGAAAAAATGGTGAAGTTCTTTGTTAAAATAGTTGAGAAGACGTTTGTTGAAGCTGAAGAATGAGATGCAATAAATACATGCAGGAATGTCCTAGAAGAGATGACTATTTTGATACCTGAATAGCTTTTCTAGCTGAAAGTATACTGAACTTAAGATGTGAAACATTTCGCCATTGTTCCCCACAAAGTAGGTAAAACAAGTAGGGTTGTGTGTGTGTGTTAGAGGGAGAGAGAGAGAGAATAGTTCTACACACTGAGGATGTTGTGGAGTGTGGATGCTGCTTTTCCAGCATCCACACAATAAATAAATGCCAGGATAACATAGTGTGGCTGCTTCAAGCATCCACACAACAATTACTGCTTCTTATATGCTAGCTATGACTATAAATTAATCACCGATGCATGCACTAAGTATTTTTAAAATATTACATTTCACGTGTCACCTTTCCTTTGTGCATGTCTATGGATTGAATACATCAGGCTTTAACCCTTGTACGGATTATTTTAATTCAAATTTAATGTGACAAGGCACGGAACCTAAAGAGCAACAAGTGTGCAAGTCCAAATACAAAGAGTGACTACTGTTAAGGACATTGTGTTACATGCAATCTAAACTGATCGCGAGATTAGATGTGTCATGATCTGGGTGGCTTACCACTTTGACCACAGTCTACTGCTGGAAATCCCTTTATGGCAGACAAAAAAGAAATACTTGAATGGATAGACATTTCTAGAATTAAGTAAAAAAAAATATTTTGGTAAGTTTTGCTAATGCAATATCTAGCAATTGTAATCCAGCAACATTATGTATTTTACTATAGAGGGTGAGATGACATAAGGGCTATCAATAGTGGCAAAAAAAAATTCCTCAAGCTTTGAACACATCCTGACAATCTGAACATCAACTCCGCATAACAGTTTGAAGAATACGAAGAGCAGGATGTCAGCATGTAGGTAAATGTTCAAACTTCAAACACAAGATCCAGACGATCTCTGCTAAACTGTAATTATACTGAGTAAATAGAGTTTAATTATAAATCAAGTGTGTATTCCCACACAACAGCACAAGTCGCATTACATCCCAGGTATTATCTCAGCATTTGGAGGTTTGTGCTTTGTTTGGGTGTGGCTCTGTTCTGCTCTGCATTCATGTGGCCTTGGGATTGAGTTACACTGGGCCCGAGTTGGAGGGAAGCCATCAGCCAAGCTCAGGTAAACAGCAGGCATCAAGCCAGAAGGGAGCCGATGTTGTCTCCAAACTGAGTGAAGGACTGTGTGTGGCTCTGGGGGTTGGTTTTTCCACTGGCAGTCAATATGCTGGATTCACCTGTGAAAGCTCTGTTGAAGACCTCCTTCTCCTCATTGCAGTTGAGTCATGAAGGGGGTTGACCTACATATTTTGAGCAAACTATCTACTGATGAAGACCATGAGTCGTGGTTGAAAGCTTCCAAAAATCGACTTTGAAGTCAGATTTTTTTTGTTGGCCTTCTCCAGTGGCCACATCAAAAATCTGCAATGATGTCAGGGGCCAAACACATGATATTAAATGTTTTGTGTGCTATGCAGTTGACAATACTAGATTCTACATACAGTAAAACATTTATTTCTGCTTACAAATCAGACTAATTGTCTCTTCCTTGTCCTCCCGTGAGTAGCCACTTCCCTTTTACCTGCATGACGTACTCCCCTCTGTTCTTGCAACCAGGTCAGCTCCTTCCTCGTCCACCTGTGAGTCATCCTTCCCACCATTCTATTTCATATAGGCTTCGCCCTCTAACAGCAGTCACTACTGGGTTCATCCTTTGCATATGCAGAATCCTGAAGAGATTCTTTCACACCCTGTGCCCTGCACTGGGCTATCCCCACTCAGGTCCACTGTGGTGGAATAAATGTCAATGTGACCTGAGATTGGCTTCCTATGCCCCTCTTTTTCCTCAGAAGTCTAAAAAGCGATTCCTAACATGGCTAAAGAGCAACGATCATCAAATGGCAGACTCCAGCGCCACACCAGCATCACCGTGTATCCAGGCTGCAATACAGGCTTCATCGTGCCCAGTGACCTGTAACCCCACTGCGAGGTCTGCCTTGGTGCGGAGCACGCCGAGCTGGCACTCTCCTCCCAGGCCGCTTGCCCTAAAAACTGACAACCGCAGTGACTTTGTAGACAAAGTACACAAGCTAAAAACTAATTGTCTCAGCAATTTTCACAAGACCACTTTCATGAGTCACAGAACTTAGTGACCCAATGGAAGTAAAATGATACACGAAAGAAGCAGACGCTATAATACAGGCCACTAACAAGAAATATAAACCCAGTGAGTTGAACTGGGCCAAATAGTTGGATCTGACCCTGAATTCGCTGAGAGGTGAATTTAATGATAGTTTAGCTTTTGTATTCATGCACCAGAGTTTGACCGAGTCTCAACATTTAAAGCAGTCTCAGTCAGGTTTTTATGTCCACACCACAGTTTACAGAGACAGAGTTCACACCAGCCTGAAGGCACTGAACCACACAGGCAGGCACACCAGAGTTCTGTGGAACCAATCCAAACTGTTAAACTGTGAAAACACCTTTTTCATCACCAAAAATGGTTCCTTCTGAGGAGCACAAATAGAAAAGCAGATGGTTATATACACAACAAACCTGTTCTTATGATACCTTGTAATGGACTGAATTGTTACACAAAGGGCAGTTCTGACTTGATGCCAGAAACAGAGGAAGTTCAGAGGGTTACCCAATTAATTAGGAATACTCTGAGGACTATGATTATCCATACCAAATCTCATGGACTGCTGGTTAGAAATTGTCATAGCATTGTAGGTTGTTTTCGAACAAAGGCTTAGATGCAGACACTGATTCCTCAACCGCTTGACACTACCATTCCTAACAGGGCTAAATTACTAAAACACACACACAAAATTAACCATTAGCACATTTCAGGATGTTGTACTCACCTTGGTGACAGCTACTTTTGCACCCTTGTTGATAAGCTGGACCACATTGTCAGCTTGTCCCTTGTGTGAAGCTATAAGGAGGCGCTCGGAGAGTGCGAGGACCTCAGCCGCATCCTGCTGGCTCATGAAGCAGGGCAAGTGATGCTACCGTCTCCGTACAAAGTGCTGCAGATGGTGGGGAAGACAGCTGTGGTGATGGTCTACGATGCCTTCTAACTCATGGTGAGCGTCATTGTGACCAGAGATGTCAAACGGGTGCTAGAAAGGTTGACAGTGCTGCGGATTCGTCCAGTACTACGGAGTCCACAAACTGCCAAAATTCCTCCCATTCATTCTGTCAGCTGCTGGTAAGAACAGGAAACAGAGTGAAAACAACCCAGTATGTCCTCCACACATAGTAAGTAGGTAAAGGAATGGGCAAAATAGAATGACATCACTAACAGGCTGCAAACCCATGTACAATCCTCATGTGATCATGTGAGCCTGACAAATAATATGCGATGAGAAGCAAAATAAAGGGTCAAATCTGGTTATTGTGTATCTGCTGTACAGCAGCAAGCCCTTCATACACAGTGAGACAGAAAAAAAAAAAACCATAAGAACACAATCCCAACCACCTCAAACAGCAAACACACATCTGTGGTTTGATGAGTTATTCAGTGGCATGCCTCTGTGGTTTTGGTTGAGTAAAGTGATTAAGAGGAAACAAGCTGCTGGGCCTCGAGTGTCTTCTTTCTCATCATTAAAACATCAACTGACAGACATGAAGCTGTCATCATCCTTTTAAGAGGGCACCATGAACAAATGATTGCTGCCTTTAGTAGTTTAACCAAAACAATGCACTTCTATTGATCCAACATGGGCAGTGTGACCGCAACACGACCAGCCAACAAAGCTCCTTGTCTATGTAGCTCTAAACACTGACGATGAAAATGCTATGCTACATTCTGCTGTTAGCCTGCTTTCAATACCTTACATTTTACAATGAATGGCATTTTGCAATAGTGACATATGCTGGGGGCAGCACGGTGGTTAGCACCATTGCCTCACAACAAGAAGGTTCTGGGTTTGCGACCTTTTTGTGCGGAGTTTGCATGTTCTCTCCGGCTTCCTCCCACTGTCCAAAGACATGCAGCTTAGGTTAATTGGTGACTAAATTGCCCATAGGAAAGTGTGTGTGTGTGGGGTTGTTCGTCTGCGTGTTGGCCCTGCTATGGACCGGCGAGCTGTCCAGGGTGTACCCCGCCTTTCGCCCGCTGCTGGCTGGGATTGGCTCCAGCCCCCCCGTGACCCCGTTCGGGATTAAGCAGTACAGAAAATGAGATGAGAGGTATATGCTGGTACTTCTTCTACCCATGCTGTCTTTGATATTATGCACACCAACAGTTAAGAGTTTTAGCAAGCAGATGGAAAAGCCAGTCGATTTTGCAGTATCATAAATATTTTCAGTAAGACAAAGTGGGGATTTTTATTGTTATCAATCCAGTCATAAAATGAGTAGGTGAAAATCAGAGTGAAAGCAGACGCCCTAAGCATGTCCTGACATGAGGGAGCCTTGATGACAGAACTTCTATTACATGGTGTTGTTGTCAATTGTCCTAATTATATAGGCATATACAGGGTTTTGTACATTTATAAACTGTGTATTCTGGTTTTATAAAAAATAAAAAATAAAAATTCCAGGGGGCGTTTAGTGGCTGTTAAATTTGAGCTGCGGCCAGGATAATTCATGCTTACAAAGTTCCACATGAATAAAACACTACAGAAGACTACAATGCACAGAAGACAGGCCAAAACCATTTCTTGCAAACATGTTTTTCTGCTGTAAAGTTTGGCATTTTGTGGACTGACTTCCTTTTGGAGCCTGCCTCCAGTGCCCCTTTTGGGGAACTGCAGGTTTTAGCAATTCCACATTGGCTTAAATTTTTTTTACATTGATGATTGTTGCTTGGGGTGGTGTGATTGTTAAGATTGAGGTAGAGCAGTAGGTCACTGTCATCATATGATTGCCATTTTTATGCACATTAACTTGAATTAGGATGACAACTCTAGCAGGGTAAATAATAAGACATTTCAGATTGAAAAGTTTGTACTTATCAAGCATTAATGAACCCTGATGATCTCAGTCATCTGTGGTTAGAATTACTAAACACTGTAACATTACCAAATTGTTGAAAGAACCCATTAGTTTTCCATTAGATTGTTGCCGTTTGCCCAGTGCTTCTGTAAACTGCTTTTATGGGCCGCTGTATTTAAAGCATCTTTGTGTCAGGAATCGGCGCATGAAGCTGCCGATAATACCAAGGGTGAACTCAATTATAGAACCAGACAAGGATAAGTAAGCAAAAAACAAAAAAACAACTGTCTCTTTAATAAGAGCACGGACAATAAAACCATACAGAAAACTACGTGAACACGAAACACACACTCAAGTCGAAAATACAATCCAAGGTCAGAGCCAACAAACTTACACAGCCGAGGAATCCACAAACAAGAGATCAGAGAGGGAAGTCCATACACAGAAAGCAGTCTGAAACAGGAGGGCAAGGAAGAACACAATTGTCAAAATACAATCCAGGGTCAAAACAGGAAAAACCGGGCACAAGGAAAACGCTGGAAAGTCTGACATGGGTTAGAACAATCTGGCAGCTTCCCACAGGGTGAGCAGCTGCTATATACTGTTGTTAGCAGGTGTGGGTAATCAGAAGCAGGTGAAACAAATTTGGATAATGAGCTAAATTTCCCAGGAGTCAGGTGAGCTGGGGACAGGAAGTAGTATCAAAATAAAAGCATGACAGGAAGCAAACGGGACAGATTCATGACACTTTGTGTGTTTCATAAAAAAGTATTTTTGAAGCTGTAAATCTATTCTGTTGATTCTTTTGTACATTCAGCATTTACTCCATGTCTGTCTGTTATGGAAGAAGGATCACTCCTCTTGTGCTCTTCCTGAGGTTTCTTCCATTTTTTCCTATTAACGGGTTTTTAGTGAGATTTTCCTCATCAGATACGACTGTCTGAGGATAGGAAGTGTCATGCTTTACAGCTTGTAAAGCCCCTTGATGCAAACTTGTGATCTATGATATTGGGATTTACAAATAAAATTTTACTTGACTAGACTTTCACCAGCAATTACACTCAGCGGCCACTTTATTAGGTACACCTATACAATTGTATGCACTTCAATGCAACACTTCCGTCTTAACATCCATGTTTATGAAGCTCATGAGTTTTTGGTGAAATTGTCATAAATGTATAAATCCAATTATATGTTTATTATTGAGGTCATAGTTAATGGTGGTATTGTATTGGAGTGCATTATATTCAGAGGTGTTTCTAATATTCTGACCCTCTCATGTGTGTAGCTGGGGAGGACAGAAATATGTGGTTGCCTACCCAGTGTGGCTGCCCTTATAGATGTGATACACTATTGTATCATGTATCCACTCAGACTTTTTAATGCCAGCTACAGAAGGCTTACTAAAATTAAAAGCTGATTAATGATTAGCTTATAAAACAGAAAATATGCTGGCAACAATTTTAAAACTCAGTAACCTCCTTAAAACCATTCTTAAGCAAAAATTTCAAACTGGTTTCTGCTTTTTATGTATGAACATTTGCTGCTTTTTGGAATGTTAATCAGACAAAGCAATCATTAGAAGATCTTAGTCGCAGTTTTATTTCTTTCTTGATGTTTTATAGATTAAACCATTAGTTCAACAAATCCATATCTGTAAATAATATAAGTGTGTTGTTGTTTGAGAGGCTTCATGATCCAGGTGAGGGCTGCATTAAAAGTTACTGCTTCATAAATACTGTAGGTTTAAAGAGGAAGTTTACTTAGCATCTTTTGATGACATTTTGGAGAACAGTTACTGACAAGATAAAATACCTTTGTCATTATAGCATTTCACTGAACTTACTGTGAGAACTAACTCTTTGGTGTTACACTGATAAGTGGGCTTGTCTTTTCCATTATGTCTAGAAGCTGTGATAAAAGGTTAGTGATGTGAAAAGAGACAAAAGAACGCACAGCAAGGGGGTGGATGCATTCCACTGAGGTCATGCTTAAGCAACTAGGTTGTTGACCTTAGACTGACCTGTATTTCTCCCTCCAGGGAAGGGTGGTAAAAAAATCATGAAGGCCCTGGGTGTGAATGGGTCACAGGTGGTTGGTCTCTGCCTCAAAGTCTACAAAAATTCAGCTAATTTTAAGATACATAGCTAAAGATAAAGCCTGTTCCTTAGAATTCACTACTGACATTAAGCTCCATATGGCTGTATAACACAAACTAGCTATAGTTTAAGATGGGACAGGCTGTTAGAACGGGGAACTTTTGTGTTCCTCAAACTCCTCATATGGTCTCATTTACTGACTCAAGTAAATCAGGACCTGTCTGTTTTGTCAGTGCTGCTCTTTCACCAGAAGCATCTGCTTAGTATGAGAGTCATGCCACACAAAAAAAAAGAGATCTCAGGAGACTTGGGGTCAAGGATACAGTAGCTTGTGAAACTGAATGTGCAAACTAAAGAAACAGAAACTTTAATGTGCAGACTTACAAAACTAAGGTTACAGGTAAAAACCTAAATATACAAGCATACAAAATGAAGTATACAGACACAACACTGTTTTCAAGCATACCTTCTTGAATGATGCAAGCTTTAACTGTCAGATGTGACATACCGACAGTTTGTCACTATTGCCATAAGTGAAAAACATACAGTGCATCCAGAAAATATTCACAGCGCTCAAATTTTTTCACATTTTGTTATGTTATAGTCTCATTCCAACATGGATTAAATTCATTATTGTCCTCAAAATTCTACAAACAATACCCCATAATGACAATCTGAAAAACGTTTGAAATCTATGCAAATCTATGGGACCTTTCTGTGTGGAGTTTGCATCTCCCCATGCTTGCTGCGATGGATTGGCGACCTGTCCAGGGTGTATCCTGCCTTTGCCCGATTGCCGGCCGGGATTGGCTGTGACCCTGTTCAGGGACTAAGCGGTAGAAAGTGATTGAATGGAAAAAAAATCACATGTACATAAGTATTCACAGCCTTTGCTCAATACTTTGTTGAAGCACCTTTAGCACCAATTACAGCCTCAAGTCTTTTTGAGTATGATGCTACAAGCTTGGCACACCTATTTTTGGGCAGTTTCTCTCATTCTTCTTCGCAATACCTCTCAATCTCCATCAGGTTGGATGGGGAGCGTCGATGCACAGCCATTTTCAGATCTCTCCAGAGATGTTGTCCAGAGTACTCTGGAACAGGTTTTCATCAAGGATGTGTCTGTACATTGCTGCAGTCATCGTTCCCTCGATCCTGACTAGGCTCCTGGAAGGTTCTCCTCTCTCCACAAAGAAATGTTGGAGTTCTTTCACCATCTGGTTCTTGGTCACCTCCCTGACTAAGGCCCTTCTCTCTCGATCGCTCAGTTTGGCCGGGTGGCCCACTCTAGGAAAGGTCCTGGTGGTTCCAAACGTCTTCCATTTACAGATGAACTGTTAATACTTATGTACATGTGATTTTTTTTGTTTTTTATTTTTAATAAATTTGCAGAGATTTCAAACAAACATTTTTCACATTGTTATTATGGAGTATTGTTTGTAGAATTTTGAGGACAATAATGAATTTAATCCATTTTGGAATGACACTGTAACATAACAAAATGTGGAAAAAGGTAAGCGCTGTGAATACTTTCTGGATGCACTGTAAATGCTTATTTTTATTGTAATGACTATTTTTGTGAATAATGGTGAAGTAATTTTAAGCACACCCATAGTTAAGTTAGGTCATAGGTGTTTATTCAGTGGCCTTCTGTTAATGTCTTCTTTGATGGAGCAGTGACTTGATTATGTCTCAGGAAATCCTGGCTCAAACTCTACATACAATATAAAAAGAAATGCAAGCAGATATTCTGGTGCTGTATTTTTGCTTTTTTTCTAATTTTGTTTCTACCTCATATAAAAGAGAATACAATCCATCTCTCCTATTGATTGCCCACCTTTATACAGGTAGGAAACAACACAGATATGAAGGAGTCAGTCAATAGGAGAACTCAAGGGTGAGCATTTCATTCTCTAGGCCTCCTCCATGAACCATGTGAAAGGGAGGCATTTTTGGTTTTTGAGTTGAGTCCTGAGTTCCTAAATGTTTGCACAAAAGCCCTGTTGCCTAGCTGCATGTGAGAAGCCTTACTGTGACTGCCAGACTTGCTTTGTTTGTGTGGATCCATGATTGAACGGGATCTATGGAGAAGCTGGAATGCAGTTGGGGAGATAGAGAGTTACCCCCCTTTTGCTTCATCTTATTCATTTTCAGCTAGCGAGAGGGAGTCATTCAGATGTTACCATAGTGAATTAGTACCGCGTCTGAGAGTGTCTGTGAGTTTTTCATGCATTCTTTAGTATTGCGCACACATTGCACATTGTGTGGTCTAATTTTCAAAGTTTGAGAATGTTTTAACGAAATCTGACAGCACAAACCTTGGGTCACTTCTGCATGCCGTCCTGCAGTCTGAATAAATACAGCACTGTTTTGTCTACCATTCTTTCTTTCCAGGCTTCCGAAAGAATGAGGGAATACTTTTACATTTCCATTTCAGGTTCATTTGTGTGGCATAGTTTAGGACTGCACATACTGTATTTGGAATCCATTTCACTAAATTATGTTTCTGACTATGTATACATGAGGAGCAGCCAGTGTTTAGGGATAACTTCACAGTTTTTTGATTAAACAAGCACTGCATCTTTTGAAACCACAAAGACATACAATTCCGTTCCTTTGAAAGAGCCTAGCATCACTTGCAGTCATTTTGTAAGTGCATACAATATTTGAACTGCTACAGTGCACAGCATAAATGAGTACAACCCAACAGATTTGTCAGAAAACCTTTGCCTTCCTTTCAGAATCAACATTTTCTATGGGACAGTATACTACAAAATACTCCTACAAATGCGGGCCAGTGATTGCAACCAAGATTTGTTAATGTGCACACACAGAAAAGTATTTTCCTTAACAAATTCATTCAAGACCATGTTGCAAAAATGAATACACCCCAATGAAAGTCTTAGGAGCAAAGCTAAATTTTAGACAAGATCCTTATGAACAATAATTCAACTACAGGTGAGTCTAATTAAGCAGATGTCCAGCAGACACTTGATTTTAAAAGGGTGTTATTTAACAAAGAAAACCAACTCATGGAAGAGAAATGTCACAAGACCTGAGAAGGAAAATAATTTCTTTACACAAGAAAGATGAAGGCTACAAGAAGATCAGCAAAGCTTTACTTATTAGTCAGAATACTGTCGCAAAAGTGATACAAAAGTTTAACAAAGATGGAACTGCAGCCATCTCACAGAGACGTCCAGGCCGTCCACGGACGTTAACGCCTCAACAGGAGCGGCTTCTGATGAGAAGGGTCAAATAAAATCACCATGCAAGTTCAATGCAGTTAGCTAAAGAAGTAGAAAACCAAACGGGGTGACTGTTTCCTGTGACACAATACGGCGTACACTGCACAGGAATGGCATGCATGGATGTCATCCATGAAGGAAGCCTCTCCTACAACCCACGCACAAAAAAAGCCCACCTAGAATTTGCCAGGGCCCATGCTGAAAAAGAGGAAGACTACTGGGACTCTGTGATGAGACCAAGATAAAGGTTTTGGAACTGATGGCTTCAAAACTGTATGGCCTTGCAAAGGTGAGGAGTACAAAGGAAAATGCATGATGCCTACAGTGAAACATGGTGGTGGTGGCAGTGTCCTTCTGTGGGGCTGCATAAGGGCTGCTGGTGTCGTGGAGCTGCATTTCATTGATGGCATCATGAATTTACAGATGTACTGCTCTATATTGAAAGAGAAGATGCTACCATCACTCCATACCCTTGGGCGTCGTGCACTTTCCCAACATGACAATGATCCAAAACACACATCTAAGGCCACTGTTGCATTTCTGAAGAAGAACAGGGTGAAAGTGATTCAGTGGCCAAGTACGTCTCCTGATCTGAACCCAATCGAACACCTATGGGGAATTCTGAAGAGACACGTTGAGCATCACTCTCCATCCAGCATCCAGGCTCTAAAAGAAGTCGTTCTTGAAGAACGAAAAAAGTAGATGTTGCAATACATCACCAACTTGTTCAAACCATACCTAGAAGACTTGGTGCTGTTCTTACAAATCATGGAGGTCATACAAAATACTAGATGTAGTAGTTTTTGTTGTGGGGTGTATTCATTTCTGATTTTATAATCTTAATTATATTATTAACATTACTTTCACGTATTGAGCTAAACAAACTCAGCTATACAACTCAGTTTTGTCATGATTGTGGAAATTGTTATTTAGTTCATTGAGATATTGACTAAAATCTTACTTTTCAAAAGGGGTGTACTCATTAATGCTGAGCACTGTATATGCTGTATATGCCACTTGCCCTCATGCTACCACTTCATTTCTACCAATAACATTTTTATCAGGGTATGGCAAGGCAGGCTTCTGCAGAGTAAATCTTAGTTTTTGTTCAATTGCCATACCTTTTACACACTGGAATTGGTGGTTTGTGAGTACATATGGAGTTTTGTTGATTTTTTACTGAAATAGTTGGTATTTTACTGCTCATGGTAGAGATTTAGTGTTAGGTGTAATGACTCTGAAATCATGTTCAGTGGGAATGATTTGGCAAGAAAACAGTATTACACTGTTGTGTTTCATGGTTGAGCTGAGATGATGGGCTAATGCCTTGGAAATAATCCAGTTCTCTCTCTAGATTTAGCCACATATGCCTGTGGTACTGTGAACTGCTCTTGATGTCATCTGTACCATGTCCTCTCATTCTCTGCTGCAGTGAAAAACACAGTTATTAAAGGGACTGTCACATAATTTTGTTGTACGTGTCACAATGTTACAATGACAATAAATAAAGCTTCTTCAGGTCCCAAATAATCAGTGTAACTAAAAGGAATTGGTAATACAACACAGTGGTAAGCAAGCCTTTGTCCCAACTTTTTTGTGTTGCAGGCATCAAATTCTAAATTTCTTTATATTTACAAAATGCAATTAAGTTGGTCAGTGAAAACACTGAAAATTGTTTCTTTGTATTTTTGATAGTTAAAGAAAGCTGTCCCAACTTTTTTGGAAATAGAGTTTGTATTTAGAAATAATTTTTAAACGTACATTTCTTGTCTCATTCTTTTCACTGTATACTATCTAATAATGTAGAGATTAAGTTGGCATTGTAACACAAAAACTCCCAGGGGAACTCAGGACATAGTTCACTCTCATGGTCAAGCTGATGATGTTTACAGCAGACAGTGGTGTTTAGACTTTGCTGGTATAAAAAGAGAACTTCGGGCACTAAACAAAGTTGATAGTGCAAATGTAATGGGGGACACACAGCTTAGGCTGTGTATTTATGCTATTTATGCATTTATGGATTGAACGGATCAAACATTTAAGATGGCATTAAAGTTAACAGACCTGAAGCCCACTGTCAAGTCCTTCTTTAATAAGCTAGTAACTTTAGCCCAGAAATGAGTTGGCACTAGCCAGGTGAGTGAGAGAACTGAACTGTGCATGAAATCCAGCACAGACATCGCGCCAAAGAGCTGAAGTCCTTCTTCAGAGGAAAAGTGGGCCAAATAAATCATGTACATAAACGGCAAAGTATGGCACAATTCATCAGCTTATACTTAAATTGATATATAATAACCTAATCATCATCATGTCTTATTATCATCATGCTGTTAGCCTATAGAGCTCTACAGTGACTACATAAAAAGGTGGAAACTTCTTCCAGAAGTGATTTTCCCATTTATTGTGTTCCACAAGTCTTCATCTCACGTCATCGTCATCACCTCAATAATACCATCCCTACAGTCAAACATGGTAGTGGCAGCATCAGACTGTGGGCATGTTTTTCTGTGTGTGGGATTAGGACACTAGTTGGGATAGAGGGAAGGATGGATGCAGAAAACTACAGAGCAATTTCAAATGAAAACCTTCTCCAGACTGCTCAGGATCTCACACTAGGAGGAAGTTTACATTTCAACAAGAAGCTGAAGCAAACTGCCAAGAAAACACTGGAGTGGCTTCAGGAAATTCAGTCAAAGTCCTGAAGTGGCCCAGCCAGCATCCAGACCTGAATCCAATAAAACATCTCTGTAGAGACCTGAAAATGTCTGTGCACCAATGTTCCCCATCCAAACTGGCTGAACTTGAATGATTCTGACAAGATGAATAGAAGACAATTCCAAAAAATGCCAAGAAGACTTGAGACTCTCATTGCTGTCAAAGGCGCTTAAAGTGAATGTTATTAAGTGAAGGGTCTGAATACTTATGTAAATAAGATATTTCTTTTATTTTAATACATTTACAAAACAATCCAAAAACCTGTTTTTGCTTTGTCATTGTGAACTATTGTGTGTACACTGATGAGGGAAAAAATTAACTGAGTCCATCTAAAGATTAATCTTAAACATCAAAATGTGGAAAACCTGAATATATTCACTGTATACTTTCTGAATCCACTCTAGATCAGTCTATAGCTTTGCTACAAAACAACCAGAATCAGCTAATCACTCACGACAGTCCACTTAGACTAATCATTCTAATCACATATATATGAGACTGTTGTGATTCAAAGAGGCTCAAATAGCCAGCTATGACTGCCATTACCTTTTAAATTGAAATAACCTTGCTGGGAATGAGGGGCTGGGGATGGCCAAGAGCTTGTTACAAGAAATAAAGGGTTAAGTGGAATTCAGAGCCTCTGCATTGCAAAAGACTAAAGCTCCTCTTCTTATGCCATAGAGCTGTTGATTTGGACACCCAGTGCCTCACTTGGAAGCATTGCTCTGGCAAACAGTGTGCTTAATCCCAGGATTTGTTCTATTATACTGCCACCTGAAGCAGGGTTTAAAAATCTAATGTATAAATATGACCCTAAACTGATATTATCTTCTTAAAATAAATTACAGAATATATTTAATATACTGTTGAGGGAAGATAAAAACTCATATGATTGCTTTAACATTTACCTTCATTTAAGTATCATGGGAAAGTCTAATGGGAATAAGCAGATGTCGGCATTAGTACCTGCACTTGACAACAGCCAGTCACAATGGGCACCATTTCACCATCTGACAGATGAATCTAATAATCACCTCTCATACAGTGTCAGGTTTCTGGAGCCTGTAAAATGCGCCTCCCATGCCCCAAAACTACCCTTTGGCCCATTAAGGCTGATTACGTGCCGATTATCCTGCTGGTGACCTCTGACCTCATCAGCACAATGCTGTGCTAATCAGTGCCCCAGGGGCATAAGATGGAAAGACGGATGAGGCTGTTGTTCACACTCTTCAACTACTTAGGTGCATTCATCAGCTTCACACAGGGCACAATCTGCAAAGCTACTGTATGTCAACTTCTTTGGAACCAGGAAAAGCAACAACTTTGACTTTTTCAATGGTTTAAAAAAAATGAGCCAATTTTAATGAAAATAAAGATTTGTAAAATCAGCCTGTTGAGGACCATTTACACTTCTAACTTTTTGCCTGCATGAAAATCACAGATCTGGAATTTAAAAACCACAAATTTTAACCAAACAGCAAATTAGAATCAGAAGAGATAGATGAATCATTGATGTAATTTAATCTCACATGAATTCAGTAGCTTTTTTCGACACCAGGACCATTAAGGGGAATTCATGGTTTCCACATACACTTGTGCGTATATGGACACAGATGAGTGGCTCGCCCAATTTATACTTCCAAAAGAGGGTCTGACTTCTGTCCACATATACCGACATTCTCCAAGCATGTGCATTTTGATGTTCTTTCCACACTGTTAGAAGAACTGTTTACAAAATTAGCAGCTCAGAAACCACCTGTCTGCGACACAGGTACTGCATCACAATGCTTTTAGATTTTAGAATAACAAAACATGTTTTGTGTTAAAAACATGTAAAGCATATATTAATATGCATATTATAAAAGTAAAAGTTTCAAAATAAGTTTTAAAAATGAGCAATGATAGGAAGATATATTCAATAGTTATTACTTTTCCACCTCTTGGAGGTCAAGTAAATAATCATTAAATTAAACTAGCACACTGTTATTAACCAGTTTTATCCAGATAAGTAATTAATGTTAAACTATTCATATTGTGGTAGTGCTTCATTTGATGTACAGTTGTGCCAGTGATTTACATATCAATGTCAATTTACTCAACAACAGTAGGTCTAAGCCTGAGAGAACTGCATCATTTCTTGTCAAGTCTGTCAAAGGCTACATCATCAGGGGAGGCGACAGTGGTGCGGTGGGTAGAGTAGTTGTCTCCCATCCTGAAGGTTCGAATTTCGGTGCCTCCAGTCTATATGTCAAAGTGTCCTTGGGCAAGACACTGAACCCCCGTGATGGCGGCATGTAAGCATGCAGCGGCCCGTGCATTGTACGTGTTACAATGACAATAAATAAAGCTGCTTCTTAAAGTTATATTTACTTTTACTGTTTCGCACAAAAATATACTGTGTCTGCCCCTGATACCCAATACATGCCAAATTCATTTCCATCCTGGAAAACATTTCAAGATCTGACTGTTGCAAAGAACCAGTCTTCACCTTTCCCCTCCCTTAGTGCACTGCATTGCTACAAATCAGACAAACTCTTAAATACATGGCTTCAAATACTGCTAGAAAAATTCACAGGGCTGGAATTGAATACAACAGATTTATAACTAAAAACCTGCATGAGGGTAAAAGCTCAAATGATATGGGCACTACAAATAGCATTCTGTAAAATGTAGAATCCTGTGTTTTTGGAAATTGACACATAAAAGAGGAAAAATCTGTATAACTCTATCCCTATTTAATCGTTTGCCCAATCAACTTCTGTTTTTTTCCTCACATGGGTCCTCCACCTTTATAAAATTGCAATCACTGTAGTGCCATTAAAAATGTTTAGGAATATTAGACCTTTGTGGGTAACGCAAATTTTAATAGTAATGTTGAATTTTTTTACCTTTTTGAAAAACTTTCAGTTTTCAAATGTTTTGTACCAATCTAACTGATTTGTTACTGTTTAATTTGCTAAATTATGCACAATTTGGCAGGCCTGTCGTTTCTCTAATTATTTACCAGAAATCGTGCATTAATACTGCCAAAGAATATACAGTGTACCACGACAGAGGATTTTATCCACTGTCCCTCTTGGGTTCGCAAACATTCCATGTAATGGTCTACTGGACCGGACCTCTTGGGGCCTGCTACATTTGGAAAAGAAAGTCCACTCCAGGCTCCTGGGTTTTGACTTAACCCTACACACTGAAGTCTTACAGAGAAATCCTATTCAAATAAAATCTTCATCAAAACTACTACTGGCTCACAACAACTACTTCTTTAGCCTTCCTAGTATAAATTGCTGTATTGTGCTGAGGTATTATCATTAAAGCATGTTACCGACCAGTTGTTCCTAATAAGTTCATATCTTTTAACTGGTAAATACCCTCAATTTGAATCCCTGTAGACTTAAATATTTAGGTTAAGCCTTTAGCTGATCTGTGCTGCAGAGAAATGTAGTGCAAGACTAATTTATTAAGTTTTTTTCCAAGCCCGAGTGCATCAAATACACCACAGGTTCTGATTAATATCTGTATTACTTAATATATTGTTGTTTGCAGACATCTCTCACATAGGCATGGTTCTCCTAAACTCCCTCCAAAACCTACACTTTATATACACTGTGTCAGATTATTGTGGTGTCTTCCATCAGTAATTCCCTAATGGGGAACGGGGTTAATATGAGGAGAACACTGAGGGAATAGCATGTGAGAAGGAGTACAGACACATGAATACACATGACTTCAGGGGAGGTCAGAGAGACTACCCCACGTTTTAAAGCATTACCTAAAAGTAAAACAACGTCATAAAAAACCCAGCACTTTGTTAACGTTACCATAAAAACTATGCTAGGAGCCAGTGAAACGTTGTTAGGTATGACGCCACGACGTGTTGGGTTGAGAGGAGGCGCTTAGTGACAGCATAACGTTAAAACTGTAGTTGTAAGGTGTCACAGTAAATTCGCCACAGCAGACTCATATAAAGCTATAAGTTGCTCAAAAGCCACCGTGACAGCTAAATGAAGTCCGAATATTCATTTCTTTCGTAACTGGAGGAACGTAGTTCAACTTAGCAGAATTCTAGCAGACGCCTATGAAAGTTACGTAGTACAAAAACAGCTAAAAAAACCAGGATATTTCAGATAAAAACACTCACAAGATAAACGGAATAAAAAATCAGACTAACCTCTAAGAGAAGGTGCCACACAATTCCCACCGTACGGACGGAGACGGTGCTACCTACTCCGACAGACCCCGTGAAGAAACTACACAGAGCACACTGCACTCTTTACAATATAAACAATCTACGTACCCCCCCCCCCCCCCCCCCCGCCGCCGCCGTCTCCCTCGCCGCCCCGCCGCCATTCCCCTTCCACACCTAGTCCACTCCACTGTCTGAAAGAAGCATCTTTCTTCTTTTTTTATTTAACTAATGCTAAAACGTGATGCTGTTAGTTATGTGAACTTATTTTCAAATGATAAAGGGATCTCATTTTTTTGACAAACGACATAATTATGAAAACTGAATTTTTAAAAAAGGTGACATCCGAGCAAGTCCCTGCTCTGTGACTTTTATAATAAAAAAAAAGTCCCTAATCTGTGACTCTGTCTCTCTCTGACCCCCAAAGCCATAGATACTAGAGTGGGGCCCAGTCCTGGGGAGGAAGGGTGTGTCTGTCATTCCTCTTCTCTTTGTGCTCTTCTAAGACAATAGCTTTCCAAAGAATGGAACCAGATAGTGGAGAAGTACAGAGTGTATGCAGTGAAACAACAATTCTGTGATGACACCGACACAGTTTCTTCAGCTATATAGAAATGTTTGTCTCATCCAGTGAGTCACAGTGATAGGAGCAGATTTAAACTGTGCTGCACTTATCCACACATATAATGTACTTCCCAGTTTCAGAATGAGGAGATAAAGACCAAGGAGCAGGCCTAAGTCTAGCCTATGTGAAGGGTATGGGGAAATATAGATTCTCAAAAGATTCTGTGGCAAAACATAAAAAGTTTGTTACCAAAAAATTCAATGCATATTAAATGAATACTGCTACCTTTCATTGTGTAAACTGTAAATATAAATATTTACTTTAACTGATTAATTGTAAAACATGAATTATTTAATATGATTTTAAAAAGTCAATAGTAATTGATTTGTTAAATGTTGATTCCATTAATGGAAAGTCTATGCCAGGTACTGGAGAGGAGAATTTGACCGATAGTCGAACCTCGGATTCAAGAGGAACAGTGCGGTTTTCATCCTGGCCGCGGAACACTGGACCAGATCTATACCCTCTTCAGGGTGGTGGAGGGTTCATGGGAGTTTGCCCAACCAGTCCACATGTATTTTGTGGATTTGGAGAAGGCATTCGACCGTGACCCTCATGGCACCCTGTGGGGGGTTCTCCGGGAGTACGGGGCCCGGGGCCCTTTATTGAGGGCTGTCCAGTCCCTGTACGACTGGAGCAGGAGCTTGGTTCACATTGCTGGCAGTAAGTCGGACTTGTTTTCGGTGCATTTTGGACTCCAGCAGGGCTGCCCTTTGTCACCGGTTCTGTTCATTATTTTTATGGACAGAATTTCTAGGTGCAGCCAGGGGCCGGAGGGAGTCCGGTTTGGGGACCACAGGATCTCATCTCTGCCTTTTGCAGATGACGTTGTCCTGTTGGCTCCATCAAACCAGGACCTTCAGCGTGCACTGGGGCGGTTTGCAGCCGAGTGTGAAGCGGCTGGGATGAGAATCCAAGGCCATGGTTCTCAGTCGGAAAAGGGTGGCTTGTTCCCTTCAGGTTGGTTGAGAGTTCCTGCCCCAAGTGGAGGAGTTCAAGTATCTTGGGGTCTTGTTCACAAGTGAGGGAAGGATGGAACCGGAGGTTCACAGGTGGATCGGTGCAGCTTCTGCAGTAATGCGGTCGATGTACC
>NW_018128008.1:2047282-2047445 GCF_001952655.1 Monopterus albus
CCTCTCCCCACCGCCCCACTGTCGCCTCCCAAGAGCTGAGCTGCAAGGCGAAGCTCTCGATTTAGGGGTTGATCAACGTTCTGACTCTCACCTATGGTCATGAGCTTTGGGTCATGACCGAAAGGGCAAGATCCCGGATACAGGCGGCTGAAATGAGCTTTCT
>NW_018128008.1:2047907-2052787 GCF_001952655.1 Monopterus albus
CCCACCCCTTATCACCTGCGGCAGCTCTGTCTGGCAGCTGGCAACCAAAATGAGACCACAGGCTTGTTGTTTCCCACATATGCTGACTTCTGCTCCATAAAAAGAAATTCAAAAGGGTTGATCAGTCTTTGCCTACTACTATGCAAAAAACAAGCAAATAAATGTTGAGCCATTTAATTTTTAGGTAGCTTATACATCTACTAATGAAAGAGACCAGCATTAAATAAAATCAACACCAAACTGGAAACTGTCAAAGCGAAAGACAAATTGTGACTATGATAGAACAACAAAAATTCAATTGAAGAATTTTTTGAAAATTAATTTTAAAACATTTTATTCATTAACTAACAGTCAAATCTAATTCTTTTTTGTTTATCATTTTCAGAACAATGTTACTCCACTGCTTAATATGACATTAGTTTTCAGCATCAGGTTAATAATATAAAATAAAGTGTACCTGACCAATCAGACACAGGTAGGTCCCACCCTCTTAAATATACTACCCTCTTTTCACATTCGTGCCAAAAATGTACATGCACAAAAAACTGCTATTATATCATCATACATCAATATTTTTTCAGCTTTTTTTTTCATGTTTGGTAGTTTTGAGCAAGTCTGAAGCTGTTTAAAGGATTTATGAAAAAAAGCAGAAAAAATATTGATGTATGAAAAATTAATATTCATATTTTGTATGTGTACATTTTTGGCACGAATGTGAAAAGTGGTTACAAAATGCATAAAAAGAGTATAAATGACATTTAAGAGTAAATGGCACTGGATTTCAAAAATATAACTAAAAAATAACTTTCCTGCCAAATTTCATGCCACAAACTGCAACACAGCCAAAATGATCGCCAAATCAAAAAAAAAAGTTCTGCTCAACCGTTGTTGCCCGAATAGGGCACAATATTTCATTTCATAGGGCACAGCCCAAGCATGATTACAAATTGACTTTACTTTCTAATTTTATATTTCCGGTTTTTCTGTCAGACAGTTCATAGATTAAAACAAATTTCTGAAAAAAACGAGTCCAAAATCGGACTGAAATGACAACTGGAAAATACAGTTTAAGAGCTAAATTTAACTTGCAATTTTCTTTGTCATTTCCCAACTAGAAAAGTGAACTGATAAGTGTTACAATAATAATAATGCATAATTTAAATGCGGAATTACAACTACCTATTTCTGTTTTAACACAAAGCCACAGCTTGCTTGAAGAGATAAACAACAAAAACAACAAACCAAAGCCCCTCAGATGTCATTTGAGGAAGAGGAGGAGTTCATGTAAAGCAGTAGTGTCTATGTGATTCACTCCCACGCATTTTAAAGCAAAGACAGCTGAAATCTGAACAGTGTTACCTTTGGACCTGGGTCTCCCATGTAAGGCCCCAAGTGCCCCACCACCACCAGCAGCTGATGTCAGCGGCTTCGGTTCAGTCATAGTAACCTTGCTGGTGGCTCTGATCTTTGATGTTCAGCGGAAAACTCCTCAAAAACTTTTCATTTCACTTGTATCAAATTCCACAGCAGTAATCTGACTCTACATTACTGCATAACCCTGGTTTGGCTCTTGTGTTTTGCCAGAGGAAACTTTGATAGCTTTTTTTTCCTCACTGAGGGTAAATAGTGTTAACTTCTTTATAATGTGATACTTATATCTACACTATTAGTCAACAAAATTCTCACAGTATCTTGAAACTTCTGGAGGGCAGGCGGGCATAAATCACCATGTGAGCAGGTTTAGTACCAAGGCGGATGTTACTGGTTATAGATTATGGGCTTCTGCATTCTCTGAAGGACAGATGCTCTGTGTTAAGCTGGGCATGCAGCACATTTTTAAGGACTTGTGTATAGTTAATATTAGCTCAAAATAAATAGACAGCCCAAACAGGCCTATAAAACCCCTGAATTTACAACCAACAAACCTGCTCCATGTACCTCCACTGTAGTCAGCCAGATCTTATAATGCAAAATTAAAATGTCTTAATCTATGATGGCTATATGGAAAAAAGGATAATGTGGCTATAAAACAACCCTAAACAAATGACAAAACAGCAACAACCTAATGTTAAAGATAATAATTAACAACGCTATGTATTACTACTTAAGTCAAATCTCCCATGAGACGTTAATGTTCCAGAAACAATTAAATTGTTTCATGATACTTGTTTCTAACAAAGAAATACACTACCAGAGTTTTTGAAAGACCTTGGTGACGTTATATACAGGTCAGTGTTACACATGTCCAAAAAGGTTGAATGATAACCAAATTTTAAAAATGGTTTATTGCATATATCAAACTGTCGGGAAATAACAAGAGGATATCTGGCATCCACATGCACCGCTCATTTATGTCTCTGCCAGTGGCAGTACAACCATCTCCCACCGGAGCAGAAGCCAAGAGTGACATTTCCTCACTTGGCAAGACTGCAGGACCTCACGGGCGGTCCTGACCACTCTCCCCCAGAGAAAGTACTTTGTCCAAAAAGTCACCAGATTTGTTGCTAGTTGCTTTTTTTTGGATAACTTATAGGGGTCCTATAAGTTGCCAAATTTAATGACGAAGTCGCAAAGTTGGCAACACGGTGAGGCCTCTTTGCAGAATTTCGTTTAGTGCCCCACCCAAGAGGTCAGGACAGGCTCTGCTTTAAAGCACACTAAACATTAAACAAATTAATGAGCAAAATATCAGTCCTTATTTTTCCAATCTGCAATCCAAAATCACAGTGCACTTTGTTTGTTTTTATCATTTATCTGTGTCTTTAATAATTATGGATCAGGTCTCAAATCATTTTGATAATTGAAGGTAACAGATCAGTTCATGTTGAGTTTGCCTGTTTTTCTTCTGCAAAAAAAGAAAAAAAAAGCTCACATGTGAACTTGTTTTAAATATAGTTTCTCTAACATATTTTATTTGTTGTCCAGGGATTTAAATATTGAATAAAGTTGCTCCCGCTGTGCCATCCATGTGTAAAATTACACACAGCTGTAGATGAAATGCATGTATCATTGCTGCTGCTACGCAGTAAAAACATTTTATAGGACATCTGACATCTTCCATTCTGCTTTAGATTGTACAAACTGAAACTAATTGTCATAATTTGACATTATTGATCATTCTAAAATGCCTATGGAGGATACACTGACACACAGATTTTTTTATTATATCACTTCCTCACCAGTTTCTGAGCACACAAAATAATGAATGAGTGGATGCTTTAGGTTTTTTCTCCCTTTGTTTTGTGTGTCACACTTCAAACCACACTTAGGCTCAGAGACTGTCTGTATAATGTTACAGAAATCTATCTCTGCAGTCAGCCCTGGCATTCCACTTTCTCTTTCTTGTCTCACTGATATTAGATTTCCCTTTGCACACTTTTTAAACCATTAAGTAGAATGCTGAGGTAAAATAAAACTATGACAAAGGAACCTTTTGTTGGAAGTGGACTATGTATCATCACCTTTGATTTGATTTGATTTATTCTTTCAAACATGTAAAGACAGTCAATATGTCAACACACATAATTTCACACATATCCACAAATGCATTATCAATTTGCTTATACCTAGTACATGCTTGAATGGAGTAGGAAGAAGTTAGACTTATCTAGTCCTACCCCATAACATCATCTTACCATCATTGGTTTGCAAGCAGTACCTTTGATAAAGAGAGTTCCAATATATAATCAAAGTGATTTAGATTAAGAGATTCCATATTTACACATTTCCCTTAAATATGATCATATATTACATTACATATTTCTCTACAGTTCCATGGCAACAGAACAATTTGAGTCCACTGATGAGGTCCATGTAATACAGTTGAAAATTCCAGAAAATGTGAGCAACTAAACCTGAAATTGTTTTGTCAAATGTCTAAAATGCAGACAACCTGGAAATGAGGACAATAAGACCTAACTTCTTGTTATACTGACTGTGGATTTGTGACTCTGTAAGTTTATAGAATTTTTGAAGGGCTTAAAAATTGAATGCAGAGTTCCAGCTGTAAATCTAAAAATGGATCCAGACAGTTAAATAGTCATGTCACCATGTCCTTATAAGTCAGTGTCCCAAAAAATTGTCTCTCTCTGCCGTTCATCTGCAAGAAACCCCCCAAAGTACAGTAAACAAAAATCACATTCAACACTTGACATTACAGTGCCTCAGCAAAACCAGCAGATGTCAGCGGAATGCTAGATTCTAACAACCTTGGAGGCACAAGGGAGTTGTTTCAGTCTTTTGTGAGAAAAGTCATCACATCTCATGTGTCATGGAATTCCATGTTCATATACAATATTTGATTTGATTTGATTTATTCTTTCAAGCATGTAAAAACAGTTGATATGACAACACACATAATTTTACACATATCCAACAAATGCTAATCCAATATCAATTTGCTTATACCTAATACATGCTTGAATGGAGTAGGAAGAAGTCAGACTTATCCAGTCTTACCCCATGACATCATCTTACCATCATTGGTTTGCAAGCAGTATCTCTACATAAATAATTCACTTCTACCATACAAGTATTATACTAAAAAAAGATTATAACAGTGTTAACATTCTTACATAATTACATTCTTAAATAATTATCTTCTACACCACACAAGTAATATACTAAAGAATTATTACAAAGTGTTAACATTCATACACCACACCCACAATGTTCCATCTAATTAATCATTGAGCCTGTTCTTGCATATATCTTGATTGACACATACCTTTATATTTATGTTTAAACTCGTCAATTCTATTACTATTTTTTATGTATACACTTAAATTATTCCATAGTTTTACCCCACTTATGGAAAAACAAAATCTTTTTTTGGTTGTACGTATAACATGAATTTTTAAATTTAACTGACCCCTTAAATT